>NT_176619.1:127857-249972 GCF_000188095.3 Bombus impatiens | reverse complement strand
GTGAAATAATTAATTTCACGCCTCTGTAATCTCTACGATCGGGCATCGTCGATAAACTTTCACGTTTTTATTCTCGCGCGAGTCTAAAGCGTCGATAATTCGAGAACGTGTTTCAGAGATTACGGCTCGCCATTTGTCATAATTATTTTCTATAAAAAGAACTTTCACAGCGATAATGCTTGCAGACTCGCCTACAAATTCATTCATGAAAGCACTTGAAAGCTGATAAGTGATAGCGTTCTATTTATAAAACCGTATACTGTCATTATCTAGGCCGAACCCGAATAAATTCATTTATTTTCTGCTCGAAGAAATAAATTAATTTATTTTAGCCTCGAGTGCACTTGCAAGTAAGCTAATACCGTGTTTATCCAGGTTTGCTAACATTGGAATGAAGAAGCGGAATTCGTGCAATAAAGAGAGTGGACAAAAGAAAGTTTAAAGGATAAACGATACCAAAAAACACCACGCTTTTGCAAAAAGTGAATTATATTTGACGAGAATAATTAAATTATGAATACATATTATTCATCCGTAGAATAAATGACTGTTAGCAACGTGGTAGAAAGTATTCGTTAAAAAGTCACACAGGTGTAAATTGAAACTTTCTTTGGCCAGCCACTGTATATTATAACGTGGTTCAATTATGTTAGAAATAATAATTTCAGTTCAGAGTACTAGAACATACCTTGCAAAACAGAGCTTTACATGAAATCCCTCTTCCTTTCATTGCTTTCAGTGCTGTATAGTTAATTTTTACATATTTACTTTATTATGTTTCAATTTTATTTATTTATCAACAAGTAAATAGTCGATATTTAGTGATTCAGTGATTTAAATATATCTTGTACAGGTTTAGCACGAAGAAACTTTTAATGCAATAGAAAAAATTGAAACAAGTAGAGAAAAAGGAAATATTTTTGTTTATTAAGTTACTGCTTGCAAACAGCGAAACCGAAATTAAGAAAATAGATAAAATGCCGGAGGTTTAAACAAAAATAAAAGAGTACATATTTTTGTGCATTATTTCGCATGTACTTTTTGTATTCTTTTGCCGACAGAGGAAAATTACGTCGAAAATCCGCTCCTATAAAATATCGCGATGACGTGAATAAAAATCAAATTGTTAAATTGCAAAATACACTGCCTGCAATAAATATTTGTACATCGTTTCACACGTATTTGTCATCGCGCGTGTTTATTATAGCGTTCACGTTCGCTAATTAATTCAGTTCAGGTTTATATTAAATTTCATATTATCTGCTAGCATTTTTATATAACTAGAAAAAATTTATCTCAATACTCTACAGCCATTTTAAATTACTATAGAGGAAATACGTCAGATTATGATACAATAGAAATTCTATCGTTCTACTGTATCCTTTATTGTTGTATTGGTTATCACCTATTATCTTATTATTTGTTTATTGATTGTATTATCTTATCAGTATCATCTTACTATTCTTTGCTGCTCTTAAAGGCCGCTTAGCTGAGGTTCATATAGCTAATTAAGTTTACGTTTACCTTTAGGTTCAAATCTACATTTACTTCATTAAATTTACATTTACTTAGTTTATATACCTAATGATACTTAGACTATAAATCGTTCACTTACAGGACGCTTATTTCTTGCATTTCCATTAGCCTTTATCGTGTCTGGTTTGAATTTGCAGCTACTATTAGGTCGTCCGAAAAGTTTCTTCCGTTTTATAAAGAAATAATGGATGCACAACATTTTCCGTTTTACATTATTTTATCGAATTACGTATGATCCATCTTGTTCTATCAAAATAAAGATCACAACGTTCGACAGATTAGGTTTCATGTTTGTATAAAGATGCATCTTTGTAAAAGACGAGTCTGTAAAAGAAAGACACTTTTCGGGCGATCTTTCGGATATTTGGTATCTTTGGTGTACCTAAGCAAAGACGTGTTCGCCGTGATTCCGTGTCGAAGACGTTCTTTCATTTGTTTCTGCAGAATGCCCCTGATACAGTAGAAATAATGTGCGTCATTGCTTAAAAATAGAGCGAACGCTCTGCTTTTAATCTCAAGACGCAACAGTTGCAGGGGCTAACTTAAATGCGGCGAACCAACCGAATATCTACATCAGCTGACCCAGCGGACCAGCGATGTCTATCTCGCCGACAATTTGTACCGAATGACACAGTCGAACAAACCGAGTGTTTGATGCTACTCAGTGATTAGATCCTGATAGTTGTGGTGCGTCTAACGGAACTCCGTGAGCAAAGTAGATCCGTCGTGGCCTTTTCATCTCGACACGATGGACATCTAGGGTCAGTTTACCATTGGCACGTATACGTCTGCTAGCTCCCTAGAGACAAGGACAATTTCAAGTCGTGGCTTGTCCCACGTCCATCTACCAATTCAGCTTGTACATGTTATTTCCTCTCGACCAATCATACGGCCGTTCGTTCGAGCGAAATATTGATCGAAATGAGAAGCATTTTCACTGATATTCGTTGGTAATTTCACGTGTTCTCGAATAAATTCCACGGATTTAATATGACGTACGTATGTACAGTGGCTCGTAGGTAGAAGTATTCAAACGTCCTTCAAAACAGAATAACTTTTTCAAAACTGGAGCAAACCGAGTTTTTTCTTTTTTTTTTTTTTTAGAAATTAGGAGGATTGGTTGATACTGCGCCTGGATCTACTCTTCCAGTCATAGTGTCCTTGATTTTAGATTTCCTTTTATAAAGTTCATCCGCTTCCATACTCGTTTTCGATCTTCATCTTCGCTACTTCTGGCCATTTCGTATATTTTATGCTTGACTTCATTTATTCATATATGGGACACTTGCTTAATATGTTTCTGCTCAGCCTGTATCTGTGTATTATATATTTAACCTGGTTTTCTACTTTCTGTGCCTCGGACTTGGTATAATACTTCAAAGAAATAATATTTCTGATTTCTTCATTTCAGGGAAAAAGCATTACTTGCAGTTTGTATCGAATAAAGTTTTATGCTTTCTATATATTAGCATAGTTTTTTAAGTATTTCCTTGCTGGAAAATTTATTGGATAAATTGAAGTATTTTCTCATTTAAATTTATAAATGATTTTACCTTCATATCGTTTAGAATTTTTACGACTTTCATCAAACTTTTATAACCAATATATTTCAGTACTGCGTATAAATATCTTTAAGAGTTCCTTTATTAATTAAACGAATATTTTTACGAAGTCAGAATTTATGAATGAAAGTAATGAAAGCTTTCACAAGCTAAATAACATCGAGAACGTGGAAGGACCTTAAATGTTAATCGTGGAAGTAAATTTGCACCGTAAGAACATTACGTGTAAACGTAAACCCATGTAATTCTCTATGGAGAATTTTTTGCGGCTTAATAAATAAATAGAAAAGAGGAAAGAGAACGTGCGAGAATCTCCTTATTTAGTATCTCGACTCATTTGGTCCTTCATGAATTCCAATGTTCTTTCCAGAACTATCGACCGTATAAAAAATGAATATAAAAAAGATAGTATCTTATGGAAGAAAAATATCTGCAGTGCTTTAAATTCTACTTTGCTGCACTTCAAAAGATTCTTTGAGATTAAACTTTTAATTGGCGAGATTCGATATGAACACAAACGTTCTCGACCAAAGTCAAGGAACAAAGCCGAATTCGGTGGCACGAAGCCTGCGCAATACCGAGTTTCCGGAATATGTCCGTGACTTCTTGAACAATCGCCCATTACTTCGACAGAAGGCTTTGATCGTCGTGCCGTGACATTGAATTAGACTCGAAGCAGATTCCTTTCGAAAGCAGTGAAGTAAGAACGTATGTATACATGAAATTATATAGGTTTGACGATGTTTGACGTTGGTGTTTTCCGTAATTGAAGCACGTTAAATGAACCCTAAACTGGGACAAAAATGATATTGAACCTCAACGCGATATTACATAGCATAATTTAGTTGGATTTTCCGAATAATCTACAACGTCATCTGTTTATGTTAGTATTCAGATATGTATATTTTATGCGCTAGACTAGATTAGCTGCGCAGTAGTGATACATGTATGTGAATACAAGTGTCTCGAAAACAAAGGAATGTAAACTGTTCAGTCAGTTAGCAGTCTGGTATGGAAGAAGATGAGACGCGTGCAAGTGTGTATCGATGAATATCATTGAAATCGTTTATCAAATAAATATATAATTATTCTAATATAAATTCCAAATGTAAATTTAGTGTTCCTGTACCATTATTTCGGCAATTAGGATCCAAAATTCTCAACAGTTAGATCAACACTAAATTAAAACAAAATGATATTGGACCTCAACGCGATATTACGTAGCATAATTTAGTTGGATTTTCCGAATAATCTACAACGTCATCTATTTATGTTTGATCAACCGTAAATTAAAACCAAAATTGTGTTATAAATGATATTAAACTTCACTGCAATATTACGCAGGATTATTAGGTTGAATTTTCTGAATATTTCATAGCATTCTCCATTTCAAATTTATTTTCTGTTTATCGTATGTTTTATTGTATAATTCGCATCTAACAACGAAGATTGTTAATGTCTTTAGCTAGCTAATTCCATTATGTGATATTATAACTGATAATGTGTACTATTTGTGTAGACTCTTTTAGGTTGCACATATTATTTTCTCCTGATCGTAAACTTTTCTCGCTACAATTCCCCACGGGTTTTCTATCAACTCTAATCTACTGAAAAACAATTTTCCTTAACATATTATTAGTTTCTTGGAAATAGCGAGGAAATTATGCAGAAAATGTGTTTGAGTCTATAATTATTCACAGCACTGTAATTTACAGCTTCCTTCTTTTGTCATTTCTTCGATTCAATCCATGTTACATATGCAGACTTCTAAACACACCTTCGGTTTCCTCTGACCAAACAGTTTTCTTTTAGTACTATAGCCACAATAAAGATAAGAAGATTTCAAATTGTAATAAAAACAATACGTTTATAAAATCATCATATTTATTAGCGTTCTGTACGAACCCTTACAAAAGGAGACGTTAAATTAACTATTTGTTCGAAGAAAACGAAATGAAAGATCCATTATCGATAAAGCTTTTAGTGATATTTGTGCGAAACCGTATTCACGGTTAAAGGACGTAACTTTGATAGAGACGTCGACTCTACAAAAATTAATAACGAAACGATTCGAAAAAGAATAACGAGAAAACCGCAACTTCAGTTTGACTTGATCGCGATACGGGCGTCCTTTTAACTTTTTGATTACATTTCCATTTCTAGCAGGATGCGAGGAAATGAGAGAGAAAGAAAAGAGAGTAGATCCGTTTGCTACATTTGTATGTACGCATATGACGTTCAAAGAAGAAGAATTCTAATATATTAAAAATCTTTTTTCTTGATCAATGACAATATATATATGTATACCATTGACTTGGAATATATTTTAATTTCAATGTCGAGATGACACGAAATATTTGTGAAATAATTGCCAACAAAATGGAAATTTTGACAATAAAAATAATGAATATTTTAGACTAGTGCTTGTTTTCTTACTAGATAATAAATTTTTGTTATTATTAGTATTAAGAGATATAATTTCTTTTTTTTTAAATATATTGCAATTGAAGGTCTACTTTATATTAGAATATGTGTTTTCTAATTCCTTTCCTCGCTTTTGTAAACGAATAGGCGACGATAGTTAAGTCATAACTTAATGAGACATTGGTTTTATTTATTGAGGAAATTTGAAGAATTGTAATTCGTAAAATTGAACATATATCGTACAATACAGGTCAGATTATTTCGTGTAAACGGTAGATATCGGATCGATCGTTACCTGATTGAGAGTTATCTAGCCTCTCGAAAGTTCTTTGAACTAGCGAACAAAGTCTGATTCTTCGTAACGCGATTAAAAACGCGGATCATAAGTAAGCTCAAACATATCACAAAAGAATTAGCTTCAGGACAATCGACTAATAATTACGATCAAGTAGAATCGTGTGGCCAGTCGCTAGAAACACTCGCAGCATCGATTGTCCCGTAAAATCCTTTCTAAATTTCTGAAATCTTTTTTTTTCCAAAAGAAGAAGAGAGAAGCAACTTGCAATGTATCTACGAGAGAGAAGACTTTAGCATTGTCTGTGAAGAATATTTTGCAAGGAACATAAGGCAGTGACGTATGCTAATTGTCGCGAATAATATTTTCTATTCTAAAAATATCAAACAGAAAGAAAATTGAAATACTGCGTCATAAAAATAAAAATCTGCGAAGGCTCGTAAATTTCAGTTTATGTTCTGCAGTTAAACGAGATTAATTCGGCGTTCATCGCACAGGAACCACTTTATTCCTGTTACGAATATCACGCCTCACAACAGAAAGTGAAGAGCTCTTCCGGTATTTAAGTTGTCGCGGGCACAGTAGTTCTCGAGTGAATCCAACCGTGCAACTTTCGTGGTATACGCATTGAAAAAACGGAGAACGGGATTCAAAATTAGAATGTAAACGGATGCAGTATTAATACTGTAATAAAATTAAAAAGAGAAAAGAGAACAAAAAGAATCTTAAATAATGAATGTGAATTTCTGCTCAAATGAATACGTACATATTCATTTCATTTGTGCAGATATAAAAGTATAAAAGGGAACCCGAAATAAACTAGATTAATATGTTTTAGCAAGCAAGAAGAATGTATATATTTCAACATGCGTGTATTTCATTCGAATCGTTAAACAAAATATAAATAAAATAAATAGAATAAAGAATTCCATCAGATACAAGTAAAATATCAAGTACGAAATTGTTTAAAGCAGAAGAAATTCTGTTATATTTGTTTTGCTTCCTACAATCTTGTATTTGGTATTTCATTTGTGCCTTTGTATTTTATTTTTGTATTTATGTTTGTATCTTATTTATATCGTAATGATCTTTGATTTCAAATTAATGCACAAAATTAAGTAAACAAATAAATAATCGGTTTTGTTTGGGGAAAATTTTTAATGATACATGCTTGTGTCAAGTGTCAAATATTAGTAATTAACGTTACACGTACTTGTCATTACGCATCGTTGAACTCTTCTCGACTATCATGAACGCGACAACTATAATGTTTTATTCAAAACGAATAACTTTAGCTTATGTAAGATTCCTTACGTTTTTTTAATTGCAAATTGAGGGTCACGTGCATCTTCCACGATTATTACAGAACAATTGAAGTAACAGAACGTTTGATAAATAGTAATATTGAAATATGTATAATTTTATGTGCTAGACTAGATTAGCTGCGTAGTAGTGATACCTGTATGTGAATGTGAGTGTGTGGAAGTATGTGTGTGCGCGGCGTCGCGAAAACAAAGCAATATAAACTGTTCTGTTAGTTAACAGTGTGGTTTGGAAGAAGGTGAGACAAAGAAAGTGCTGAGACGCATGCAAGTGTGTATCCATGAATATCCTTGAAATCGTTTATCAAATAAATATATAACTATTTGAATATAAATTCTAGGTGTAAATTTAGTATTCCTATACCATTATTTCGGCAATTAAGATCCAAAATTCTTAACAAATAATTTTATTTTGAGTGGTCGTGAAATTACGACAGTAATGAAATAATCTATAATCGATAAGCTGGACGAGTGTATTATTTCCAGTGCATCGACATCTTACGGAAAAATAAAATCTTATCCATCAAACGCTTCCAATTCTTTTCTAATTTTCTAACTGATTAAATGTTTATACGTAACAGTGTATGAAAGCACATTCATGGTGGCTTCATCTACTTTACGGTAAATTTACCTGACAACTAAGAACATAGTCAAGGCAAACAGAGAAGATGTACTCAACCGAAATTCATTGTGTTTAGCCCACAACTATGATCTTAACAGTTAAATTTTCCCACGAAATAGATCAAACGGTCCTTTGCTGCACTTGTCTTAAGTTGCTGTAGTTTCACGAACTAGCTAGGTAAATTTGTAGATCCCTTGTAATTCCCTTTAATAAATTTCCGATGAAAGTAACTAGATACAATATTTATTATATTTTTTAATCTTATTATCGTCTTTGATATTTTAATCAACACCGAACATCGATTTCATCGAATGAAATACGCCAAGATTAAACTTTTCCTTAATGTTGATTTAAGAGGATAATTTCACGTAAAATTACAAACCAATTGGGTTTTTCTAAAGCTTTCGAAAAGTTCAGAGTTCTGAGTATATATTATTAAAGTACTTTATTGGAGTTGGTGAGAAGTAACCCTGATTCTTCGAAACTTGTTCATGTTTTGTATAAGCTAAACTGTTCCCAAGAGGAAGATACCAGAGACTATAACCGAGTTATAACTCAAACTTTAAAAGTCATGGTACGAGAATTGGTATTTTTCTTTAAATGATTTTTGTTACGAATAACCATTATATGCGATTAACAATTCTTTTATTTATCGATGAGGATTGTTGATAACGGAAATTGTTTTTTGGATATAGATAAGCGTTGCTGACGATGGAAATCGTTCTCCGTTTCGAATAGCCATTATTGATGACAGAAATTTTATTTTGGTTATCGGCCGAATACCAATAAAGTCTTTCGCGATTGATAATGGTTATCGGTAACCAAAATAAAATTCTCGTTATCGATATTGGTTACCGATAACCAAAATAGAATGCTATCGTTATAATAAAATTCCATCGTTAGTTCCCTTATCAATAATGGTTACCATTAACCAAATAAAATCTTAATCGCTCCAAATGGTTACTCATATTCGGAGCAGTTAAGACTTCATTTCTCTCGACGATATTTATTTTAATTTATTTCAATGACATTCAAAACTCGAAAGTATCGTTCTACGTTTGTGTCGCGTATCTCTCTCACTATTTTTTAATAATTCTTTAAATGCCGTGTATTATTTATACGTAACATCTTTGGCTCATCCACATCTTATGCCTATAGAATGTACGAAATCTGATTGTCAAACGACGCGACAAACAGGAAACAGAAATTTCTGACGATGATGGTAAAAGCTGATATTTGTCTGTGTAGAGTCGTATACCTGAGCAAACAATTTCGCTAGTGCGTAACTGATTTACGAAAGAGCTGGGAAGAAAAGTTGCGAGAACGTGTTCGTGTTGGTGTACACGTCACAGCTTGCTGTGTATCCATTGGCATGGCAGCATGTACATGTACAGCTGTGAATTCGTACGTGCGGTCACACGTGCATTGGTCGGATCCTCTCGATGACGTGGCCATGTTGTTGAAAATGGAAATGGAAGTATGTCAGTAGGTCAATGGAGCTCTTTTCTTCCTCCACTTCCTTTTTCCAGCCACTGCTTCAGATTGGCCGTGGCTCTTTGTTCTGTAGCACGAACGCATTAGCTTCAGACACGAACCACTACCTTTTTGCCCGGTCTTTCACCTCGTTTCGCTTTGCAACCTCCCGTCTTCATTTTCGTTTTCATTTTCGTTTTCTTCCTCTTACTTCGTCTTACGTCGTAACCGAGCAACGATTCTTCGGCCACCAAAGACGCTACACAATTCTCTACGTGGAGAAATGGACCAACGAGAATTGGCGAAAAAGCATAGCGGTTCGAAAATTTCCGGCCAACTCGTTCGTCCATCCGCTGCTCTGATTCCTCCAGCGTCGACTCTCTTCGATTAATTTCGATTAAATAAATGCTAACAACTGAATAAATACTCGCAGAAAATTGCGTTCGAATAAGTTTTCGTAACTGTACAACCACCTTTTGTTTCAGATAATTTACCCCAACAGTCAAATTCGCTTTTGTATAAAATAGAACACACAGAATTTCAAAAGCAGGTTCGTTAAACCACGTTTACATTAGGCGACCACGGTTGAAATGACCAGATCGTTCGATCAAAAATAGAATGGACTGTTTCTGATCGAACGAGTAGAAGTCGTTTCAATTTGATTGACTCTGATCAATTGAAAATAATAAAATAATGCGTATGCTATAATACTATTATCCTGTTTTAATTTTGTCAGGAAAATATCTCGCAAAATGTCGAAATTATGGAAAAGTACTTTGCCAGAAAATTCTACGTTTATACTCGCGTCCAATATAACTTCTTTTAATTTAAGGTTTTAACACGATGTCAAAAACTTACAACTATTTTCGTACACTGTTTTGTTATGAATTTCTAGTGTATCGAAATAAATCTTAGTGATTCATGAAAAAGTGAAATTCGTGTAGGAAATAAAAATATTCTCCGATATGCTGCTCGAAGAAAATATACAAAATACAATCGAGTGTTTCAATAAAATGATTCAATGTGATATCAGTATTTTGTCAAAATATTGAATTTTTTTGATCGTTGCAGTCGATACGATGGAATAATTGTAATCAAGAATTACACGAGAAATTCGTACGAGGAATAACGCATCTACTGAAATAAAAGAAAATTAACGACATGTTTATGATTCGCTAAATTCTACCATATTATTCACAGATATGCGCATCGTTAGTTCCTATCCTTCTCATATCTTTTTCCTAAAGAATTTGTGAGCCTATGTTTTATGTAACATTCTTTCCTTATTTATATTCGTGAAACATGCCGATGCTACGTACTTGGCGGTAAAAAGTCTGGAACACATTGTAAATTATATTGGGCCATTACATACATTCGAAAAGGATCTCTCTACTTTTTATTCTTCGTATTCAATATTTGAAAGTAGGCAGCCACGTAATCAAAATTCTGCGTCCCTTGAATCTCGTAGTTTTAAAAAAGCCGCTTCCCTCGTTTTCGCCAGCGATCCTCTTAATAATTTATCGACTACATGTTGAGAAAAGCAATCCGCGTTCACGCAGAAACTTTCTTTTCCATCATAAATATTTTTCATCTTTTTTCCTTGTTCTGAACGCCATAAAAATCCACGATCATCTACGGTGCTTTATTGGCGTACTGAGTATCTATAATCGTAAACTTGGAAACACGAGGCAACTGCTTTCTTTCGCTTCCATCGCGTTGTAAATACCATTTACGCGATTTCTCTGTTTCCATTTTGCGTCTCTCTATTTTGGACAAATAAATTCGACAAATAAAAGGTTGTTCAACCCGTGCTAATAAAAGAGAAAAAGACGAGATGACGGAAAGAAAAACGTGAAAAACAACAGAAAAATGTCGAGTTATAGGAGGTACGAGCAAAACGAATGCAAAAAGGAAATAAAAGCTTGTGTAATAGAACGAAATCAAAGGCAACGAAGATAAAGAGATGGAGAAGAGAAAGGTATTCGGAAATAGAGAAGTAAACGATATTGGTACAAAGGTCTAGTATGTATTATGCACTTTTCATGAACTAGCGTTCCCAATAAAACTCTTTGCGCCGAACATGGAACGGAAGAATCGGTCTATCGATAGATAGTTATGTATATTCTATGAGATATCGGACGGATCGACGGGACGTAGCCATAAATCTTTCTCTCCATCACGGATAACTGTTCTTCACAGCCACCCACAAAAATATATGTAGAGCGTACATCAAGTATCGAAGGCGTCTCCGGTTCAAGAGACGTCTTTGTCATTCATCGATCATTCCGCTCTTACAATGAAATTTGCAAGTGAAATTCAGCCAGCTAACACGAAACGTTCAATGGATTCGAGCATGTCGCTTCGCCAACAAATGCTAAAAGCAATTCTTTCTTTCTTTCTTTCTAGATTCTACAATTTCATTTTTTTTTTTTTTTTTTAAGATTTTACTACCGTTCGAGGAGTTTTAAAATTAGCGAAAACGAAGATTCTTTTTACAGTGGCTGTCGAAAGTATTGGAACGTCCTTGGATACTTTTTATGCATATATTATACAAAAGATTTTGTGATTTCATTGGAACTGTAACGAGATACGACTGTCACGATTATAGCGATAAAAGTTGAAACGCATTTGAGGAAGTTACGTGTATAGAACTTGCAATGAAAGATGTTAAGAAATTATATGTCTCGACCACCATAAGTGGATTCTACGTCTTCGATTTGGAAATGTTGGAAGAAAGCTGTCGCAAAATTGATCTCGAAGTTCAAGTTTCCATTAGACCATGCGAGAATAGAATTATCTTATACTGAGAATCGTGTGCGTGATATCCATTTCGATTAAACTTTACGTTCAGTAGAATTGTTCAAGATTCCGTAGAACCATGTCATTGGATCGTCACTATTTCATTAGCAGAGTTCTGGTCGAGAATCCTAGATTCGATCGATCGATCGAGAATCACGATCTTTGCATCATTTGATATTCGCAGGAATCCAGGAAACAGTTCAGGGTTGCTTGGCAATCAGTCGCGCGAAGATCATGCATTTAATAGTGTGGTAAATTCGAGATTGGAATTTACGGCCTTGAGGAAGCAGGAATCCACGTGGTAGAGACATAATCGTAAAAATCATGTTGATAATATGTGATAACAATTACTAGATTACAAAAATTTCTTTCACTTATCGAATATTGTAACAAGTATTGTATTTTAAATATCTTATATTTGTTGGTATTTTATGCGAATTTTCTGTATTTTTGCGTTTTCAAATTTCCCATAAATACATACAAGTCTGCTGTCTAGTAATTACTGTGTAATATTAAAGTAGCGTTGATATGACTGTTTTGTCTGAAAATTATTTGTCTTATTGTTAGAAGGCTGGTCATTCTCCTTTTCTTTTGACATAGGTCAAATTACTTACATGTACCTGAAGGTTACTATTAATTTAATATCACTATTTAGTAGAAAAAACAAATGTATTTTGTTATCAAAGGAATAATTGGAGCAATCAATAAGAAGGAAAAGAAACACTGGTGGAAAATCTATCTTTTACTTACAAATAAGTAGCAAATGCTGTTTTGAAATTTCTCGTCGAATATTTTATAATGTATTTTCAAATGGCTATACTAATTATAAATTCAGTATATTGAGTTTCCCATTCAAAGAGAGGCAAATTGAAAATGCATATAAATGTTCAATTATTTTCGCTTGTACCACCACTAAACCACTGACAAAAAACATCGTATCGAATATTTCCAATTTATCATGAATATTTTATATTACTGAAGGCATCAAAAATTGAAATTTTCATTTTTCAACAAAAAGGGGCTAGTTAGCATATTGATGAATATTAATTGAATTTAGTTATGAACAAGTAACGTGTATCTTTTTTTCTAAGTCATTTTTACATACAAGAGTCATTATTTTGTTATTTCCATGAATTACGATTAAGGTACAGCATTAATTTTGAAAATGATTTGTCACTGGAATTTTCAAGGAAACATATTTTCCTATATGTTACGAGTAAAGTTCTACGATTACAGAACAAACTTATAATACATGAGCAAATATTTTGTGGAATATTTTTCATAAAATAAAAAGGTAGTATTTTTCAGCATTGTATACTCAAATGCAAATTCTTATAATGCATTTTCATAATCATTAACATGTATAGAAGTAAATTTTAGGAAAAATAAAGCGTAAAGGAAAAGGATGGTAAATTTTAATTTACTACAATCGATATATTGGAATTTTTGGACCACGTTATATATTTTATCCATGTAAGTGCACAAACAGATGTTAACCATGATGCAGAATACCATCAAATGCAATCACGCGACAGTAGAAATGATTTAAAAATTGAATTTACGCAAGTTCAATTGTAGGAATGTTCGTAAACATAAGTCGTAAAATAACGAAGGTAGGTTGACCCGCCTCTGCCAACTTTCTCATAATTTCTTTTCCACGTATTTCACGATAGTCAAGACCGTTGATTAATGATCAAAGTCAATCCCAAAGGTGTTATACCGTAACGGCTAGGGTAAAATTAAAAAATGAAGAACAAGCAACCAAATATACTGGCAGTTGGTTCAAAGTTTAATTAAATTTTTGGATTATCTTTTGTTTGTCCTCAAGGGGGGCATCAAATAGTTATCCGCAAAATACTTAAGTAATTACAATCGAAGTAAGTTGAGGAGGACAAACGGCGAAACGAAAAAAGCAATGAAACGTTGATGACTGTTTACCTAAATGTGTAATAAGTTATCAAAATGTAAATTATTTGGTAATGCATATGTTAACGAAATGGATATGCAAGGGGAGAAAAGTAATGTGCACTATCACAATGTTTCTCTAAAATATAAGAAACTTATAATTAGTACGTACTTTTGTGTGGCTAGAAAAAAATTGTACTGTGAGAGCGAGGAACCTCATAAAAAGAACAAATGCTTTTTGTATTTGCTACAAAAAGCACAGAAAATATGTAATTTGTATAGGACATGTATATTTTCGTAAGAATTAATATCGAGAAATTAATTAATAAAAAAATTAAATGTATGAACATAAATTGAATCGTATATTAACAAAGATGAAAGATTTACTTGTATATATAATTAACACAAATCTTTTTCTAAATATATTCACTTAAAACATGTTACTTTAAAATGGAAATATTTTATTATTTCGTATTCATGTGTCGGGCTTTCAGATGTATTTCTGCACTTTTTACAAAATTTTTATACTATCTCGCATAGATTCGGTTTCATTTTCAGGGTATCTCTTCCGCAAACTTTGTTCCTCACAGATGAGGATAGGAAATTTAGTGGTATAAAAATGCATACATTGCACGTAATGCACAAAAGTATATAAAATATCCAAAGTAGAATAACTATCGTAATATGTGATTTTTATTCAAATTCCATTCCTTTACGTATTTCCATAAAAATATGAAAATGCACAAAAATTCGCAGTCTAATCATTGTAACCAATATGTTATTATTATAAAACCAATTGAAGGGCTTATATGCGGTTGACGTATATATTCGTCGTTCACTATAAAAACTCACAATTTTAGTAAAAAGTTACATAAATATACTTTCAGTAAAGCTATTATTTATTTTATAAAAAAAAAAGATAAAAAGTTTAATTACTTGATTATTTTCTTTGGTATATCGGTTATGCTCCGTATAATGTATTGCTCTTTATAAATTGAGTTGATTATTATCCCCCATACATCGGATATTCGGAATTGTTTTGTGTACTTTACTTTATTACTTTCTTGGCAATTTTTAAGTTCTTAATAACAATACCTTCTTCCAACGATGAATTGTTAATTTTTCATCGAATAAAAATGTAATCCCTCCTAGTTCTGCTCTACTTTTTTCGTACATTTTATGATAGGAACATTTACTCTGCGTACGACGTGTATACTCGTCATTGCTTGATTTTACCTGTACGTCCCGTAAGGGATTTTTGAAATTAAACTTCGCAGTTAACAGGCTAACGGGAACGATCCTTGTCCATATATATTTGCTCTGTCCTTATCTTTTCCAACAAAAGAAAAGAATACTTCATCATCTTTAACATCTCACCCATATATTTGCCAATGAACACAGGTTTAACACGCATTTGCATCTGTATTACACGAATCAACTAGCGAATGTGACACGTAATAATTAATACAATAGTTAGTAGTTAATACAACGTGTAACAGATGTAGGCGCGCAACGTTGACGGCAGCTTGTTCGAGTACTGAAGCGTAGAAATGTCAAATTGTCATCTACCGAAGTCGTAAGTGTAATAAGACTTTAACATTGAATTCCTACTGCATTGTTTTGTATTATTATGTGAGGCAGTTCCGCGCTGTTTCCATTGTAAGAAGTTTATTTAGCTGTATTTTTCGCCGAGATGACAGGAAGAATCAGTCTACCGATTTGCTTTGTGAATGCATAACGAGAAAGAAAGACAAAACGCACGCCTTTCGTACTAGATCTGTCACAGGCCTAGAATCTTGAACCGGTGTGTTAAAAGTACGGATATTTCGTATTTGAAACTCCTATGGAACAGCGGATTAACTAGTGCATTATTAGTTTGATTTTAGAAATGTATTTTATTTCTATTAATTCTATTATAAATATAAATTCATCATATTAAGGACATAAACATTACCTACCTAAATACCTACTTGGTAACACTTATTGAAAAATTCTAACGAGTTTTATTTTATTTTATATTTTATACTATAAGGTTCATATGAATGAAATAGCAAATATAAAATAACTATAAAATATAAAAGTAGAGAAAAGTATTAAATTTACAATAAATACTAATACGTGTACTGGTATGTACCTACGGCAGTGTAGATTATAATAATTTTAATTTTAATATTAATTTGAATTTTATATGGTTACACTTTATAACATAACAACGTTCGTTCTCAGAATTGTTTCAATCTCACTTGAAACGCGTTTAAGCTATGGCTTTTTATGTCGTTATTTATGTCGTCGGCCGTTATTATCTAATAACCTGTCCTCTAAAAAATACATTAATACACGAAACAAGTAATAATTTTATAGAACAATGCCTTGTGGCTCAGCCACATGTGGTAAAACTTCAAATTAAACGTCAAGCTAAGCTTCAAACCAAATTTATGTAATTTCGTTTTGCACGTTCTGTTCCACATGTGCATTGACGTTATCGCAGTGAATTTTCATTCATTTCGGTGTCCGTGGAACTTTTACAAATGCATTTCTACTACTTCCGCTATCTCAGTAGAAACGTCCAGTAAAACCTTTAACGCATCAATAATTCCTACCTTCATAGTAGAAGACGATAAAACATCTGTTCCTACTCACAATTCCTTCCGTCTTTCTATAATACAATTGCTATTCTATGAAACTGTTATGAAAGAAGAAGTTCTAAAGAACAGTGTTATTATAATGGTAAAGCCAAGAAAATACATAAAGCGTAATGATATCCCAAAAATCGAAGTAAGGGGAAAACCTATTGAAGCACAAAAATGCAACATTACTCATATTTCATAAACAGTCTACCAACTATACTATGTACCGAACAAACCGTTGGAAAGAGAATTGTTCTTTGCGGCCCAGTGCTGCTAAACACCGTAATATAATATAACCTAATATAATATAACATAATAGAATATAATGTAATACAATATAACGTGATATAATAAAACGTAATATAACCCAACATAATATAATACAACGTAATTTAATGTAACGTAATATCATATGATGTGACATATTATAACGTAATAAAATATAACGTGATATTATAGAACGTAATATAATGTAACGTGATACGATACAACGTAATACAGTGTAACATAATATACTATAACATGATATGATACAATATATTATAATATACCGTATTATAATATAATATAATATAATATAATATAATATAATATAACGCAGTATGACGTAACGTAATACCATATAACGTCATATACTATAACGTAATATGACATAATATGATAGAACGTGGTATAATATAAGGTAACATAATACAACGTAATATAATATTACGTATTACAATATAACGAAATATACTATAATGTGATATGATCTAACGTATTATAATATAACGTAACATAATATAATGTAATATAATAGAACGTAATATAATAGAACGTAATATCATATAACGTAACATAGTATAACGTGATACAATATAACGTAATACAACGTAACGTAATATAATATAACATGATATGATATGACGTAATACAATATAACATGGTATAATATAACGTAATATAAAATAACGTAAAATAATATATCGAATATCTTACGATTTAATTAATGGTAAATTAATAGTAAATAAATGTAATTCTTAACTGATAAAAATGTATATCCAATTTTATCGTTCCATTATATATCTGTATCGTATTGCGAAGTAAGGAAATAACAAACATTAGTACCCCAGCTCCATTTCAATAGATCCAATAGTCATTAGCAGAATAAAATTTAAAATATATCTTAAGTTAAGCGTTTTTCAGGCACAAACATCTTAATACTCCTTCGTGGACGATAGAAAAAACAGATTGGTATGACTCCATTTTTGTTCAAGATTTGGGTGATACTCCGTTTACGACACGAAGAGAACATCTCCTCTTTTTTAGAAATTTGAAAATTCTTACCTTGCAACTTGTAAAATTTACAATGCTCGATGCTAAGTGCTCGAAGGCTCCGCTCTAAAGTGAACCACGTGTCGTAAACCTCAATATTCTATGAGAAGGTGACATTGGACAAAGACGTTACGCTACGCTCCCTCGATCACGTACGCACAAGACGCACCACATGCGGGACGTTCACTATATTTCGACAGTTACAGAATTGGAGAAACAAATTCCCATTTCACAGAAAACGTTCACTAAAATACACCCCCTAGACTGACAATTAGAATATAAGCACCGGGCAATTCAAGAGGCAAGAGACTCAGCACACGAACTCACCACCTAGTTGACAGGTCATAACAATTTTAAAAGAATCTTGTAACGCCACCATGACATATGCAGATTATAACCAATCATTGCGTAGCTCTTAGTAGCAAGCCGCGACATCTATTGGCGAAATAAAGAATCTAAGAAGTTGCAACGACATTCGGGCGGTATTGCGTCAAAACGCACAAAAATTATTAAGTATAATCACTAATTATTCCATATACGCTTAATTAGTATTCGCGAGTGAATATATTTTATTGTGCAATTTGGTGTTGCAGTGATAATCAGTGCTTCGTTATTACAGTATTAATTTTCTTATAATAAATTTGAAAAATTCATGTGGTTGAATATGGCTAACGAAAGGATAGCTATAACCTATAATCTCATAAAAATGAAACTTTTTTAACTTTGCTAAGAGTATATTCAGTAACAATAAATGAGTCCATTTCTACGGTAAATGATGGAAGATATATCGTGTTAAATAGTGTGAAATCCCGAGTATTTCAATCTGTGTGCACCAGGAAGATTGACTTGTCCATTAGCGGTTAAATAAAAGGTGTGTTTGTTAACAGCGTATACATTTATATTGGATAGTCGTCGTACATGTAACTATATATAACTGTCTCGTGAACAAGATTATGATGCGTTAATTACTTCTAAACAGAAAATGGCGAGCACTTAAATGTTCATTAAGTATTCACCGTTTTTTCCACATCGTAAAGTTAATGACTGTCATAATAATGAATGCCCTCATAAAAATAGCAAGTTCTCATGTGCATCATAAACTTCCTACTAAAATGTCCTCAACATAGGACAGTCGTTTGAACGTTTCATCTTTCGTATCATATTATAAGTTGTCTGTAATTTAAGTTAGTTGATTTATTTCCTATCTCATGAAAAAGAAACACTACGATTTACAATATCTCTATCGTTAAAAATTTAATTACGCATACAGATTACTATAGTTACATAACATAATGTTGATGTTTTCGATACAGTACACTTTGCTATTGATATGCAGATGACTTTTATTTGATACGCGATTAAATGTGCTGAGACACGTAACCGTAAATCAATCGGGTTAACAGATAATCGTGTGATTGATTTCGATTAGGTATTTCATATGGAAGAGTTTGACTGCCGACAGAGAGAGAAATTGTAGTATGTTGGTGCTAATGCTTGACGATAATGCGGCTTTGCGATAATACCGCTTAACCGGCAATAACGTTATATCGCTGATAATAATACATCGAATATAATAATATTATAATGCTCTGGTAATTTTTCAGTTTCGAATTTCAAATTCTAAAGTACATTCTTGGAAAAGTCAAAAGATGAAAATATTTGTGATTAATCATTTTTACAACGGAAGAATAGAAATTGATGATAGAAATAGAAATTAGAAATAGAAATTTATTTAACTGGTTCAAGCTTAATTTAAACAATTCAATTAATTACTAATTGATAATTTAAGTGGTTTAATTTGAAGCAAACCTTCTAAGAGAACATGAAAAAGGAAAACAGCATAAGGAAATTGTATACATATTAAATGCAATTACCAAAAGAAGTTTCAATAGATATCTTATAAACCAAAAAGAACATAATTCGAACAAAACTATCGTATAACTATTTGACGACCACAGAACGAGATTCTTCTCGCTTACAATCTCTCTCGGTTTTTCTATCTTGTTGGCAATGTGTAAGAATTTTAAGCATACAAGGGACTTTTTAATTAGTGTAATGAAAGCATAAGAGCGTAGAAATCCCGTCACGTAGACTGAAAATAAAGAGAAGGATTCCAAGATTCACTTTTTTCCTTTCATTTCATCTACTGCAAAACTAAGCTTAATTCTGCATAAGTTGCAGTTCTACAAATTCCATATAGGACACGGTATATGCACGAGATATAGTCACTTTAAGTATACAGTGCTAATCATGCTAAAGAGATTACTATATGAATGCAAAAGAAATCTTTAATTCTTTTAATTGGATACAATTTTATTTCATAATTTATTTTATAATTTAAACATTTAGGATAGCCTATGACTGTTTAGTAGATATTCGTTTCTCAGATTTAAAAAATGGCATTGTAGCAATACTATTTCATATTTGACCATTTTCCTCTAATTTCAACTCTTATGATGACTCGTATGAAGTTTCTCATACTAACACAATGTTATATGGAAACGAACATAATAGAAAATACATAGTACAAAATGTCATCACTTAATTTCTGACAATATTCTAATACAATTAATTGTTCCGACCTTGTTAATACCTTGTTACATGATTTCTAACAATGAAAAACATTTATATTTTTCAGGTACGTACCCGCTGAGTATTTACTTTGTCGCTTATTTATTTCTTCCTTGGTTTCTGCAAGTCACGTGTGCACCACATCACGTGGGTAAGTAATTAAGAAAAACGCGTCTAGTTGTTGCATGTACTGGTTCGTTAAAGTTTCGTATCGCCGTTTTTTAACAATATCACATTCGTTAAAACTTGGCGCTGTTTTATGTGTATTTTTTATTGTTATTGCTGGATTATGTTACTAAACTGATTAAACGTCGAATCGAACCGTAGACATTTTATTTATGGATATTTACGAATCGGATAATCATCCGGCGTTCTCGTTAGCGTTTTATATCAAAGATCGGTAAAAAACGAAGCGTCAAAGGGAACGAAATATTCCTCTCTGGATCTCGAAATTGTTTATTTCGGCGAATATTCACGAATATTGTACTTTAATGATGAAATCATGAGAAGCGTAGTAGAATTTATCACTGTTAAAGTAATTTTTAATTGCAAGTACTTGAAGAAATGTAATTTACTGCACTTACCTCTGCCTAATGGGGAAATCGTAAAATTTAAATGAATTCAAGTCGTAACTGTAATTGTACATTTATTTTCCGACCGCGACTCTTCAGCCACAGAGTCACCACAGCATAATCCCAATTTTACCCGGAAAGAGGAGCGCTCTCGTGTCCGTAGTTTTACCTATTTTCAGTTCACTCGAATTTCCACCTATAATATCCATCCCTATGAGATACTGATCTTACATACGTACATATACGTAGAAATGTACACATATATGTATTATGTGGGATGAAATCTAATGATTTCACAATTTTCTACGTGGACCTAAAATAGGTACAGTGTATTCGATCGAAAGTATTAGATCACATACATTTTTTATGAATATATTATGTGCACTGTACGAGACTCTTTGAAATTTCCTTAGCACTGTGACAAAACACAACTATCGTAATTGTGATAGTAATATTTTTAACCAACACCAAAATGTATGTATGTATTGGAGATAAAAGATATGTATTTATTGCAAATATAATGCTTAATGGAAAATTAATATACAACACGAACAATATTCTTAAACATATACAATTAGTGCTACAAGCAGTCTCACTAAATATATTGCAACTTATTTATTCAAGAAAGATATGTTCACAAAATATATATGAATACTTGTCAAGTAACGTAATTACAAAAATTCAGTGAATCAGTTGAAACAAGCATTTTATTTATTTAAGAAAGATATATTAAACTTATTAATATAATACACTACTTAACCTGCCTTGCGGCTTCGCCCGCACGATATTTAAATTTATGTTTATTAGCCTCTATTTGAATCCCTTTTAGAATTTCAATTACGAGAAACCCTCAAACACGTGTTTGTCCAATTTTAACGAAGACTTTATATGCCGAATGTCATGTCTCTTGCTTTAATGGATATGGAGATATACTTTGCTTTGAGAGAAGAACATACCCATTTTTCACCCTTTATTTCCAAGAATATTTTCTTATCCCATGCCTACGTCAAAAATGTGGTATACTGTTCAAATTTTTACGTTTCTAAGTACAGCGGTTTGAGCTACGCGTTGATGAGTGTATCAGTCACTTTTGCATTATGTATTGTAGTATCGTGGACAAATGGCCTAAGAAATGTCAGGTGAACCATAAACAATGTCGCGAGAAAGCCTAAGTGCCGACAGGCCTATCATTGTGTCTTCGGTTCTTCAATCGAATAGTTACGCGTAAAAAAGGTCTACATGACTATGGTCACGGACAAAGGGATGCTTAAGGGAGAAAGACGAATTAACAGTCAGTATGAGTTGAGAAGTCAGAATATTGCCAGTGTCACGTAAACTTGAGGGTTGGATGATAAAATAAAATAGCTGAGTCGCAAGACAACTATCAATTTTGCTTTTATTAAACTTTATTATGAATTCAGCAATCACAATGGAATACACACTGAATTAACACACATAAATCACAATTCACTGCAACAACTTTATGTAAAACCTAGTTACACTGATACGTTAAGTGCGTGACTGTCTAAGAGTAGAAACTCGGTAAAAAAGATGTTGACTGTTTTAAAGATAGAGACTGAGTTATGTTTAGTGACGTGTTGTAGCGGAGGAAAGCTAGGGGTGGGTGTGTCTGAGGCCACGAGATGAGGTGATTCGTTAAGACCGATTTTGGTTAGGAAAGCGAGGGCGATAGACATTACTTTTGATTGGAGCATAAAAACTCTGGTGGACTAGGAGGGGTCTTAGCCGCCCTTGAGAGAAACTTGCTAACGGAAAATACCGAATGTGAGAAAACTAACTTTCCCGTATCTTCTCGTAGTAAACAAAAATGTAAAGAACACTGGAAATAGAAGATGCTTGTATTTGGTTAACTATGAAAATGCCAAGATTTATTGGTGGGTCCTTAAGACTATTGAGGGTACGTAAGGATGCGTAGACATCAGGATGCCATCTTGTCCTTGATGTGTGGGCCTGGTCTCTGTTGTTTTTTTTTTATTTATTAATATTTACGATCAATTCTCGCATTGAGAATTTTCAGTAATTTTTTCTGGCGTGGTGCAGTGACATGGCTAAATATTTATAATAAGTTAATACTTATTATAGATAAGTATAATAGGTCTCTGTTGTGGATTGAGATTTGGTTGATGTTACATCAGCGTCGTCAAAGAGAGCGTTGGAACCGTGATGACGAGAGTTGTGTATTAACTATTTAGTTATCCTAGTTGTAGCACATTACTGTATTTAGCTGACGTTAAATAACCATCGTTTCCTGTTTAATTCATTCTAAATAAAGAAATAATAAAATCCTACAGTATATACATATATACAGTTGATTAAAATATTCTTGAGATGTCTACGAAACGTACGTATGCTTCGAATATTTTATAACTTCTATATACGTTCTGAAATCCGTTTCACGTCTTATCAATATAATCACGAGAGTCGTGTCTCGTTATAATGCTAACAAGATTTCAAAATGTTACGTATAACATATACAAAAGTTCCTAGGAGTGTTCGAATACCATCGCGTGCTACTGTATATGAGGCACGAGACGTCATAGCATTTTCCTATTATTTCAAATAGTTAGCAATTATTTTCTGTATACCCACCCTATTGTTCCGTAACTTTATACGCGCTAAAAAAGTTTTGCTGATGCATACAGCTGCCATATTTGCATCTATTTTAGCTTGCAATTGCATTTTTCGGCGGCATGCATCCATTGCAATATTATCGAGTTGCGTAACTGTTGGCTGGTTCGAGGGTGGTACAAGCTGGCACGAAGCTTGTGCGTTAGCCACAAAGGTAGTCCGATACAATCATCCTCGGCTTTAGATGTTTTCATATTTCCTAATATCCCGTTTCATCGTCGCTTCATTGAAATCTAGCTTCCTCTGCCACTAAAATGTCCCTCTAAAGCGTTACATAATGTGCATACTTGGTCGAATATGGCATGCCAATGTGGCTTTCGGAAAATCAGTATTTACTACTTGCATAGCTTTTCTATTCAATTGAAAGTAATCATTAATTTGGACGATTTGTCTAAGCCAAACTTGAAAAGAAAGAACGATGCAATAATGAAAATATAACCAAAAATTTAATAATACGAAATCGAAATAATCATCGGGAAGTACAGTGAATATAAACGAAGGATACATTCAGCTATTAATAGAATTTTTTTTTTATTTGGTAGACTATTTACAATCAATTCTCATTGAGAATTATAAGTGAATTATTTTGGTGTGGTACTGTAACATGAATAGAATTTTCTTTTTCTTTTTTTTTTTATTTATTTATTAAAATTACAATCAATTCTCGCGTTGAGAATTATGAATGAATAGAATTGACAAGACTTTTATTACGTCGAACATACGAGTTTCTTAAGTCCAAGGTCCCAAAAGAGGTTTGTAGCGGCACACGAGCTAGAGGACAAATCGAGCTACGTGTGTTCGTGCCTCGGAGTATCAACATCGTAGAACACACATACTGTAATAATAACTAAACTCCGGGCAGAAACAATGTCGCCGCTACGTGGAACCGTCTAACAATGGCGAATGGTATCGACCAGTCTAAATAAACGAACGCGATCGTAATAAACCAGTTTCATCAGTCTCAGTCACGTGCCATCTCAATAGCGAGTTATACACAGTCTTAGCGTATCAGTTACTACCGAGCGTTTTAACGAACATTCTTTGTGTTTATTTATTATTTCAAAATACACTCGACGATTTTAACGCCTTCCCGTGCTATTTAGTTCGACAAAACTCGGGCCCAATCGGTAGACATCGACGCGCGCTAAACAGACCAGACTGATGCTCGTAAACAGTCGCAATACGAGCCGAAATGTAGAAAATAACACTCAGTGACGATCGTAACGGGCAAAAAAACAGTCCGCGAGCTCGGCTTGTTATGTTTACGTTTGGCCCAAGTATCTGGTTGCGAGTCAGACTCGCGATATTTATGTTTGGGCCAAAACCTTCATCGCGAGTCTGACTCGATAAAGTACGAGAAGAGGTTAACAAAAAGTTATCTCGTCATTTAAAATCATTTAAAATTGATTGTAATTTTAATAAATATTAATAATAATAATAATTTAAAATCACGCGACCAATCATCCCTCCACAGGTTTAATGATTTCGCATTCTTTTCCTGTTAGTAAATGTTAAGGAATATTTATGGACGAAAGTGTACGCTCGCAGATGTTGCTCGATATTTTGCAAGAAATGTGTTCCATTTTTTCGAATACGTCTGCAAAAAAAGAATTTCGTCGTTTCGCAAGTGCAGAAGAACCGGGTTCTCATCTTACACGATCCGTGGCGCAAAAGCGGTCATCACTTTTCTTTGACACGTGTAGCGGCGCGAAGGTGGTGCTTAAATTCTTGTATCTCCTCTTGTATTTTCTTTCTTTCGTTCTCTTGTGTTCTTCCTTCAAGTCCGCATTGACAAACGACAACGAGGCTTTCCCATGGTTCGGTCGATCGTTTATTCCAACAACGAATTGCCGTTGTTGCCGCCGTACATGTCTCCAACATCCTCGTATCTTCGTCTCGACAAGACTGTGGCAAAGTCGGATATCTAATTTATAGATTTCCATTTTGCGTATCAAAGATTGCAAACCGATCTTTCCAGCTAATAGCTTCGGTTTGTAGAAAAACTCGCAGTAAATATAAAAATAACAATGCGTTAAGGAACGATAAACCTGTAAATAAATAAGTAATCGTATCCAAAACGTCAATTATTTAAGCGACGAATTGACTTATGCTTCTAAATTAACAAGTTTGCAGTAAAATTGCTATATTATATGTCATTTCTTTGAGGCGGATGCCATTGAAATCTTTAGATGCTAATGCAATTGAATTAACTAAAACCTTTTCTATTTTATTTTTGTTTGTACCATTAATATTGGCAAAGATAATAGTGGCCAGTTTAAATATGAGAATGAACAGCAATTTTTTATTCAAAACTGCACAGAGAATCTGCAGAAATGTACAGCAGCTTACATATCGGTTCACGTGAGTTGCATTAAAGTTCCTTCGCTTCTGTACGATTAATAGTTTACATCGAAATAAATTAATGTTATAACTTTAACTACACGCTAAACTGATCCATTCTTGTTCTCCATGTCCCAATTTTATTATTTAGTGCATAATTTAATTTCATCGATGAAATCGGATTGAGTTACTGCTAAAACCCATCGTTTAAGCCAACAATCCTTATAATTATAGTTAAACATTCTCAGATAACATAATTTTGTCATTCAAGTTGTATCGGTTTTCACATCAGACTTGTATGTAAATCATCTCAAGATTCCCAACTGATTCCCGAGTTGCTCGAGTTCGTGGCTGTATTCCGCAACTTTCCAACAGTTCCTTAAACTACACATCGAGTTCATCTGCAACGTGTTTCCTTCCTGATTTCTTATCAGATTCGTTGGCAATTCCCAACAATCACAATGTTCCTCTGACTTCGAGTCAGACAGACTTAAATAACACACTGATAGCTGTATTCCTTTGGGAAACATCCTCTGGCTGCTTTCCTATTGTTAGTTCGTATCATTATCACGTGCAGGTACGAATTCTTTCTGATTTTTCTGTAAAATGGAGGTTTTATTGTCAGAGCGAGTGTCGAGTTATATCCGATGTAATACTGCAAACAATTGGACTGATTTGGATCAATGATTCAACTGTTTCGGTTGACTCCTAAATCGTTTCTGACTGAGGACATTGTTAATGAGTGTGTGTTCTACTGTACAAATTTTGTATGCGTTGTATGCATAATATACACTCCACTTCCGAGTTTCTATTTCATAATATATATTCTCTCTTCATGCTACTCGGTGCTGCGTCTAATGAAACTGTAACTGTGTCCAAACTTTAACGAACTTCCCCATGTATCTTCTATTACCAAAACGTCTATTATTATTCTGAATCCTATTATACTCTTCTCAAAGGTCTATAGTTGTATCTATAGTCCGTTCAACGAGTCCAGACACAGGATATAAGCATTTACATGCCAAAACATATGAGAGAGGTAGCAGGTCTAACTATCGCCTAATCTGCAAACGCTATTCCTTTGTTTATGCCAGGATTGGATGTGTCAGTTCGTAAGGCCCGTAATTAGTTCAGGAGAAACTCTAAGCCAATCTGCATTGTTATTCGTTCCTTGTTTTTATGTACTTTTTATATGTATTCATATTTCTCGTACCATGTTTATATTTACGTTACGTTAGTTTTGTTTTTCTTTATTCATACTTAGACCTGTGTTCCTGCATTTTATAGTTTGTTTGTTTTTGTAGTGTTGTTTATATTCGCCTCGATTCGTTGAACAGAAGTTGGAAGTGTTGATAACCTTTTATCTTTTATTCATTTGCTTGTGTATCGAACAGGCTATGCACTTTTCTGACGCGTTCGCATAAGCATCGTAGCTGCAGATTCTTTGAAGCCCTTGCTAGATCTAGTTAGCGGCTTCTTTATCGAGCCACGTTCGTCGACTAATTTTACTAGATCGCTATCCGCTTCGTTGATTGACACAGATTTTTCATTAAACGGACCTTTGACGATACCGTCTGATAGACTGTGTTGAACTGTAATTATAGTTTAATCGGATGGCCGCTGACATATGCTCGTCAACTGATGCTATTCGCTAGATCTGCCGCGCCCTTAGCTTCCTCATCTCGCGTATGAATTTGATGTTCGCCAGTGGATCAAGACTGGTTACGTGATATCCCAGTCACATATTGCTCATACACGCACTTCGTCTATCACTACGCTTTTATCTCCGAATCGCCACACGTCACTTCTGTAATAACTACTTGTTGAATGTCTTCAATCTACTAGACTGTTAAATCGTTAGATTGCTAGTTCGAATCCGGTTCGAAGGACCAACGTCAGGATCACCTATCGTGAATATTGCATCTCTCTTGCTAATTAGAAGAACCACCCAGGTGTGAGTGAACTTAGCACCTGGAAATGATGAATGCATCTAATTTGTTAATAACGATTGCTTATTAATCTACTGTGCTATACTTTATGTTATACTCTATGTTGCTATAACTCTGTGCTATTTGAAGTTGCATTTAAATTCTTCGTTTATCTACATATTGCTGGATACGGATTCTTCTAAACATTTTCAGAAAAAATATGGACGAATAATATTTCTTCCGTGATATTCGTTTTGAAGATTTCTAGGAATTTTGTACATTCCATTTGTTTGTTAAAATACTTTTATTTTATGGATTATGAATTTTCGTTCTTATTTATTTAGATAAATATATTTCTACGAAGTTTTTAGCAAGATTGGCTGCTATACAAATACTTTCTACATCCGCTATAACATATATAGTCCATTTAAAATTATGTACCGAGCGCTACTTTATTAAAAATCCTATTTGACGTGCTATGATTTTATGCTCTCTCGACATCGAAAATTCTGACAATGTTCGACATTTAGCACAGATTTTGCAATTTTTCGAGATAAATCTATCGCATTCTACCTTAATAATTATACGTCCTGTTCGTTTCTGCTAGCACAGTAACTGATACTTTCATAGTTTTTCATAATCTAGCTCTTCCAGTAACTTAAGGAGAGTTTACGGAATGTTTCTTTGCCAGAATAATCGAAATAAAGCGAAATGAGAATATAGATACTGCAGCGTTATCTGTCAGACGTAGGCGCGGATATTGCCTCGCGTCAACATCAGATCAATTTAATTAGAAATAAAGCTACGTATGAAAAAGAATCACTCTACGTTTTCCGGCATATCATTTCACGCAGAATTACTTCCTTTCAAGCTGTATGGCCACTTCAGTCCTAATGAAATAAACGAAGGAAATTTAATTTCAAGCTTAATGTAGCCGTGCTTTATTTATTAGAAGATTAATACTCTAATAAACATTCTAACAGTAATACGTTTCCACGTTAAAATTCATTACCGACGATTTATTTTATTGAAGGATAAGTAGAATTGCAATCTTCGTTTCATTAGTCGCTAGAAAAATATTTGCTTCGGAGGGTCATGGATGAGTGGCTCGCGCATCCTCGCGCGACCTGTTTGCCGAAGAACGCTAGCGATTCTTGAATTTATGCAAATCACATGCATGTACAAAATCAATCTCGATAAGACACGTGTAGTTAGAACAAGTAGGGAATGGGAAGGCTGAAGACGTACGAGGAAGTTGATAATTAATTAGCGAGCAGAAGTAAGAACGCCATTGCTCTGAGTGGCAATCGAACCGACGTATAATGTATGTAGTACAGTTGCGGGACAGATACGAGAACACGGTTTATCCGCGGCTTGATATTCATAGAACAATCAGGACGTAATCGAGCGTAACATAATTATCGCCGACGATGGTTGGAATGATTCTCACGGCAAAAGGCGACGACGTGAGTGCCATTCGACGTCGCGGATATTTCTCTTGATGAGAGCGACGAGCAAATTATCCAGTTTTACGATAGTCATCCTTGCAATGGTTGTTGCAACGGGATCACCTTTTTTATTCTTTCTTCACGAATACTTTTGTTACTGAAATTGCGATATTCCTAATACACTCGTTAAATGTATTTGGCGTTACTTTTACGTTTCGAGGCGATAGACGAACTAAAGTGTCGTAGAAATTTTGAAAAGTGGAAAATTCGCTGTTCGTTAGGTGTGCTTTGAAAGGTCCGATCCGGACGATTCCAAGAAGCTAATATTTGTATTCTTTATATTGGCTTGTAACATAAATAAGTTCGATTAAACTCATTATCTTTCTCTATTTAATCGAACTTATTTATGTTACAAGCCAATATACAGAATAAAAATATTCGCTTCTTGGAATCGTCCGGATTGAACTTTTAAAAGCATATTTAGCAAACAGCGATAGGTTTCCACTTTTCTTGTAAACTCACTATCTTCCTCTATTTAATCGAACTTATTTATGTTACAAGCCAATATACAGAATAAAAATATTCGCTTCTTGGAATCGTCCGGATTGAACTCTGTAAAGCATATTTAGCAAACAACGATAGTTTTCCACCTTTCTTTCAAACTCATTATCTTTCTCTATTCAATCGAACTTATTTATGTAGTAATTTATTCGTTTCAGCTTATTAGCTCAGAAATCGAACTCGGTTACATATATATTATCTTTATCTTATTGCCTTTATACTGCTACCGAGCCAGCCTTACATAATTATTTCTTTGTTGAGCCACTCACTGCTACTAAAGCTGTCTTCGATTTGCTATAAAGCACTTTTGTTCCTTGAAACTACCTTAAAGTATTAATTATAACAAAGAGAATACATGAAAAAAGGCAAGAGAGAGAAAGGGAGAGAGAGAGAGAGAGAGAGAGAGAGGAAATATCCACTAGTTACGAGCTACCTTAGCCATTGCTACAACGAGAGTTCTTGAGTGCACTCTTGCTTGAATATATTCAATCTGTGAGTGAGCGTGCAAAGTAATGAAAGCAGTAATTGAAGTAACTGGCTCGTGGCCGTTGCCAGTTATTGCTCGCAGACAGGTAGATGTCGTCAAGCACTCGAAAGAATAAGATTTATTCCATGTGTGGGTGTCGTACATAGAAAGTAATTAACTAACAGGCTGAACATCTTAAGGTTTCGAAACTATTTAAAATGCTTTCCTTTTCGTAATCGATCTTATTAAAACGTTAAAACGTTAAACGTGTTGGTTTAAGTGGATAATTTTAGATTTTACGTAGTCGATTTAGTTGATTTTAAGAAGCTAATTAAGATATAATCGTAAACAGGAATTTATGGTTACGAACAACTACAAAAAACTGGTAATTTTAATATACGTTTCTACACATACGTTTATGCACACATTTATACATGTAGTGTATATGAGTACGATATTGTACGGTACTATTGTACTATTGTACGATGAGTACTGTATATTGTACGATACTGTTGTACTATTGTACGATGAGCACTGTATATCGTACGATACTGTAGTACTATTGTACGATGAGTACTGTATATCGTACGATACTATTGTACTATTGTACGATGGGTACTGTATATCGTACGATACTATTGTACTATTGTACGATGGGTACTGTATATTGTACGATACTATTGTACTATTGTACGATAAGTTGTATTACACAAACTCCATTGTTCGTTTCTCTTTTCATCTCTCGAGTAATTTGTGTCTAATAGATTCCTTTGCATTTTTGAATGGTATAGCTCATTTTAAAATACCAGCGAGACAGCTTCTTTGGCAGCTTCGTTCCTGCTGTATCTTAGTGACAAGGAAACCAGGTGATAGTGATTGTTCATTCTTTATTGGACATTTTTGTGTTTAGTTCTTGTACGCTTGAGATTGTTTCGTTTCCATTCTGCGAATTTTGTGTAATTACACTGAAGGAATCATCGAAGGTAGTGCAATTGTTGATATATTTTTACCACGCGAAAGTGAACTTTTTCACTCGCCAAATACAATTTGCGAGGACATAAATACTTTTCGTGTACGTACCAGGATTCGATAAAAACTTTTCCATGCATCTGGCATACTTTGACACTGTTAAAATGGAATAACAGAACCAGTTGTGGAATTCTCTGCTAGTACAGCTTCGATGCTGGTACTTTCAACGTGTGAGTATCACGACAAAATGACAGAGGACGACGAGATTCATCAGATTGTGCTATTGAATTGAAGAACGTGTACGTGCCGCAGCATCGCGGTTATTATCGTTCGATTAATCCGTGACAGAAATGCTGGCCGATCTACCGGTACCCGAAGATCTATTATAAAATCTCATTCCATTCTGCTATTCAGAAACAGCGATTATATCTGTTCATAACTTGCACAGACTTACGCAACGCGATATAAACTTGATCTATTTTGTCTCGGTAATTAAATGTTTCGATACGTGCATTACATTTCCGTCTAACAAATTATGTTTCATTTGCACACACGAAAGAATTAAATATATTAATAGATACCATTACTTAATTGTAATATCGGAATATAATTGCAAAACATCCATTTAAAGCAATTATTCAAAAATTTAGTCGAATATTCTGGGATCATATTAAGTCGGAAGATTCACTCACATAAGCTTAACATTATTATCTTTTTATTATTATGTTATGTATATAAAATGTTATCTATCTAATAAAACATAATAATTGTACAATACATGGACGAACGTCCATTCAAATATAATAATTAAACGACGAAATATCTGTAAATTAATGGAAAGATATAAATAATTAGATTCTGACACTTTAAATACGCAGATAGCATCTTTTCGTTGTCATCTTATATCAATAATTTTTCCATACACTTTTCTAGAACAATATTTTCCTATAATTTTTCATGAAATTTCATTCGTCCTTAGATTTGAATTTTTATTTAGAGAACGTAGCTCTTTTTCTGTATTTCTTCCATCGAAATACGATTAATCATTTATGCAATTGCCTTTAATATAATCGAATAACATAGAAAACGAAAATTAACGCTACCTTATTTCGTGTTGCATTTAATCTAAAAAATGAAAGTTTCATTATTTTCACATCGAATCAGCTTTCCATAATTTTATCACGAATTAAAATATGCTTAGAGTAGAGGTTTGAAAAATTACCTGTTCGTTAGAAAAATTGCGTATTTACAAAACTATTGAAAATTACAATTAGGATAATGTCTATAATCGTGTATATGTAATATTATTTTTCCCTACTTAATAACGATAACAAATGGAAAACTAATATTAGTACACGAGTCTTCTGAATCTGTTTAGAGGTATTCAAGAACCAGTTGTTAAACGATCGGAGCGGTAGTTGTAAGTACGAGATCGCGATAATAGCTAGTTTTTTCAATGGATATGTAGGTAATAATATTTAATTCCTCGGGGTGGAATATAAACGTTCTACACATACATACATACATATATATGTTGAATGAACGTAAAAAGGAAAATGTATAATATTAATCAGGCTTTAACAGATTCGCTGGGTGGAAGTATAATTTATGGAAATCACATACGTGGCATGTGATTTAAAATACGGAGATCTGATATAATGATGCTGTACGGAATTAATTGAAATAATTATGCAATGAGCGTGCTATAAGTAAATACCAGACGTACTGTTGACTGATTATGATTAATAAATAACTATGTTTCAGGAAGAATTTTCATTATAGAATAAAGCAATCCATATCGTTTCTAGAAATTTTTAAACGTCAGAGATCTTTGGGAGCAAACAGTAAAACGTGAATTAAACAATAACCTTACGTTGTAATGAAACTCATATTATTAATATGTATATTGTACGGCGTGAGTTGATGCAGTTACGGGATACACGCGTGGACGTGTATGAAAGTCAGTGAATATGTTTTCGCAATGAAAAATTTCATTTGTTTATTTTCCTGCTTTTTCGCCAACGAAAACACCCAGATTGCGAGATACAGATTCCAAAATTGTATTTTTATTTAATACATTTGTGTAGGTAACGATGCAGTAGCTGCTGCAATAAACAAGTAGCAGTGATAATAACGTAATATTCCTCTCCGTGTAGCTTTCTATTACATAATTTTCTGCAGCGTGCAATGTGTACGCAGAAGTTAGAAATCTTCGCTAATAACGAAATACAAGGGATGCATTCGGTTGTATTGGTTGGATACAGCATCGTGATTACGTTTTCACAGAGACGAAAATGAAATAGCAAGAACGAAATCAGTTTCGTATAATGAAATGAACAGTCCTGTTGTACGGTACAAAATTGTAGTTAACAAAAATTAATAGAACGAAGCATAGTTAGATCAATTTGTATTCTAATCTGTTTATCAGAATATCATATTTGGTTCCATGAAATTCATAGAACAAAACAGTTATTCCTTCATTTATTTATTATCGCATCAGCTTATGGACATTAGCGACCGCCATTCTCTACATTGGTAGCTTACAATAGCCTTTCCTATATCACAATTAAATTTACGCTAAAAAGTTACAAGTCTAACTAAATAATTGAGCAGACTCCGATTGTACAAGTATATCGGTCAAATATTTACGTCGTAATTTTCTTGTCATGGCTTATTTCCCTATTTTCCATTCGTCCTTCTTATTAGAACAAGATTTTTTATCGACGAGTTTAATACTCCGATTATCCGAGCAAACAATTCCAATTTCCCTACAAGGAGGTTTCTCCAAGGATCAAATAAAGTACAGAGAAATGAAAATCAAACAAGTTATTCAAAGTACAGCCGCTAGCCGCGCGTTTCCACTGATGTAAGTACTCACGCAAACGTTGCAAATGCATAGCAGTGTCGAGCGAGCAAACGACGCCAGCACGGACGAAATTTACGCAGCGTCAGAGAACCGTCGCAAGTAGATCGTTTATTCGAGCTCGGAGGAAGAAATCTGCGGCGAACATCTCCCGATTGCAGTTCGATTTGCAGGAAACGGGTCTCGGCGACGGCGCGTATACGTCGCGATGGTTCGCGCAGATCGCTTCTCACAGGACGCTGTGCAGAAGTTGATGCGAGGCCGCCGCTGCCGCTGGTGCAGGTGGTGGGCGCACGCCACGATCCGCGTGTTGCGATAGCATGGCCAGCTCGGTTTCTATCTCTCCCGACAACTTAATTCTGGTGCAGGCGGCCTGTACGCTGCCAAGAAGCGCGCTCACTCTCCGCGAGTACACGAGGAAGCCGGTTCCCTTCAGAGAAACGCTTACGCGGCTTGGACGAGCTTCTGATGCTTCTTTTCTGCCGCTACTCTTTCCAGCCTTTGCACCCCATCCTGAACGCACGATCACCTTCAAATGGAATCGAGCCGACCTATGGAAAAGCTATCGACGTATCTCGTCCGAGATGCCACTTAAACTACCAACCGACAGTGTTAGAGCGCGGCCAGCAACGCGTTTCAAGACGGGGCTTTTTAGAGCAACGGGTAGCTCATAACCTATTGAGGAAAGCAGAAAGCATAGTCGCTCCGACGAGACCAGTCGGTAGATCCGAACATGTGCACGTGCTCGACACACGGACAGGACAATGCCCAGAGCTGCTTGCTGAAAAAATGTTAATTCGATTGAACCGAGGATCCTCGGTGAGGGTCGGCTACGAGCTTGTTCTTTTCGTGAGCATTGCTCAGCAGTCAATAAATGACACGTGAATATCACGCGACCGTTTTGTTGATAGGACTGACTATAGATATCTATTCTGTTAATTTGGTCAGAAAGCTTGGAGAAAGTTGGCTTTTAGCGTTTAACGATCATGCGGCGATTCACATATATCTGAGTTTCAACGCAGACACGGCTTTCTTATTTAATATACGTAGAGATAAACTATTTGTGTACTACCTGGTAGCAATGACTCGATTTAAGCAAAAGTTGCGAACAAGTCCTTTTGACTCAACGCGACAGAAGTGTGAACAGTCCGCGGGAAAAAGGGGGAACGAAAAGTTTAAGCATTTCTCAGGAAACAAGAATTTGTTTTTCTCTGTGCAATGTCACGACCTCATATTCTCTCATATATCAAAATAAATCAGCATTTTATTATCCGTTTTTTTTTCTACGTCATTTTTACCATCATTTAATGGTACACAAACCATTCGATCATTCGATATTTATCGATATTTATTTTAGGGAATTTGTTTTACAACCAATGAAATTTTAACCAAATTCCGTGAACAAAAAAATTGAAATAAAGAAGAAAATAAAGACAGCTTCCAACTCCTCTTTTACATTTATATGCACTAACGTAAATTAGGAAGAAAAGTTGAGTCTAAAATAAAAAACGTGCTTCGCTGCAGCTGTGTATTGTTAGTTTGGACAATGACGTTTGGCTCGAAGGTATTCGATATAAAAATCTGTACGTCAAAAAGGACTACGTACATCCAATTTAAATGGGTGCTACAGCAAGCTGTAGCACGAACTTTTTGCGTGATTTCGCTTCGTTCACAGTAACGTGATACGATCCAATGCGGTTTGGTAGCTGTGATCTGACTTAGGCTACACTCGCAAAAATGTCAAAAAAAAAAAAAAAAAGAAATAATGGACGTTGCTTCGCACGTTTCTATGTCTGTCATAACGATATATCGTCACGTACAGTCACTCAGGAAAGTCAGTTTACATACACCTACCAAATGTCGAGTATCTAACTTACTAGAGAAACAAAAAGAGCAACGTCACAACATTATTTATACCTAGATATTACACAGATATCACACAGATATTACACAGGAATTTAAAAGATCAACATTAATTAACTTGCAGTTAAGTTGCAGTAGCACTGGATCAGAAATCAAAACTTTTAATTTTGCCAACGTTAAGGAGATGATGGACGTTAACGTAATGCATACACCTGCAAGAAATTAATATAAGATTGAGCCTACTACATATTTTTATGATTTTATTTACGTACAACATTTGTATGTAATTTTTGTAACATGTATTTTATATTGTTTTTACCTCGTTTCTCCTAATAAAATGTTGCATCTTAGCAGGATATATCTTAACGTGCCAAAATAATCGTAGAGTAACATTTTTATCGTAGTATTCTATGTTCAAGAAGTGTGTGTAGACTTTCGTGACTGACTGTATGTGGAAAGTAGACATACAAGTTACGAAAATCGGATTTGGCTTTCGCGTAACGTGGCAGCAGTTGAGACATAGTCTATTCTGTCGCATTCTACGTATTTCCATATTTAGTCATCTGACTATCGAATTGATGTATGGTTTTAGTATATTTTAGATATTGCAAGCCATAATTTGAATAACCAATGATATTGAAATATTAACATAACTATAAATTGAATTCATAATAAATTCATAATTTAATAAATTTTAATAATTGTTTGCTTGTGTTTCGCCTTTGCAATTGGCTGCCTCATTCCTTAGTCGTAATTTATCTATTATGTAGAAATTTAATTAATTTGAATTAATCACTAAATAACCTTTACACACGATAAACAATGACTAAAATTTAAATATATAAAAAGAACGAATAAAAATATATAAAAAGATACGAATATGTATACAACTTGAAATATATAAAAGTAATTTAAATCTTTACCAATGAAAGTTTTATATAAATTAACTCCTCGTACTTTATCGAGTCAGACTCGCGATGAAGATTTTGACCCAAACATAAATATCGCGAGTCTGACTCGCGACCAGATTCTTGGGCCAAATGTAAACATAACAAGCCGAGCTCGAGTTTTTTTGCGATCGTCACTGAGTGTTATTTTCTACATTTCGGCTCGTATTGCGACTGTTTACAAGCATCAGTCTGGTCTGTTTAGCGCGCGCCGATGTCTACCGATTGGGCCCGAGTTTCGTCGAACTAAATAGCACGGGAAGGGGTTAAGGAAATAAAGGAAATGGAAAAGACAAATTAAGCATTAGACGTTTGTTCTATTAAATACAGAATTGCCATATCGCGATTCAAGATTTAACTAAATTACATTACCGTGTCAATGATTTACACACATGTAAAAAGAAAAATCAGCAGAATTTACACCGATACTTCTATCTCTGAGCATTTCGTCGAAAATTGTACGTTGGAGAGATATTAAACACGTGCTTAATCATACCTTTAAAAGTATCATTTTTCATGTTGTCAGGTCAGTTGAGACACAATCCCTGTATCATCCTATAGATCATTAGAGGTAGGGAGTTACTTGTTACAGGGAGCTCGTGATAATTAGTGTTTCAGCAGTTGGCATTAAATTCTGGTGTTGACAATGTGCTGTGCAGTTACCGTGGTACTAAATCAAAGACAAGATGCACCGCAAATAATTTGGCGTACTATTGCGTTCTCCAAAGTTATCCACCCACGTGCAACAGCTCCGCGTGATTTACGCTTGTACGCGTAACAGGAACATTTGCGAACCACTGAGTTGGTAGTAACTTTTTATGGTATCGATACATCATTCAAAGGATGCTTGCTAAGTAACAAAAAACCTGTTGCACTAAAGCTGTCGGTTTTAAACTTTCCTCGTTACTAATTGCATTCTCTGTTAAATATAAACGACAAGTAATAGGTACTTTGACAATTCATTAGAAATCATTTTCAATAGTAACATCAAACTGTAATGCAACTTTTTCACGAGATGAAACATCAAGTGCGTTTTTAATTACGTGTGTACTATCACACAGGATGTTAAAAAAATAGATAAAGCCTTTAAGGGCTTATACTAATCACATCGAAGTAACAAGGGGAATTAAAAATTGTCCGATCGACATAGATCTTGCGATTAATCCATTTAACGTACAGTTGTTTTTTTAGCGTTTACGAATACATTCGATGTCGCGGATGTGTTTCATCGTTGAACGTAAACAAAGGGATTATTTCAGAAGCTCGTTATCGCAACGTTGTCAACGCAAAGTTAGTGCTATTATCCCTCGAATCTAGATGTCTTGGGTGTCTTTTTTATGGGAGTACATGGAAATCTTAGTTATTCGCTCGTAAATAATCTGGAGGAATTACGACAAAGAATGGAAAATGTACGTCGTGATACGTACGCCACATTTAACGAGAACTATCGTAACAGCTGTAGCTATTCAGCTTAAAGAATGTTCGAGCTTTGTAAAATTTGCACATAACATGCTGATTATAAATAAAATAACAAATGACCATCTAACAATGCATCTAACTATCTACAATGTAATAAGGTAAGAAATAACTGTCTAACGATGTATTTAACTATCTGAAATGTACATACACGCTTATTTTACTCGCAAGATAGCTATTATTGCTGATACTATCGTGATGATCGATCGTTCAAAAGATTTTAGTTGAGAGCCTTTCGATTGCAGGCAGGCTGACTAGCCTACTGCTAAAAATCTTGATTACCAATCGAGATGTCTAATGGTTAATGTCAGCAACCTCCCATTGCGCTATTAATATGTCTTCTAGAGGGTGGTAATACCTAGCAAATAATATACTTCCAATAGGATGGACAGTGACAGTATAGAAGTACATATATAGACTGTGTAAAATCTTCTTTTGAGTTCTGACCGTTAATTATTCTGTCGTTGTAAATAACCTTCTTGAAATATTGCCGTATAACATTTTCTGATTATTGAAAAGGAGGAAATCAAATTCTAAAGCTATTTTCTGTCGGATGTACATTGGCCTAAAATATATTGCAGTGCAGTTCTGGATAATCTGGATAAGAGATTTTTATAGCTTTTTCATTTTTATACAGTTACAGTAGCGTTCAATGTACGATATTTAATTTATTATGCAATAATTTAGTACGCAATTTAGTCGAGCCAAAGTGTAATTGTTAGAAGACTGCAGAGAGTTCAGGTCTGATAAAATTAATTGTGAAAGTAATTAAGTATAGTTCAAACAGCGATAAGCAAAGGATAGGACTAGGCTAAGTAAATATAAGGGAAGCAGTTGTATAGAGCTTTTAAAGAGTCATGTATAAGACCGGAAGTGCTTTGAAGTAGAGAGTCAAGAGGTAATAAAAAATACATTGGCGTAAAATAGGTTTCCCTCGTGTAAGCACGTGTATAGTACTGTCGAAATTCTAATATAAATAAAGAACTGTATTAACTTTTTCTATTTTTGCAGTATTGTAATTTTCGACGTGTATCGACCTAAAAAAAAAAAAGAAAAAGAAAACAAGTTTTACGGTACTAAGCCCAGTGGTTTAAAAGTTACGTATATAAGATCCAATATTCTTAGCGTATTTGGTAGGTTACTCTGACGTCATATTGGCTTCTAGCCACGATTCAGCCAGTGAATAGAATCGTCGACTATGGACCATATAAACTGGTCTTGTCACCTGCTAGGAAAAACCGTCCGAAAATTGAGCGGTGTCCGGTCGTGAAAAATCAACATAGAAAGTCAACGGAGCCCGCATTCTTGCGAAGCAGACAGAGATGAGTAGAGCGTTTGCGTCTCTGTCTGAGACATTCATAGCATGTCACGTATGCGCAGGACGAGAATCTTCTTCCATGTTGATTCTTCGCAACTAGTCACGACTCAATTTTCGGACGACTTTTCCTAGGCTTTGGTATATGAGCGTCGAGGCCAGTTTGTACGACTTCGTGAGGCAGAAGTACTTCCTCCCCTGTGATTCGTGTCTTGCTTACGATCTTTCGATACATAGGTCCAAGATGTTTGCTACTAACTGCTTTTTCCTCTGAAATACCTTCCCTAAATTCGCCTTTTTCTTTAACTCGATCTCTTCAAATTGGTCATTTCGGTAGCTTATCGACTCGTATTCGCAAAACATATAAGAAATACGAACGTACCTCGAAAAATCTCATTTAAACTCGTTTGTTCGAAGAGGCCAATTTGGTAAACGAATCGCCAGTAAAACGTAGAGAATAATTCAGTAGAATTTCTTCTTGTCGATTCGAATGACTCGTTGGACCTGTCGGTTTTCCGTAACTCCACGATACGTACAGCATAGAAATACTTGGATCGCGTAGAGATCGATTTGAGATTCCTCGGCAGAACGGCGAGTGCGAAAGGAAACAATATGAAAAGCGCGAGGTGAGGATCGGACCGTGCGAGTCCTTATCTCCGACCGATATTCTGCGCGGTGAAACGAAACCATGCGTGCCGCTGGCCCTTTACGTTTGTCGTGCGCCGACCAGCTCCGGTCACTTTCTAAAGAGAGAGATCGCAGCCGATAGGTCCGGGCCATTGCATCGAGTATGGCCGGCCAGTTGAATGCCAATTATCTGATCCTGCGTATTGGCCGATGTACGCGGCATTCGGATGCAACGTACGCAGGGGCAATATCTAGATGATTATCGTATAGCCTTCGCTGTGCAATCTTCCAACCGGATCGCGAACGTGGAGCGTGCCATTATGCACGACCGGCATGCACACGGTCGTTTGCACGAGTCGATTTCGGGGAAGTGCGACCACATACTTACGAACCACTACTAGCTTCTTCCGCAGCTTTTCGTTCCACGTGAATTACGTTTTGCCTTTTATTAAGTCGCCCCTACGTGCTCTGCGCCGAACATGGTGCTGGAATCCGGCTGAGCAACGAAAACTCGGGATTTGACTCTCCAGCCGTGAACAACACCGAAATCTACTTATCCTGTTCGTAATACGGTTGCTCATGAAAGTAGTAGAAGACTTGTGGAGATCTTGGCTCTAGTATGGAATGCGGACTGCGAGAGACTCGACTAGAATGGCACTTTTTATAGGTTCTTCAGTTCGTTGAAGCTGAAAATGAGTAACATTTCTCGTGGATTTGACCATAGCTTTTTTTAAAATTTTATACTCTCAACCTGCTGTATCGTTTACCCTGTATGCGTTTGAATTCTGAGTACTGCATCAGGTTTGGCTTATTCTTTATTTTCGGTTAGTTCGTGATCATACAGAGAGCGGTAAACGGGTAAGCAGCAAAATTGACATTTGGAGCATTGGCATTGGCTGTGCTTCAGTTGTTTCACTTGTTTTGCCGCTTACCTCTTACTGCTCTGTATGATCATGGTCTTAAGCGGATTTCTACGGTTGAGACTCTAGTCTGCCAAATGTTCCAAGTGGAAAGGAAAAGGGCTTAGATATCGATTCCTAACGAACTCTATCGTTGATGAATCAAAGGATAGAATTAATTTGTAGAAAGTGCCTTTAGAATCCCTTCGTGGAAAACATTCTGACTTAGGAAGAAGCCGGGGTTCCACCGGAAAGCTACGCTAATTTGGGTTAAGTTAAGCTACGCCATGATTAAAAATATTTGCTTCAGCTTATTAACATATATATATACGGAACTGTTTCCACCAACAGCTGAAACTTAGAACAGCTTAGCTTAGTTTTTGGTGAAAACAGTTTCGTATACATTTTTGTATTGAAGCAAATATTTTTAAACGTAGCATAATTTAACTCAGCTCTGAGATGGATTCCTTTAGTGTTGAACCAAAGTGTGTCAGTTTGTTGTTAGTTTTTGGTTGTTACAGTTCGTCAGTTTGTTTTGATATTCGTTGGTGATACATTGTGGTTGGTCGCTGAAGAATGGAATTATATTTTATTTACTAGTCACCTAGCGCTAGTCGATACGCTAGCAGTTTCGATACGCACGTTAAACACAACAACATCGTGTTTACACTTATCATTTCGTGTAATTTTATGATTATCCCACCGGAACATTTTTTCGATCCATTTTAAATCAAATACTGCGCATACCATTTTAATAATTTAATTAAAATATTAATGAAATTTCGCCGAATATGTACGTAATAAAAGGTACATACGCAGACTTGCATTTTATGCCAATCATTGTGATTGCCTGCGTATGATAATTTAAATTCTGCAATATTATGGAATTATTGCGTTACATCTGATTAATATTATAATTGCACGATACAGTTAAATTTGCTTAAATATTTCAAATTAATATCATATTTTTAACGTATTTCCTATGATTTAATGTTACGATTCGGAAATCCATTTTGGTTCCATGAAAATTTCACGTCCATGAAAATATTGAAAGAAAAATTGATTCTCAAATTTTTATTTCATTATTTATTTTTGAAAACAATATAAACTCGATTTACTCTTCAAAAAAAGTAGATTTTTCAATTTCTCACGTTTTTCTTTTGAAAATAGGTTTAATCCCAACGTAAACTACCTAACTTTAAGAAAATTCCTTACCTTTTGCATTTTGCCCACTACCACTATCACAGATGTTACAATACTGTATAATAAATATTGCAATAGACAATAAGAGGAACTGAAATAAAAGAATTATATTTATACTTCGAAACTATCTACTTATATCCCAAGAAATTGTCATCTACAAAATATTATAATATATATACATAATTATATATACTATGTATACTATTATACTATTATACATATTATACTATTATACATATTATATATAATTATACATACTATTATATGTATGTATAATTATATATACATAATTATATATACATAATTATATATACATAATAATATATATAATTATATATACAAGATACGTCTGCAAAAGATTCATAAAAATTTGTAGCGGCATTCGAGAGCAAAAAATTTTCCATCGGTTTCGTCGGTACATAACACACCAGCGTTGACAGATTGTTTACGAGAGTGCGACGAAACATGAGCAAGGTCGCGGCGAAGGGTAAGTGCCGACAGGCCATCGATATGCCTACGACCTTCCGCCAAATATTTGGAAGAAGGCGTACGTGACACGATCGGAAACGCCTAATGAACGCGTGCGTAGTGGGGATATTGAGAGGCGACAAAAAGAAACGAAATGGATCAAGAGTTCAGTCGAAATCGAGAATTGTGAATAAATTGTCGTCCGCACAAGACGCGAGTCGAGACTTGTAACAATTTCGTTAAGCGAGCTAACAGATATACTGTTAAACAAAACGCCGAGTATTTTTTTGGTACTCTACACGTCCTACAAACCGTCTCAAATCACTTGCTTCTGTTGTTGTTACACGAGAATTTCATCTTGGTATGAACGAATATTTTAACTTTCAAATTATAGATTGTTTACAAATGAAAAGTTCACATTGAAGTATATGCAGATTTGTCGTTTTCTGAATTTTTCCAAAAAAATGGATTTCCACTACTTTCGAAATAAACGGTCCAATATCGAACAACGTGCATTTCGTTTTATTACGCTGTTAGCCATTAGTCTTTCAACACCGATGAAACGCTCGTGTAGAACACTGGTTGACGCTCATTTAAGAAGGATGAAGCGCTAAGCATTTGCAGTGCTCGCCATTAAGCCAGATTAAACAGCTCTCCGCGACAATGTCATCTGTGCGGAGCGACACCCAGACGGGGCCGTGCATATCGTCGAGCGAATTTTCTGTTTCTGTTTCTGTTTCTACGGAATGCAAATACGTAAGCTCCGTTCTTCCCTTCGCCGTCTACGTTTCGCGTATACGTATGTATAATACTCATTTAAATCAGCGTATAACATAAGAGATAAGAATGTCCGACAGGATGATTAACGCAATCTTTTTTTTTCATGCTCGTTCGAAAAAAATCCTATTATTTCTTATCAGTTTCAGTAATTGCAGAATTCACTTGTAAATTTTTTCAGAATTCTCTTTAATTTCCCATTGTTTCCTTTATCTTAAAAAAGTGAAACAGGACAGATATTTTTATTTTTATTAAACGAAATTTTTTCTGTTTTGTGTTTTTTACCGGTTAGCTGTGTAGATAATTAATGTAAATTATTGTTTATTATTTATTTATTTATTTGCCTTTCGTGTTTGGATGGCTTTCGGTTACATCATTCTATACAGCATCTTATCTTATCTCATGCGCCATTCACACCACAAAATCTGTTTTCCTGCACCTATTATTTCGTTAGATTAGAATTAAAACCAAAAGTAAACTTTACACAGTTCTTAACTTAAACTCAACTTGAACTTAAATGTGTTCAACAAAAACGTATCTTAATATTGGATCTATTCTTTTTACTACACCATATTCTAGTTCTACTTCTATTCTCTTCTATTTTAATGTTCTGCATGTAGTTCCAATAATAAATGTAAATTACTTAATCCTTATTAATAATTGTTTCAACAAGCTTATCAAAGTAATTTATGTTAGCAATTATACAAGTAAATAGAAAAAGCTTTTAATCTGTTCCACAAATATTTTTTGTTCGCACAAACTGTTTTATATAAATTTGTTAACCTAAATGCAATTCTGTTTGAATGTAATCCAATTCTGATGTAATATATGTATGTTGTATAACTTTGTTCTTGTTAAACATAATTCTGTGCAATTTTAAATAAGGAATGTGAAAAGTTGGAAGAAAAATTCATAAAACTGCTATACATAAGACATGGAAGCTTCTAATAAGAGGCTCTTAAATCTGTCTGCACGTTGAAAATAAGCCGCTTCATTTACTCCCGGTTCTAATAATCGTGTCTACTTTTGACAAGGAATTAACTACATATTAAGACGTTTTACGCGTCTTTTATGTCAAATGAATTCCATTCATTTAGCTTTATTCCGCACGGATGCTTGGAAAGCTCCTCGTGCACTTTACTTGAACTAATATGTCCTAGCTTTTGCTTATACAGCAAGGACTTGACTATTCAAATTTCCGGGAATACATAGTTAGGATAAGATACGTGAATAATTGAAACACTTCGATAACACCGTAAGTGGTAATTTGCGCGAAAATTCGAAGGATTCTTTTTTCCAAAGTAGGTCGAACGTTGCGAAGAACAAATGACTGTTTCTTTCACGCGTATTAATAATTCATGATAATATTTACCATTTACGAGAAAAACGCTAGTCCATAATAGCCTAACAAGTTATACAATATATCTGTGCAATGTTTATATTATTTACATCCACTTTTCAATCACTTTCTATCTTTCTCTAACTTTTAATCTCACTTTTTTAATTATCACTTTTCCTCTTCTATTCTAACAGTAAGTTATTTCCAAACGTCTACTCTAGATTCTATTATCCCTGTTTCTGTCACTTCTGTATTCTTTGCACATTCTTCTTATATTATCCCTATCCGTCTAATTTCTCTGCCTGCCAACATGTATCATACAGTGTATCCGACTATTCAACAATGTTATTATATAAAATTAAACAGTTTTCCAAATTTCATTATCCAAAAATGTGTTTATTTATATTTCATCGTGTATTAGTTTGAAGTAACTAAAATAAAAAACTAACAGTTTGCATCTCGTTGCAATGCGCTGACAACAGGGTGTAGATTCGCGGTTCAACTGTCCCGTACAGCGAAAGGATTAATGCTGATGTATATTCCGTGTACGGAATGCACTATGCGTCCATCACATCTGTCATACACGCCACACCTGCCACGCCCTCGGATTACATAATAATATAAATAATAAAATGTAAAAGTAGGGAAATTAAAAAAGAAGGCAAAGTAAATGTATATATACATTTGTTAAAATATTATTATTGTGGTGTGTAAATACAAATGGACGAGCTTATGTACGAGTATTTAAACGAACTGAAAAAATGTATGTAATATGAAAAATTACCTTCTTTTCCTATATACATGAGATATTTTTGTATCAATCTGATCCAGGAAAATAGCAGAAATATTACCATGAAAATTATGTATGTTGTATCTTCTTTGTTTAATCATTTAATAATTATATTATTATTAAAATATTCATTATGTTTAAAGATATGTTTATATCGTTTGCGTGCACAGTAAAACTACGCATTTTAACGCACAAAGAAACCTTCTTTAATTCTTTTGGTCATTATTAGTGATAAGGTAAAATGAATATTTGTATCATTTAATTTTCCCTCTTCTATTTTAGAAATAACAGAGAAACTGAAAGAAATTTTTACTTTTTTTATAAATATCTTTCTGATATGAAATGCGATAAAAAATATTTCCTGCAGAATTTTCTTCTCTGTTCCATTAAAAAGAAAAAAGACAAATTGACCTCCAAATGATCTTGAAGGCGGCTAAAAATATAAAACGCGAATAGCATATTTGGATTTCTCTCTCTAAACCGTGAAGCTTTTGTTTCAAACATTTTTCTCTAAAATCTGTAATTTTCGAGATAATTGAACGCAAAGTCTTCAAACGAACGCCATATATAACAGAACGTAATAATAGATATTAAACATTTGCTGCAATAAAACATAAAGTTCTTTATGGGATATATAGTCAATTTTCTTATACTAGCAAGCTTTTTTAGCAACACTAAATTCACGATATTGGTTTCCTGGTAGCAATCGTGTCTCTATTGTACTCGCAATTCGCGCCAACGTTTTATAGACATTGCAGTCGGCTTCTTCAAGGCGGAATCGAAACAGTTTGAGAAATTGTTCCCGCGAAACCAATATCATGACATCTCACCATCGCGAGAGTCTAAAATCTAAAATACTAGATTCAATATAAATTTTATCGTCATATCTGTATTTCATAAAAATTAAATAATAAATTCAATACGAATATCTCTTTCGATCATTGATTTCGTAAATGAATATTTAATCAATTGAAGAACTGAATTTAACATATTTTTAAAATAATAAACTAGAAAACTATTGTTGTATTTGACATAAAAAAATATTTTTCGTTAAAAATCTCTTTAAAATATTTTTAAAAATACGGGATAAATTGAAAATGCCTTTTAATGATCGGCAAGTCGCTTTATATCGTTCCTGTTTTATGCTGTAAATTATACTTGCAAAAACTTGCGTTTAATCCTGTTATTCCAAACTTTTCTTTATTTTACTTCACGTCTGTTTTACTGAATTTCCCCGCTGTCTTCCGATGCAATGTTTCCGTTCCATTCGATTTGTATGGATAATTAAATTGGAGGAATTCTATCGATTTATCCGCCCAACCTTTTGTGATTCTGTTTTTCGTTAACCACGTGCAAAATCGATCGCCTCTAGTACGCGCGATTGAACGGTGTTTCAAATGAGTTTAATTAACTTCATTCCAACGAAAGCAAAGAACATTATATCTTCATAGATCCTTCATGCATGTTCCAAAATGTCTGCGATTTAATTTCATGATAAATTCTTTCGTCTTACATTAACAATAATATCCTTAATAAATAAATCGATATATCTGTTTAATTATCTTATAAAATTCTGGAATTGAATTCTTGAATATGCGTGTACATATGTTCACTACCAGCGATCTCATTAAGATTAAGTATTAAGATATTCGCTTGTTATCGATTGGAAAATTCTAATAAATTTCACATCATTTATTATCGTACATTATAGGACATACATGATGCGAATGAAATGAAAGGTTTATAATAAAATAACTAGAAAATAAAAAAAAATAAAGACACTCGATTTATGGTAAGTTCATATTTTGTTAAATAAATGTGATAAAATATATTCAAACAAAAATAACTTATTCCTTTTGTATATAAATCCATATTTACATATCTCTTATCGAATAATTCAGTCACACACACAAGCATATTTTTTTATTCCTCAAGTAATTTCTATAGCATTTGTCGAAATCTGTACGCCAGTGAAAAAAGAATAAATTCATTGTCCAATCCAGTAACACGAAGTGTCCTAATGTTTACGGTCAACAGTGTGTTTCAAATTTCAAAAGTTTAGCGTTGAGGAAACAAGACGTAAATAAAAAACGCAGTACGTAACATCGTTAATTCCTCTTAAAACTAATTTTCAAAATTGATGTCAGGATCAAGCAATCATGATATAAAATCAGCTGCCAGAGTATTTGCGTAGCTGCACGAAATTCTAAGTGAAATGTATTCCTCTATCTGTACGAGTTAACAGCGTCTTTCGTTGACCGCTTGCAGTATCGACTAGTAGCCACGGTTCACATTGGTAGCAGGCGTAACAGCTACGTACTCTTTCGCGGCGAGTGGATTTAATTCACTTAACTCGTTCTGCACGGGGGTGGAACTCGTTACAAGCGCCGGTTTAATTGCGTAAGCCAGTTCCCGTATCTGACCATTAAAAGCTCAAACGGAGCGAGCTTATAGCTTCGCGATCCACGGTGCACGGCAAAGAAATGAAATCGAAGCGATGTTTTTCTTTCCTTTTTTCCTTCGTTTGCCATGACTCTTCTTTCTTGCGACTCGTTTGCTCGTTCGTTGCCTTTCTTCGCAATAGAAGCGCGAGGCTCGCCTGCGAATTGTGTTTACAAACAGCGTATTCTCAAGTTTCGAACGTCAACAGGATGAAAAGGAAAGTGGAGCAAGTTGAAGTTTCAATCATCGCGGATCGTATTTCGTGACACGAATGAAGTTAGCATCAACGTATAAGGATCGGTCACGTTAATATTCTCACGCACTTTGAAACATAATAACACTTCTAAAATTGCACCAAACGACTGGAATTTTTTTGATAAGTTAGAAGGATTAGTTTTGCGTAATGAACCGTAAAAAAATTTCGAAAAAGTTGCTATACATTAGAGATTTTATTTTGGAGGATATTGAGTTTGGAGATTTGTCGAGTGTAGCTGAATTTGATTAATTCCCGACAGAATAGGAAAGAACAGTCGGTAGCAGGCTATTTTACATGTGAAAATAAGTGAAAAAACGTGGAATACAATTTTTTCGTTTAAACCCTCGCTCTCAGGAAAATCGGATTTGAACATATTTAATCAAGAGCTAGCCCTGTACGCGCGTGTTCGACCAACTTTTACATTCGATTTTCTTCGAATCAGGATCTGAAACGAAAAGTTTCTTTTTTTTTTGGCTTTAACGTTACTTATATACTATAAAATATTAGTATCTATCGTAAACATATGATTTTGCAATGGATCTTATTATTATTGATAGATGATAAACAGAAGCATAAACAGAAGTATTTATTACTCGTATTTTCCAATCACGCCACAAATGTTATTAATTGTATTTGATAATGCAAATTTCACCACATTTAAAAAATTTCATTTCATATTAAAATTTCTTTACTTTCAAAATTAATCACTGTTTCATATCCAGAAGGTAATATATCGAACAGTTGGCTTTTCCAGTAAATTGAGTTTGATTTTGCATGAAGCGGAAAGATACGTAAAAACGTTTAAAAATTTCATTGACGGGACAGTTTATTCTCGTTGTTTTATATTATTATTCAGAGAATTTTATGGAAATTCGGTAAAAAAATTCATCAAAAAAGCCGAGTAAATAGGTGACCGTGTAGAAATGGGAACTGCACGCTGATAGCAAAGCTAGCCGATTGCATACAGCTGAACACGTATTCACCACGTGTTATTTCCTCACAGCCGATAAACGAAGTTTCGAATAACCTCATCCTGCCGTTGACCATCCTATGGACCAAAACATACGACTGCAGTTCTTTCCTGATGCCGGATATTACAGATATTGGTCGATGCGGGAAACACGTAGCGCGATAAAACACATATCGAAATTTAATTCGAAACGGCATGCGTCAGCTACTGTGCAACAGCTTTGTTCCATTGAACACACGCGGAATTAGAAAAACGATAATAGATAAAACATATGTAGGTAGAGGAAAGTGGTCAAAAATGGAATGTCATTTTATTTCTTCAATGTCAGTCTTATAGAATCAATCGTAATAAAAAAAAAAGGAAACATTTTTTCGGATGTTCGATCATACATTTATGTTGAATTTAAAACCACCTTTATACTTCAATGCTTTGAACCATTTTCAATATCGAAATGACATTAGAAAGACAATAGTTATAACTAATATACTGAATTCACTTTTTCATAGAGAACAAAAAAAAATAGATTTATCCTTCTTTTGTAATAAAATCACGTGTTAAATGAATTATATTGAAAAATAGCTATTAGCAATAGGCGTTGGTTCAAACTTTGCACCAGCACATTTATGATCACTTGAAGGTGGTCTGCCGCTTTAAGGTACTTCATTTTCTTATCTCCAGCCATTTTTATGGCTTTTGTTCGTTCCATAGTTTTCTTGTTTTTTTTCTCTTCTGATAGAAGAAAACATCTTGGTATAAATAAAACGACTTAGAAAAGATAAAAGCAATCCAAATATGGAATATTGCAAAATTGGACCAGTTGGTGTCCATATTTGGAATTTTACAAAGTTAAAAACACGATATTCAGCTTATAAATATTGTACTTACGAGTAGCACAGACAAATGTATCGTAGGCAACGACAAAGAGCACAAATTATAAGATAATAAACAAATACTGTTTTTTTAACGATACAATTATTTTAAACATTGCTTTCTAAACTACTCGAAATTTGACTTCTTTAACACGTCAACTGCCATACAAATTTTATCTATTTTCCTGGGAGTTATGATTGATCGAAATATAATACAATACACTATAACATTTAATTTTTTCAAAATATTATATATTCTGTTTTCTGCACATATTTTCTCTGGCAATGTTGTTTAAGTCACTCGCACTGTTCTAAATTTGTTAGTCCATGAAATTTATCTTTTTTAATCATTGTAAAAAATTTGATAACGTTGGTCATCGATGGCCATCGTATCAACGTGTTAATATTTCTTCTTTTTTTTATCGAAACTTTTTATTTTTTTTTTTTTTTATCAGTATCAAATAATTCAAGGAACAAATATGTAAAGCTCCTATTGACAGTTAAAAAATACAATTGTTTAAAAAACGTTTCATGAAATACTATCCTGACTCTGTTAGCCTGAATTGTTTTTTTTGTTGAATTTTATGTAGTTTTTATATGCAACATAAAACACAATAAAATACTCGTGTACATGCACTACGCGATGCAAGTAACTCAGTTTTATATGTATGGCACGATCAAATGCAAGTATTTCGACGTATAACAATACAAATTAACAAGTTAAATCACGTAAAAGGAAGATATATTGCAAACAGAGAAAATTCCTTTTTTAATATTTACAAATTATATTGTTTTATCTTATATCCCAATGTATACATCATAAACATTGAAATGTGAGTTCGTGATATTTCAAATTTGTATTCATCAATATAAATGACAAAAAAATGAGGAAATTTTACAAAGCTTTAAATAATAACTCTGTTTCACTATCATTTGCATATTCATGTCGTATTTGAAGTTACGTTGGTATAAAATATCTAGAATACCTTTGGTAATTCTGTTTTTATTTTAACATACCTACCTGATACTTTATCCTTATATCAGATATTTTAAAAAGTTCCTGCAGTTTATATATTACATACTTTGTGAAAGTTTTTATCTTATATGCATATCTTTGTGATAATTATATTAATGAATTCGATGCAAGTTCTTCGCGAGGGTAAACTTCCATAACGAAAATCTTTCGTTTTCATAATCATAAAGACTGATGGTGATATTCTTATACAGTTTCCTACTTCAGTAACAAATCCTCTATTTCAAAACATATGATAGAGCGTATGACTAAATAACCATATACAGGGTGGTTGGTAACTGGTGGTACAAGCGTAGCCGGTGGTACAAGCGGAAAGGGGGTGATTCTACGCGAAAAAAGAAGTCGAAAATAGAATAAAAATTTTTCGTTTGAGGCTTTGTTTTCGAGAAAATCGACTTTGAATTTTCGCTCGGTACGCGTGCGGTACGTTATAACGGATCTCACTGTAGATCCCCCCCTTTCCGCTTGTACCACCAGTTACCAACCACCCTGTATAAACCATAATAGAATGCATATTTAACATAAACATCAAAGTAATACGAATGTCAGAATCGACCAAAAACAGCGGTGCGAATGATGCGTATAAACGCAGGAAACATATAATCCTGTTATCGAGTGTTCAAGATTATGTGGGAATAACTTCACTGATAGATATGTCACATCAAGATAAGGTAAACAGTGTTCGATATTGTAGTATCGTGGACGAGGGGCCTGGGGCGGGGGGTGTCGGGCGAATTATAAACAAGCGGTTGCGGAGCATGTGCGTGGTGGGGCTAAGACAAAAGACAAGGGATTGCTAAGGGACATGGACGAATTAACCCCTTGACCTACACGCTATCTGCCGATCGCGCGAGCCACAGTAAGCAAGAAGTTCGGTCGCGCGCCGTGCCATTCATCTGTTCAGCCGTGTGCCCGAACTGGCACAAAATGTATACTTCTTATGGCATGTATATTTAGGGGCTACAAAAGGAATTGTGAAATAATAAACAACGTTTGAGGACAAATAGTGTTTTTAAGACGTCTAGGGCGTGATCATGATCAATTGATCAGTTAACAAAAATAATTTATCATTTCAAAGTGGATAGAAATTTGTAAATTGCCAATAGTCAGACTCGTGGGTTCCGTTTATAGCACAAATTCTTTACCACGAGTCTGACTCGTGGTTTTCGCTTATGGCACAAATCCCTTACCACGTGTCTCGCTCGTGGTTATAGGCCAAGGGGTTAACAGCAGTGTTAGTTGAGAAGTCAGAGAGTGCGAATCCGTGGTGACGAGAGTTGTAAATTAATTATCTAATTGTCTTAATTATAATGCGTTATTGTGATTAGTTGACGTTAAACAACCATCGTTTCCTGTTTAATCAACATCTGTTTAATCCATTTATTGTAAATAAACTAATTGTAGTAAAGATCCTACAATATTGATCTTGTTTTTAAAATACAACTAAATTTCTGTTTTCCAATAATTCTTTTCATAAACTGACTGTAAGTTCTTCATTTAATTGTTTATGAATAACGTCTGATGCATCATGTACGATCTTATAAACACTTCCAATACATCTTATAGACATTCCCCCATAACGTTCCTAAACCAGCTAAGTCGTATCATTCATAATAGCAGTACGTGTATAATAGAACTCCGTTTATATGAATCTGTCGAGAGACGAGTTGGTTCGTATGACCAGGTCATTCGTACAATAGAAGTCCACCTATTCCTCCCCGCCAACTATGGTTTTTCGTTCGGTTAATAGGTTCATATAAGAGAATTCCGCGAAACATTTGCTCCTAAGTACATAATAATGTTGCAGACTGCATAGCACGAGAGTGTATCATGTAACACGTGCGTCTGCTGTTTACATCTTATCTACTTTCAGACATTTACATTAGAAGTGGACTGATGCTCGGCGGTACTTGAGATAATAGAAGTTCAGCTAAAAAGTTCAGTTAATCAGCCACTACTAAAATTTACTTCGTATAATCGGAATTCCGTGGTATCAAGTGCCTGAGAGCGTCTTGCGAGACTTTACATTTTATAACGTCAATAATAGTGGCAGATTATACAAACGCAAAAATGGCAGACGCATTTAATGCCTGGTCTCTCTGAGCGGAATGCCTAGACGTCTAAAAGCTCGCATTCGAGCCGACTTATAGGAATCTCTGTAAAGGCAGGTGAACAATTGATACGATACAAAAACGGCTATGTCTCTATGTTATATGAAATCTTTTCCCTTATTGTACACATGTTCCGAAACACCCTGTATGATCGATGACATGTTCGTTTCGGTATCGAAAATGTAAGCTCTTCACAGTCTAAAGTCCAAACAGAGTTCAAGGTTGATTATTTTCTAGCAGCTTGTCAGGTCTATCTTCTTTTTCTGCAAATATTCTAACAGACCTGTAAATGTTTCAATTTACGAATCAACGAATCAGATTGCAGATTCGTACGCGTTATTTTCTACAATGCTCCGTGCTCCATTTTTCCAATTTTATGGCCAGACAACTGCACAAACGTACACTTGTTCGGCTAACACATATAGAATTGGTCTGTAGAAAAGAAACTTGTGAATAGGAAAGAGAGGCGGGGCGGGCGTTGTGAAGTTACACGGATGAGACAGCAGGAAATCTGACGTCGAGTGGAAATGTCACGCCAACTAGAAAACACGGGATGACGTGTGCGACCCGTTCGACCTGGGAGAAAACCGCGTAGCTATGCGAATTTCTCACCGCATTGAAAAGCCCGGGCACGATGGCGAAGCCGCGCGCGCTGTGAGACGAGGACGTGCCGGTTAAAAGGAAAGTGGAAGAAAGACGCGTCGAGGGAAACTTGCCATCGCTGACTGCGACCCGTTGGGATGGAAACTGATATTTTCAAGGTACCCAAGCACCTCGCCAACAGAGTAACTCGAAGAATCGCCAGAGTGTTCGAGCGACTGAGTGACAAAATCGAAGCCTGGCTATCTTTCTCTGCATGCTTTCCGCTAGAAGAAAAGAAGCTGCTAGAGAAAAGACACCGACACGTAAAAGGAAGAGAGATTCTCGGCTCCTCCTTTTGTACTTACTAGACAGTTCCGTAGAAATGGTTCGTTCTTTCGTCTTGAGTTCTCTTTGTACCATCTCCTTGTCCGGAGATACCTTTGTCGTTTACACTTTTACACGAAAGTACCATTATTTCTTCGTAAACCTCAGATTCGTTACGGTTATTTCGATTTGTAGCCGCTATTAATAGCTTCTCGTGCACGCGAAATAGGTTAATTAATGTCTAACTAGGTTTTATGGTTCTTCTGCTGAAAATAATACGTTTTGTTTTTAAACTTGGTAATAAATGAAAAAATAGATACGGCAGATCGTTGTACTCTACGAAAAAACATGACACGCGTCAAAGTGTAAATATTTAGAAAGCATTGGTTCTTGCTCGCAGGTATAGAATCTTTATTTCGGCGGCGTTGCCAAGAAAAGGACTCGTTTCTACGGCAACAACGTACGATTTAGGTTCCAATAGCGCGTGCCACAAGTAACAACATGGTCGGTCACGCGTCCAGCCGTTTCACGGTTTGGCTGAGCGCTCCAAGTTGTGCAAATCGCACATGTCTTTTGATATGTAAATATACGTGTAAGGTACAACTAATTTTATTTTGCGACATGTTTGATAAATAATTACTATCAATTGATCATTGAACCGGAAAGATTTATTACCTTGAAGTAAATAATAGATCAATAACATCGACGTACCACGTCTCTCGCACGTGTTGTTTATGTTTGGCCTGATCCACGTACCACGTCTCTCACACGTGTTTATGTTTGGTCCGATCGATGTACCACGTCTCTCACACGTCTACTGTAGGTTAAGGGGTTTAAAATCCCTCTCATGTATCTCTCGCTTCTCTTTGATTTTGGTATCGTTCATTCCCACGTGCTATATCAAATTATCCTATAATTTTCTAACCTGTACCACACTATACTATCTTTAGATAGCAGACATCGTAGGCAAGTGAATTTTGCATAGAGAGACGTGTACAGGCCTCAAGGTTGACGATGTGATCCGGCAGGAAACATAGCTAAAATATTAAGAAATCCATGGAACGTAGAGCCGCTCGTAAGAAAGGAAGAGTCGGTAGGCTATCTCGGACGATGGCTTAAAGTGCAAAGGAATTATTCTTTCGCCAGGTCACTGTCCCCGCCCGACGGTGTTCCCGAAAAAGTCTGCCTTTACGAGAATGGTTTAAAAATTTATGGAATTTTTGAGTGCTTCTCCTCTATACAGCCAGCCCTTCCGCCCCATGAAGATAAAGAGCACTTGTCCGTGTTTTTTATGTACGCGTACCTACCACCGACCTACGAATCTCCTGTCAGAACGTGTACTCTCTCTTATAGAACTTAGGATAACCTCTAGGAGTTCGACGGACGACGCAATATGTGCCAACGACGAACTTGCCTTACGGGTTTTGTCTGCGGGGTTGGCAAACAGCATGCATCGGAAAGCACTGAGAGGTAACCGAACTCAGCTGCGTAGTTGCTTGACCTACATGGCTCTCTCATGTTACTTGCTTCGCTTCTACGGAAATTTTAACTGGGAAACCACTTTTTTAACCGACTTGAATAGAATATTCAACCTTCGACATAAACTTTATTTTTTTTCTTTTTTCTTATTCTGATAAACTTTACAATCTGTTCTATTAGGACATTGGTCGGCAAATCTGTGCATATCTTCCAGGTAAGTTGATTGTGTAGAGTTGCTTGACTGGGTCGTTAGAATGATTTTCCAATCTGGTTTTGTATTTGTCGCTCAAGCGTATAATTTCCTCGACGACTGATCTGATTTTCAGATTTTTACGGAGTTTGTCATTTAGCAATACCACGTATGTTTACTATGATCCTGGACACGATAGATGGCAAAGCTTCGAATTTACCGATGTGACCGTTAGCTGTCATGCGTTTAAGTAATAGATAAATTAATTAATTAACGTTTAAGAGAACAGGCCAGAAATAATCGATAAGATTGATAAGACAGTTTAATGGATGATGTTTAATTTCATAAGAGAAACATTTCATATTCGTCAGTTTAATGGTAACTATGGGAAAAGAAACGGGTAAATAAATATTTAATAAAAAGTATTCGTTTCCATCTTAGTTCTTGTATAAAAATACAAAATGAAAGTTTGATATGGAACGTAAATATTCTTTGCATTTATTCAGAAAAATACAAATATGTTTTTAAGGATTTACTCGTTCTGCTCTTCTGACTTTGTTCTCTGTATTTATGTATTTATCAAACAAAGTTGCTCTTGCATTTTACACATGAAGGTAACAATATGTTTAATAAGAAAATATGTTTTCAACAAGGATTAGGGAATCTGGCAAACTTTCATTTTTACTTTATTTTAATGTATGACTCAATAGCCCAATTAAGACTATCGACAAACCCTGCTACGTTCTGCATATTTAATTTTCCATTACTTTCGTACTTCCAATTATGTTTTTCTAACGTTAAAAAGTATGTTCAATGTGGACGAAATATGAAAAAATGGCCAATTAGTACGCATGATTTCTCACTTGAATTTTACGTTAAACATCTTATTAATATGCATGATTTCTCGTTTTAATTTTACGTTAAATGGTTCAATCGTGTATCTGTGTTCATTCACGCGTTTGTCCGTTATAAACTACAAAATAATAATAATAAAATCTTGTCAAAATAAAATGTCCTCATTTCATTTAACTATAATCGTGTCGCTTTTCGTCCGACACGGCTCTATATATCGGTAACTTGGAGAAGATGCGTGAGAAGCAGCATTTCAGGTAGCACGACATATGGTCCTTTTCGTCTACGTTACGCGGAAATTTTGATTAGCCTAGTCGTAAAATTCAATCGCGGCGAGATTCCGTGGGAATAACCTACATTTACACGTCATAATGCAAAATAATGCTGGCGAAGGGCTACCAGATAACGATATGGCAACGTGTAATCAGATACCATGCAGGATGAAGAAGTCTGTGAATGATCAGCTCGGCGAAGGAAGAACGCGAAAACCACACGGCGCAGTTTCGTACTTTTAAAGCCCGCATCAAGTTTTTCGAACCGTGACAACTTCGGTTAAAAGAAACTGGCGTCTGGCATTAAGATTCCTGATGATTCTCTGCCGACGATTCGATATGATCTAAATTGTAGAGAGTGCTGCGCGATTCAGAACTGCTATTAAATTCCCCAGTCGTCTTGAGAAGGCTTCTTTCGAACGTGGACGAGGTATATTTTACTTAGCACGAAGGTATGCAAACGCAGATGAATATTTCGTTGCATAGTTCCAGCCGAGTCAGATCACGCGCGCTAAAGTCATTCTTATTTTTTGATACAAGAATTTCCTTCCTCTTTTTGGTCTTAACGTTACTCCGACTTCGAAGGACATTAGTACAGGGTATTTATGCAAATTTACAGTTTAATAAATATAATTAAAATAATGGAATGCGCACCAGAGTGTTTTTTATCTTTTCATACCTTATATCTCGATGAATTTTCTTCTTTCCCTTGGTTTTAATGTTACTTCGACTTCGAAGATCATTAGTGCGTGTACTTACGCGTTTAATAAATATAATTATGAGAATGGAATCTCATGGATGGAAGATTGTTTTACCTACTATATATCACAGAGAGTAGTCCATCTGAGTCACATCATGTCCACTAGACTTGAGTCGTTCTTATTTTTTCATACAGGAATTTCCTCCTTCTTTCTTATTTTAACGTTACTTCAGCTTAGAAAGTCGTTAGTGGACTGTAGGTACTCATGCAAATCTATATTTTAATAGATATAATTAAAAGAATGGAATCCAGATAGAAAATTGTTTTACCTACTAAACGTTATGGAGAGTAGTTCATCCGAGTCAGGTCCTGTACGCTAGAGTCAATCTTATTTCTTGATATAGGAATTTTCTTCTTCCTCTTTGTTTTAACGTTACCTCAGCTTTGAAAGTCATTAGTAGGCTGCGGATAATTATACAAATTTATATTTTAATAAATAGAATTAAAAGAATGGAATGTGGATGGAAAATTGTTTTACCTACCAAATATTAGACATGGAGGGTAGCTTACTTTGGATATTTTATATACTTTTGCATGTTATGTGAATGTATAGAACGATGTTCAGTAAATATTCTTGATGACTGAGCGATACAAAAATTGGCCATTTTCTGCCATCCTTCTTTAAATAAAATTTTCCAAATATATCGCACCATTGTTACGATTCATTTCGTAGCATATTCGATTCGGAAACAGCGATGAATAATGGAAACTCGAAGTGGGATTTAAATGTTTCTTTTTGTTCTTTTTTATCTCATTGGACAATCTCTTTTGTATCGGAAAAAATTCAATCGAGCGCTTGTCGCTTTTCCTTCGTTTCATTTGAGTTTAATTTGAATTCAGATATTGCGTTTCTGTAATTTTCATTACGTTCCATTCGTTGTCTCCTTTCGGCTCTCCATTATACCGCAATCTAGAAACAGACATTGGAGATATCACCGAGCAATATGAATTGATTTGCATATTCCAACCCCCAAGACAATCGAATCCAATTATACTGCTTCGCTGGTCATGATCGCGGACTTATCCCCGGTGTTAAATCACCTAAATCCTGCTTTCACGGTTATCACGATCAGATTAGATCCCCGCGAAATTCATATGACATCTATAATATATTCGTTCGTTTTATCCAAAGAATTTTATAAAGCACGAACACCTGCGGTATATTATGCGTATAATTTCGATTTTTAAACTCGAATTTCAATGCTGCGTAGATCATATACACTCGTTAAGAAGCGTGAAACAAATAATCAATTTTTTTGTCAAATATTATTTATTTATGTGGGATAGTGTGACATCAGGGAAGGACGTGGCTTGAGGGGTACTTGTTTATTATCGTTGTCGTCATATTATGTTGACGTTGTCAAAGAGTGTCGTGTGCGTTACCAAGGTATGTTTAGGAAAAAAGTGAGCATGGAAAACATCGTAACACAGTTGAGTGAGTCAGGGTTGAATTTATCGTTGTCGTGTGAAGATGGTTGTGTTGTTGTGTCGTAAAAGTAGTGAGTAACGAATACGTGAAACGGGCTTTTATATTCGATTACGTGTGAGTGCAAACGATATTATATTAGTCATACTGTTACCTACAAACTAATAATATAACATTCCTATATTTATTTATTATTGCTTAGTCCGTGCATTTCGGCTTTGGGCGAGCTTTCGGTTTTACATCCCTTTTACCTATTTCGCTTCTGATATATCTACCTCCCCTCTTATTCACTCTATTATATTGCACTCCCTTAATTATTCTATCTCTAAAAACTAAAAACTAATAACTAAAAACTATCGCAACTTTTGGGCTTTTACCTCCTTGCTGTGCTTCCTTATTGTCGTTCCTCCCCGTCTTGTATTGCCCTTCTCTTCTCTATTATTGCTTTTAGCTCTGTTAGTCCTTCTCCAGTCTCATTTGGTGTATTTTCTGTGTCCTTTGGTCCTCCCGTTACTTTGCATTCTTCTATTACATGTCTCGGGTCTTCTTCCTTCCTTTTACATAGTCTGCTTCTTTTTCCCTCCTTATTTAATTAATATTTATGAATATAAATTAATATAAATTAATAAATATTAATTAAATATTAATTAAATAATATTAATTAAATATTTTTCTGTCCCCCCACTTCATCCTCTCTTCTAAGTACTTTGGTAACTCTTCTTTGGCGATTTTTCTGTAATGTATGTTATATTTGGATACTCTTTGTCAAATAATTCGATCATTGTTTGAAAGCAGATACTATGAACGCCTAGTGTGCCTTCTTTTTCATAATGTTCGTCGAGAAACTGTATGTGTTTTGATAGATTTTTTTATTATGTGTGTTTCGTGTGTGCGTGTGTGAACATTGTATATATAATCTATCAGATGTTCTTTCCTCGATAATAATTTTAATAATCATATAAACAAGATATATTAGGTCGTCCGAAAAGTTTATTTCGTTTTATAAGGAAATACTAGACGCACAACGTTTTTTGTTTTCTATTATTTTGTCGAATTACGTACGATCCATTTTCTTCTGTTGAGATAAACACGGCTACATTTCACAGACTTGGTTCCGCGTTTGTATGGAGCTGCACTGTTGTAAAAAACACGTTTGCGAAAGAAAGAGACTTTTCGGTCAACCTAATAAATCGTAACGTTGCCTTATATTTTTGGAAAATTACATTCTAGACACGACACTGCTACGTTTGATTGGACAGTTTATCAATCTGATATTATCAATCGTGATCTTATTCTGGCGGTTTACATTTCCATAATTTAATTCGTTTACCGAGGAGTTCCACGAAGGATGTGTCAAAAGATTTTACGTAGAATAAATTTGAAATTTCGAAACCTACAATATATACGTGACATATACATATTATACATAGAGGTTTTTCATAGTATGTGTTGAAATATATTCTTCCACCAGCGTAACATATATCCTTTTTTCAATTTATCGTTTTACCGTAACAGAGAATAATTTTTGTTCCAAGTTACCCGCTATACGAACTAACGTCACTGTGCTAGCAAGCAGCAGCAGACATTGCTTAAAAAGTTAATAGAAACACACGTACTAAAAAAGCCTATTAAGACGCGTTGTACGATACATTAATCATTTTACAGTTTCTCGATGAAGATTACGAGAAAGAAAACGAGCTACGTTAATTTCGATGGTATCCATAATACGCGTACTTTCAAATAATCATCAAACTGTTTCATAAAGAAATTGATTAATCGCTCTACATTTCCTAATGTATCAAATTTACAATCGCCAGATTACGTAATAGCGTCTGAAACTTGTTCTATTTTGCTGCATTATGATTGTTAGCAAACATCTGGCAAGCTGTAGTCCGAGTTTAAGATGAAATTAACAGAGATTGGATGCCATATTGGAATATTATGATTTCCATAAACTACAATTCTGTTAATCGGAGATAGCAACAAGTGGTGCATCAACACAAGTTACACGTGTGCCATGAAGACATAAAGCTTTACTACTAACCGCGATACAACACGAGCAGTGATAAATTGCTTGTAAGACGAGCATTGGGTAATATTGGAAACACGCTATATTTCTTCCACACGCTTCTACGACATAATGACACGAAGAAATTTATTGTTCTCTTTAGTAAAGATACTCACAGTGACTACAAAAGGCATTTATACACCATTGTGTCTATTGTAGCATTTATATAGCAATTAATAGACTTCAAATACATCTGAGGTGAATATTAAACGTGTTGGTTTGTTTAATAAGGATACGAGTGATAAAATTGTAATAGTCAATCATATTAAAATCATTTTAACACGTTGGTCGCCTAGCGTGATTCGGCTAAGTTTCCTGCGGGGCCCAAATTCGACCGCCGTAGAACGCAGAACGTAAATAGAGCGACAAGCGGGAATTCATTGAAATAGAGCGACAAGCGGGAACGGTACGCAGAACGTAAATAGAGCGACAAGCGGGCATTCATTGTTTATCGCCTTCGATTCATCGCAAAGAAAAGATTATTTAGTTCTGAAATGGAGAAAGCGATGAGCTTTCCAGCTAGAGTATTCCGAGGGATCTCATGGCAGATATCTCGGATCTTTCATTTAGTCGAGAAGCAAACTCGTGAGACGTACGTCGGTGATTTTTTCATCCTCAAAATGTTCAGTAAACAGCGTGAAAATATATTTGAAAGCGAGGAGAGTAGCGATGACGGAGTCTACGACTATCGTTCGAGGTGCCCAAAATCAGCCCAAATGTGTTTGGAACGTTTTAACAAATACCACGCGATATAGCATAATGTAATATTTTATCCCGAATATAAATTAATAAAAACCATGGTATAATGCGTTTTTGATATTTTTATGTTGTATATTCTATATATAATATCCTATATTCAATTAACTCGAACAAGAAGAGCGTCACCCATACTTTAGTAACGGGGGCCCCACGGAAGTATACCCGTCACATAGATATGTGTGACGTGGCGACGAACGTGTTAAGTACAAGTACAGAGATAGTGTATGTCGTTCGTTATCGTCGCTCGCTCAATGCTACTGTTCAACTCTACGCTCGCTATTCGACTGTATGACTCGCTATAAAGATTCGCTATATTGATCCTCCTAGAGAACACTTTCGTCTATTTGTATCGACCAGTGGTATTACAAGAAGTTCAAATGTAACTCCGCTTGGCGATTACAAATAACAGCGATAGTTTTGTCCGGGGTTCGTTTACCTTTAAACCTAGCGAATCAAAACAATGTCGGCACTCCAAGGCTTAACAACCTGAGTCTCTTCTTATTCCAGTCTTCTATAAGTTGACTTATGGGCCGATACACATCTTTTGTTTCATTCAATAGTACTTTTATATAACTGTATTGTAGTATCGTGGACGAAGGGCCTGGGGGGCGGGGGGTGTCGTGCGGTTTGTAAACAAGCGGTTGCTAAACATGTGCGTGGCGAGGCTAAACAAAAGACAGGGGGTTGCTAGGGGACAATAAACGAATTAACAACAGTATGAGTTGAGAAGTCAAAGAACGCGGATTGCGTTGTTAAGAGTGAGTTGAATTTGCGTTGACGAGAATTGTTAATTAATTATCTAATTGTTTCAATTATTATACATTTGTTGCCATTAGTTCGTGTTAAATAACCATTGCTTTTTGTTGAATTAAGATCTGTTTAATCCATTTATCATTAATAAACTAATCATAATAGTTTACGATAATACGGTATTATATGATATTATTTTATTGTATTATTATATTATATAATATAATATTTTCTATTAAGTTTAACGTTATAAGATAAGAGAATAATATAAGATAAGATAAGAGAGTAAGATAAAAACGAACACAAGGATTGTCGTTAAAATATAGCAACGTTGATAATTGTGTCTTCTAGGCGTACACGATCTGTTAGTATAATATTATAAAAAGTATGTATGATATACAGGGTGGTTGATAACTGGTGATACAAGCGGAAAGGGGTGATTCTACGCGAAAAAAGAAGTCGAAAATATAGAAAAATTTTTTTTTTAATTTTTTAAAAATTTACAGTGAGATCCGTTATAACGAGACGTGGTAAAGTGCACGCGTACCGAGCGATAATTCAAAGTCGATTTTCTCGAAAACAAAGCCTCAAACGAAAAATTGTTATTGTATATTTTCGACTTCTTTTTTCGCGTAGAATCACCCCCTTCCCGCTTGTACTGCCAGTTACCAACCACCCTGTATATCAATGGTTTTGTGCAAGAAGTACCTATATCAGTATTTATTTATTGAAGATATCTTAAAGAATTCACGTTCAAATAATTTCTGCTGTTTCAAATTGCTCTTCTAATGTAAAAAGAGAAAATCGGAGCTTATACTATTTGTGTTTCGAATATTTTTTGAGTATTTTTTGCGGAAGGTTTATTTTATGAAAAATGTTTACATTTCTGTATACAAATGCCATTATAGTCTCTTCTAGATAGAATTTGAAATTGTCGCTTTTTATATAGAATATACAGTTGTTTACATATTGAACAGCGGGATTAACTCATTTTTGCAAAAATATGACATACTGCACTTCTTGCACCAAGCAACGAACGGATATAAAAAAATTAATTGTATAATTCTACGTGATTGCAGAACATATACTAAACATTCTACGTATAACCGCAAATACGCAGATATTATACAAATCTGTTGCAAAGAAGCTTATCACATTGCTATTCCGCGGGTGTGCTGCTGCACGGTTTATTGCGCAATCATAAAATTTATTAACGAATGAATCCGTATAGCGAAATAATTCAGTGGATTTACATTCGCGGTTTTGGTCGCCTGGTTTCGCTTCAATTTACGTTTTTTTGTAAAAATAAACAGCGGTGATTGAAACGTTAAATCGGGAAAAATCCGTTGCGTCGATTGCGCTGAAAGAACTGCAGAATCGCGTGGCCGTAAATCAATGAGAAATTCAGGCGACTGCATTATTCCGTACAGTTCAATTTTATGTAGCGCGCGCGCGCGCGTGAATGTGCATTGCAGAGTTGCCGAAGTTTGTTAGTGATTTATGGCTTTGAAACGCATTGCCGGGGGATACGCTCAATCAAAAAAAGTATTCGTAAATTGCGCTAAAAGTTATTTAATATTCAACAGTTTCGGAAATATAGAAAACATATAGATAATATATTTACGTTATTTTATTTCGAGATACAGCGGCGAACAAACGAACGTTTAACAGAGAAGCGATGCGAAAAGAGACAATAATTTTGCAAAATGGGATCATACTTGACAAAAGCAACGATCGAATGTAATATAACTTCCAAAATAGGTTATTGTGACCAATATCATAGAAAATATTTGATACAAAAGTTACTCGCAGGCTACCAATTTCAAACTTTCCTTCGTCCATCGCCGTGCAACGTTTATTAATCAAATCGGTACAAGAACAACGCAGAAGATACATTGGATCGGAAATGTATCTGTTGATTGTGCTAGAAATTATGTAATGTTAAATAATTTCAAGAAATCAAAAGTTCAATCAAAAAATTATTCAATGGATAGTTAGAAAAATATAGCAAATATATAATATGTTTATCTTATTTTGTTTCATACAACATTTATTATTAATACAAAGAACAATGAGATACATACTTTGGTCCATTCAGAATTGGACTGGAGAAAATGAATAGCATGAATAAGAGCGAGATTAATTTACCTATATTCAACTAATGATCAAACTGTCCTCTTTTCGCTTTAATAACCCCTTGCATTGCTCTTTCTTTTTTGTAATGTAGATGCTTGATTAACTGTTATTTTACTGGAACAATGTTTCAAATTTCTTTCCTTTCATCTTTCATACCATCTACTCGTTGTTTCTGCTGCTATGAATACTTCTGGAATCGTTACATTAAATTGTACCGTATGTATATTCTTCCCATTTCCTCCGCCTGATGATACGATAAAAATATGACGAATTTCTGTTATAACCCATTACTATATTGAATACTATTTATGGGAATATCATCCAAATTGTCATTGCTTCCGCTACAGTTAAATTTCCCTTTAATTCTTTCAATAATTTCTTCGTCACTTACATATATAACGAAGAATTGAGACTGATAACTTGATCGAGAAATATACAAAGAGTATACTATACTTAAAGTAGATTTAGCATATTTGTCCTGCTCGATATTATTCGGCTGTTTGGATAAACGAGATCCTACCGTACCAAATTCAGAAACTAACAAGCACTCTTGCGATTTCTGCCCCGATTTCACCCCGAGCATCGCACCAAATCTTTACGAATGACGCAGAAAATAAACATTTTCACCGAGCCGCTTCGCTTTCAATTCTGAGGAAACGTGTCCAGCAGACAAGTATCCCGAGGCGATTAATGCAGATAAGCCAGTGATCGATAGTCTCCTCGAAATCGTCGAATATACAGCAGAAAGATAACAGCTACGTACTCTGACGAATCTAGAAACAGGTCGCATGTTGGACGTACGTAGCAAAAGCGCACAGTAGACGGTTCGGTAATGGTACTGGGCGGCGTGTCGAGATTGCCGATGCTATCAGGTGTATCTTCGCTGATGAAGGTTGTAACCTCGGCTGGACTCCATTTATTAAAGCATGTCTGCTCGGGGCATCGCAGGTTGCCAACAAGCTACGGCAAGAATCAACAGGCATGCAACGAATCCCGACCAAGTTGCGACGGATGGACCTGCACGCGGCTCGCTGCCACTTTACCAACAGCCAGTTGGTCAGACCTGGTCGGCCGGCTGTCGCGGACCTCGGCTTACTCTCTCGCGGAGATTGCAATCAGTCATATTAGCCGGACACACCTCGAATATGTGCGGCCATCTGGCACGTAACTATCCATAGTGCGCAGGGTTGCGGCAGAAATAACGGTCGCTTGACGTAATCACCAGTATGCTCTTGGGATAGTGCACCACCGAGTGCGAGCCGAGCGACGCCAGTTCTTTGGATGCTGGCTGCCTCTAATCCCCTTCTCCCAGTTGTCTCTCTATGTGTTTCGCCTTCCTCGATCGCGCCTTCTTCCGCTGCCTCCCTTCATCCACTTCGAGATACGCGATATCACGGAAAATCATTTTCGAGAACGTACCTCGCACGAGATATATCATCGTGACCCCGCTGCCGGCTGCCAGCCGATCGACCACACCTTTCTCAGACGTGCTGGCATTCATTCCACTGAATATACGATTTTTCCTCGACGAATCGCAGATGACTCGTTAGATGACACTTGCAACCTGCAACGCCAAGATTCCTCGCGTTTTCTTCTTTCAGAAACGTTATTCCTGGCGGAAGCTAGGAACCTCGCAGTCCGCGATGCGATAGGCTAATGTAATTGGACGGTGAAGGAAAACGTCGGCCTCGTAACTCGCTATCAGCAAAGTGTAGTGCAAGGTTACTGCGATACTTTGGAAACACTTTGGTAAAAAGTGGTATTGTCGGCCGATGTGGACATCGTATACGCACGAGGAGCTTAGTTAAGCAGCAACCATCGCTTAGTTGCAATGAAACTCTTGCTCCACTTCAATGAAAGCATGCGTCGTGTTTCTTGATTGATTTCGCTGATACGATGTTAGGCAGAATATATCTACGTGAATTATATTTGTATATGTCACATCTATATAGTATTATTGCGATATTTAAGTATCCGTTGTACCTACATCTGGCGATATCAACGAGGAATCTTTTGATATAGAAGGAACACGTTTGGTATTGAGTTAGAGTTTGTTACTGTCCATTAAAATAACGAGACGTGGTACAAAAGAGTTTGTAATCTGTGAGCAAAAGCGAGAAGAAGAAGATTGTGTTTCAGACGAAGAGAAATTCACAAAATACTGCAGACGGCATCGTAATTCGAGTTATAGGAATCGAAGGATTAATGCTAGAAGATTGTGTTTTATTATTTATAAGCAAACAGGCATTAGCTTATGTTTCTCTCTTTAACTCCTTGACATATAAACGAAACAGGACCATTTGACATCGCTAAACATGAAATTATGTACAATCCTTCGCGTCTCAGAGACGTGAACGTCTAAAATGACATACGAGAGAAATGACGTCTTCCAGACGTCATTCTGTGCTAAGGGGTTAAATTACAATCAAATTGCTTTTAACTAATCTTCCGTTTAATGCTTCGAATGCACGAATACGATAAATGTAGATGATGTATGAGCCGTTTAGGAGCCACATTAATCAACTCTATAAATTGGAAAGCAGAAAAAGGTGATGACGTTGCAAGCATTAATTTTTTAATTTCTCTTAGAATTTCCTGTTATTTGTCATCTTCCTATTATAAATGAACTCGCGGAAGTAACTAATTTCTTTTTCGAAAATTCAACATTAATCACGTACTCGTGCAATGAAATTGAAAAACGGATACGAAGCGATCGGTTTGTCTTCCGGCAGACTCGTACGTCGATGTTTAGTTTTTCCGAATTCTGCATTGGAAACGACCTTATCGAAGACAGCAAGAGTTGGGAAACGAAAATTTACGAATGTCAGAATTCAAATTGATAATATAGCGAAAGAAACGCTACGTACTGCGATTCGAGTATCTACGATACAGCAAGCTAACTTTTGCAAGGTGAGGCTGCCAACCGACATTCGACGTGTCCTATAATTGTTAGATATCTGGCTGTCACGTTATACGAGAAAGTTGCTTCCTCATAGACGGAGATACGATATCGGAGAAAATCATTTTCGAGACCGTACTCGAGATAAATCGTGACTCGACTATTGCCTGGCCACGCCTTTCTTAGACGTGCTGGCATTCATTCAGTCTTGAAACAACTTGCAGAAGTTCATAAGGTCGTTGGGTGATACATGCGTTCAAGCATGCACCCGTGTCACGAGCAAATGCATTACGTAACACTTGGTCTGTCTGAAAGTTACATGAAATTAGCAATAAGTAATCGGATCTTCCCGTTTTCCAATTTATCAACAATTTTTTATATCTTTCGCTGGATCGTATTAATCTTATATTGATCGTACGTCTTCCGGATTGTAGATTCGTGTAAAGTCTGCTGTTGCTTCTATATATGAAAGGAGAAAATATTAAATACGATAAACCATTCTAATTTTCTGACATAATATTTTCTAGGTTATTATTATCAGCGCATAATCGTTATTAGCGTCGCTGTTACTCGAAATCTACGTCTAACATTATCTTCTTTTCATTAAATTCCTCTCATTGACATTCAACAATATAAAGAAATCATGTGCTGCAATGTATTTGAATTTCGATTCGAATTGAATTTTTAACGCTGCATAATGCGTTGTATGTTGCATCGTGTAAATACATATGTGTATTTATTTATCTAGCTTGTATTCATTTCTGTGTACAATTTAATTTGTCTAATAGAAGGTTTATTTATTTCAATAGACCCAAATAATATTTGTAACTTATATATATAAGCATTAGTTTGTATATCGTATTCAAATTGTTCATTTGTATAAATTCTTTCTCGCCAATCTTAAGATAAGCTTCTCTATTGTACCCTAATTCTTGAAATATTATTTGGAAGATTATATCATCCAAAATGACACGTTTATGGGGAAGAATTGAGCGGGAGAAGGATAACGATTCCTGTTAATATTAAGTGCTATACTACACGTTAACATATACAGGGTGGTTGGTAACTGGTGGTACAAGCGGAAAGGGGGTGATTCTACGCGAAAAAAGAAGTCGAAAATATAGAATAAAAATTTTTCGTTCGAGGCTTTGTTTTCGAGGAAATCGACTTTGAATTTTGGTTCGGTACGCGTGCACTTTATCGCGTCTCGTTATAACGGATCTCACTGTAGATCGTTGTCTCGATGGAAAAATTAAAAAAAAAAATTGTTATTCTATTTTTTCGACTTCTTTTTTCGCGTAGAATCACCCCCTTTGTACCATCAGTTACCAACCACCCTGTATAACTTAGTCGATCGAAATAAATAGCATAATTCTAGCAGTAACGGCAATGATTAAACTCACCAGGATTTTCTATCTACTACCACTTGTATCATTATTACGTGCTTACACGGGATACCTTGTTGCGTACAGCCTTTCTCAACACCTGTTTGTTATCGAATGCGGATCTCGTACTAGAGATTCTATATCGCGGAATAATGCTTTCATAGTCGAACATGAAATATATTATATCGCAAAGCGGTTGAACCAATACGTAGCTGCTATTTACAGTCAGTCACGGAGGTCTACATACATCTATAGAGTTTGTTTCATCTGACTTATCAAAGAAATTAAAAATACACTTTGCCACAAAATTATTTATATTAGGTTTATTATATATATATATTATATATGTAGGAATGTTTATTATAAATTAACAGAAAAGAACAGTATGATAAACACAATATTGTAACACTCTCGCAAAATTGAATATAATATCGCACTTCACGAATTCGCTTAACACTATTTCTACGTCTCAGCAACACGATGAACCTCTCTCGATCACGATTAATTCAACTCTGACCATTACCATTACTGTAACAAACCCTGGCAACGGTCACAACACTCCTTGACAACATTAAGATATCTTAACAACGTTTATAAACAATCAGCCACGTCTTTCGCTAACGTCACACCATCCCACATATATATAATATTATTTATATATTATTTATATTAGGTAGGTAAAAGGTTCTTTCGTTTCATAAGATGGTAATAGATGAACAACAATTTCTGTTTTATATTATTTTATTGAATCTATTTCGTTATATTTCTATTATTACGTTCGTGCATAATTCAGTAAACTAATATAAAAGAAAAAATATTGTGCGTGTATTATTTCCTTATAAAACGAAAGATAGTTTTCGGACAACTTAATACTTATATACATATCTACACAATTATTATTCGTGTATTTCTAAAAGAAATTTAAGAAATTAGATACGAAATTACGAAGTTATGAAATATGACGGTATGAAATTACATAAAAAATTACAAAACCTTTAACTTTTTTAATATTACGAACATAGCAGCCAACGTTATTACCGTAATTAAGAAAAATTCGCGGGGTAAGTCGTAGATTTATACCTGCTATAGTTGAAAGAACTTCATACGATAATTGTTTCAATTGAATTAAAACTAAAATTTAATTTATGGACAGTTGGTCAAATACTAACGTTAGGATGTCATTGTAAATTGTACAATTTGTTATTATTTTTCTAAATTCATTCAATGTCTGAATAAGAAGAATTGAATTTTTAATTATACTAATTATACACGAATATATATAACTAATTAATACGAATTTCCATTTATACTAATAATTATGCTTCTAATTAGTTTAATTTTATAGATAACACTAATTAATTGATTCATCATTTTTCTATTATATTTATTTAGTTTAACTGTTATAATATTATATTATATTGAATTCTTGATTAATATTTTAATCATAATTGAAATCATAAAACATATATTAATACCTAAAAATTAAAAAATGAAATTGATCGTGATAAACTTATTTGAAACCATCCATTAATCCATTTCAATTCCGCAAAATTGGTTTTTATTATTGTTCCGATATTGTACAATTACCGAATGAAATGTAAATTACACGAATTGCGTTCGTACACTTCCGTATATAAATTTGTATAGTTGAATTAACAAATCCATATGAATGAAACGAAGAATGAAACGAATACTTTTACTTATAAATATATGTATATGAAAATTTACATCACACTTTTATACGTTTCGCTTCAATTTAAAATCATTTTTACGACAGTTTAACAAGACGTACTGGCATTTAGTAACATAGAGTTTCTTGCAGACAATTTTAGTATTTATGTGTATTTCTTTTAAACATGTCAGTACCGTATTCTCCGTATTTCGATCGATATGAAATTGCGCATTTGAAAAATTTGCGATAAATCCTGTTCGTATTCAAATAAAGCAAAGTTGTATTGAAGTAGCTAGTACTTTCCATGAATTGAGAAAAATCTGCGACGGAAGTAGATTAGTAATTAAACGACGCTGTTCTCGTAATGGACTTAATTATCTCATGAAATTCTTTTCATTATCCCATTCTCTAATCCTTTTTACGCGTTTAAAGCGCATTGTCCAGTATCTCATTCGATTATCATATAAAAGGCTTACATCTCTGCCAAAAATATCGTTTAATAATGCTTACTACTTTCAAGTGGAATCGTCTAATTTTAAGTCTGCTTGACATTACACGTTAATTTATTTCAAGCAGCTTGTCCTACACTGTCGTTTAAAATCATATTACAAATTTCTTTTATCCCATTTATAAATGTTCCCAATACTTATACTACACAAAACATATATATTGATACGATTTGCTTTCTGTTATTCTTGCTATCTTACCTTATCCACCGCCTCGATTATCATTTTCCTTCGTTTTGTGTTTAATTTGAATGGTTTCCTAAATAAGGATAAGATCAATACATTTTACGAATCATTTTATTATCGTTTCGTTGTTCTCGCTTGATAATACGAGCAGAGAGACAAGTTTCGTGGTTCGCAACTTTCAGTTAGTACACTGATACCTGGTGTGTTTTCTACTCTTTTCGAAAACTAATTCTCGAAGGAAAAATGCTATTCTTTTTGTCGATTTATTTTCAACTCTTTCCGAAAACAAAACCTCGAAGGAAAAAATGCTATTCTTTTTGTCGACTTATTTTCAACTCTTTCCGTAAACGTAACTTCGAAGGAAAAAATGCTATTCTTTTTGTCGACTTATTTTCAACTCTTTCCCAAAACAAAACCTCGAAGGAAAAAATGCTATTCTTTTTGTCGACTTATTTTCAACTCTTTCCGAAAACAAAACCTCGAAGGAAAAAATGCTATTTTTTTTTGTCGACTTATTTTCAACTCTTTCCTTAAACGTAACTTCGAAGGAAAAAATGCTATTCTTTTTGTCGACTTATTTTCAACTCTTTCCCAAAACAAAACCTCGAAGGAAAAAATGCTATTCTTTTTGTCGATTTATTTTCAACTCTTTCCGAAAACAAAACCTCGAAGGAAAAAATGCTATTCTTTTTGTCGACTTATTTTCAACTCTTTCCGAAAACAAAACCTCGAAGGAAAAAATGCTATTCTTTTTGTCGACTTATTTTCAACTCTTTCCGAAAACAAAACCTCGAAGGAAAAAATGCTATTCTTTTTGTCGACTTATTTTCAACTCTTTCCGAAAACAAAACCTCGAAGGAAAAAATGCTATTCTTTTTGTCGACTTATTTTCAACTCTTTCCGAAACAAAACCTCGAAGGAAAAAATGCTATTCTTTTTGTCGACTTATTTTCAACTCTTTCCGAAAACAAAACCTCGAAGGAAAAAATGCTATTCTTTTTGTCGACTTATTTTTCCACGTAAAATTATCGACCGGCTGTATCGCGATTTTTTGGCTCACCCTGTATAGGTACAATTTTATTGCAAGGCCGTGTTAAAATTTCCGACTGCAACAAACATAATATGAAAAGAATATTTCGAAATTAGAGATCGTCCCTGAATAAATATTCCTAATTAGCGTTAAAATTAAATACATATATTACATAGAAATAGAATTTCACCGTAGAACCATGTTAAAATTTCTGTCTGCAAACATATATCTAAATACGAGAAACATGTTTCGAAATTAGAGATGGTTTAAAACTGCAGATAGTCCATTGAGTTCAACTTTAATTCACCGTGACTGGACAAGCACAGGACTTTGTAATTTAATTGGTACAATTGCAGGCATAAGCGATTCGTTTACACATTGCTGCTCATTTGCTGGTGCTGTTATGGGAATTAACCGATTCCAATAAATCGTGCAGGATAGCGAGCTCCGATATAATTAACGTTACACGCAGTGCACTGTGTGCAACTGACCTCGGTAAATACATATAACAGAATTGTGTTACATAGAAACCACTTGACGATCTTTCCAACCGCGTATATCTTTCCAAAAGAATATGGATATTCAAATTCTACTGAAATAAATTAAATTACATCAAATTAAATTAAATGAAATTAAATTACATTAAATTAATTAAATGAAATGAAATTAACGAATCAGATTTTAAATATCATTTACTGGCAGTAAAGATGCAGCCAGAAATTTAATATCGATACGCTTGACACCTGCTACCTCCGATCATTTGCAGCTCAACAATGCGTTTCACAAAGTAACAATAATTTATCATACCGTTACAAGTATTTCATTATAAAATACGTATTACGTACTAATTAAGTATGTTAATTAAGCGTAGCAAAATTAAGTAACTCAACTTGCGCAGTTACGAATCCATAAGAACACATAAAAATCCTGAAAAGATACAAGATCGTTTATTTCGAAAATCTGTTTATACCAGATCTGACTCACGATTATGCTTTTATGTTTCAGGTGAGTTTACCTGAAGAAGTTCACGAACCGCGTATCGTTCAGTCGCTCTCACCGCAGGTAAGTGTGCCGTTTCTCTCATAAACTGTCCACATCTTCTTCTTCGTTTTTCGACACGAGACAGTGGACTGTGCGCGAAGAAAAATCAAATAGGAGCCATGTAAATTGCCAAGGACCGATTGCTCAGCGGAACCTTCCAGGCAATTCGAAGTGGTTTATTGTCATCCGACGCAGTATACATATGTATGCCGAACGTTCATTCGCGTAACAAATGACGTTGCGTCGTTGCCTCGCCGGATGTCACTCGGTATCAGCTGAACGAATCGTTCACCGGCCGTACACACTGAGATTCCACGTGGTGAATTCGTTACGAATTCGTAAAAATGTACATACACTTCCTGACATTGACGACAAGCACGACAAGAGCGCGGGTCGAGTCCCAAAGGCGTGGATGCTACATGCCTCTCGATAAATCTCGACGCACAATAGCGGCCAACCTCGCAACACCTACATGATATGACTTACATACAAGATCTCTAGAGGGATTGAATTCGAAGAAGAGAGACGAGTTCTGATATCGTATAACGATCGACTGCGTGTTGACGCTATGGAAATTCATCTCCCACGCTGTTATGAAAATTTCAATAACCTTACGAATTTTTATTTATTATTATTATTTATTTATTTCATTTTATCTTTATCATCATCAGCGGTTAAAATACGTAAGAAAAATGCATCAAAGAAGCAAAGTGTAAAGAAAATTCATCTCCCACGCTGTTGTAAAAATTTCAATAACCTTACGAATTTTTATTTATTATTGTTTATTTATTTTATTTACGGTCGACCATCTTTTTATCGCCATCAGTAGTTAACAAAATGCGTAAGAAAAATGCATAAAAGAAGCAAAGCGTAGAGAAAATTCATCTCCAACGCTGTTGTAAGAATTTCAATAACCTTACGAATTTTTATTTATTATTATTTATTAATTTTATTTACGGTCGACCATCTTTTTATCGCTATCAGTAGTTAACAAAATACGTAAGAAAAATACATAAAAGAAGCAAAGTGTAGAGTGCAAAAATGTATAAACTTAAATAATAGTATGTTCGAACATTCGTCGTACATAGTAAAATTGCAGTACAGTAAACAGTAGAATTAAACTAAATTTGAATTAACGTGATACAACATATGTTAGAAGGATTAGAAAAAGTCTGTAGCTTTTGACAAATTAACTGTATTTCGTAAAGTAATTGTGCTGTATCTTTGCATCGCTTTTCCTTTAAACTGCACTATTTGGTGTATTCGAATATCTTTTTTCATTTTTACGTTCCTGGCATTATATATCTTTCGTTGATCTTTGTAATATATCCTTGTAATATCCTCTCGCAGTGAACTTGGACTTGGCTACGGATTTAAGATTGTTATAGCAAAAGATTTCGTTTTATCTTCTCGGATGATCTTAAATTTTTCTAGTTTCTCTGCAATCCGATTCTATATTTTTCTTCAATTTTCGAATCTAACGCCTAGCGTACCATTTATTTCACTCACGTACTCGTTGCTTTTTATGCGTGTAATTTATAGACAACATTTTCTTTCAGTACCTTGCCCATAAAGAATTTACGAGATGCTATTTACGTACCACATAAAACTGCCGTTGATACCTCGTATTTCGTTTCCTTCTTTTTTCTTTTACAGTTTCCTCCACACTGAATCATCGATTCTGTTAATCAAGCATCGTTACATTTCGAAATTCTGCTTTTGCTACTACGTACCATACAAATTCTATTATAATTATGAACTATTACTGCCATATTCTGGTATCAGTCTGTTCACAATTGAATAATAGTGCGTGAATTTTTATATTTTCCACTGCTGTACTTGTTTCTCCAATTTGAGCGTTTAGTATCTTTATTCTTGATAAATAATACGTACAAAGTGCTTTGCAACTGGTTGTAAGCGGAATTGTTTCTTTAAAATGGTTGGAAAAGTGGAAGAAATTTTCAAGAGACCAAAATAAATGGTGTTATGTAAATATGTACGTATATTCTGAATTGAATCATATACCAAGTTAGTATGTAATATTACATGTACCTTATAGACATTAAAAATAAATTACACAGTGAATATCAGGTTACTGTGGGTTATATCCGCATTGAACTTTCTCCTTAAAATATATCTGCAACTATATGTTCTCTTACAATGTTGAAATTGTATTCGTCCGAGTGATTAATAGTTGGAAAATTCTTTATGCTTTTTTCTTAGAATCGCGCTTTTTCTTCGCAAATTGATAAAATTTGGTAGATGACGTTGATAATTTATGTAAAAATGAAAAAGTGCACACTTTGTCTGCAACATCTATTTCTATCGTAACTTGCAATTGCATATCCGTGTCAAGATACGCGGATTGTACAAATCCTCGTGTGAATTATTATTATTACAATCTGTCATCATAAATCTAGAATCGCAGCATTGCAATATGCAAGCATATCAGATTCGATTTTCTCGAAAAGCAAGCGTAGTACGAAAAGACTTTATCGTAACTGTACGCTTTCTTCGAGTTCTACGCGTAAGGGAAGAGAAGCAGAAGAAGAAGGTTCACTGGAAGGCAGACAATAATTATTATTCGAAGCGACGATTTGTGTCGCGGTCAGGGCCGTATACCGAAGATTGATATTACGGTTGTGCCGACAAATGGCTACGATTCGTCCCTTGAAAACCGTAATACGCGACTGCTTGGTTGCCTGCCGGGGTTCATACGTCCTGTCGTTTCACACGAACACGTATGTTAGTGCATATATTTTGCGCACATAGACCGACACACACTTATGGTGTCGTGTGTGCGATTGTATATAAATATACACGGTCCTTGACAAAGAGTCTGCCGTGCTGCTGCACATGCATGCACACGCCGCTGAATGTGACTCCTGGGTGGTAGATCGTAATTACCATAAGTCGTGAAATATGACTTCATGATGACGCGTCCGTACGACAAATGGAACAGCCGGTGGTTGGCCGACCGGTAATGCCAACTGACGTTGGACCACTTTCGTTTTGTTCGCCTCGTTCGTGCAGTCCACATCTAGCGAAGGAATCCGCCCTGAGCATTCTGTGGCTGTTGTTCTGTTGGAAACGCCAGATAACGCGCCGACGCGACCTTTGAAAATTCATTGCACGCCAACGAGCCCATTTATTTCATCATCGACATCGTCTCGGTACTGGATCGAACTTTGGGTTATGAGCGCTATAGTTCCCGAAATTTAGAATGCCACTAGTGGCTTTCATCGTGGGATCAGACCTGTGGACCTGGAACGTAAAATTTTAGCTTCGACGAATCATGCGTTCGCAAGATACTACTACGGTATACTACTGTGCACGACTATTCTTGAGGAGATGCTGAAATAGTAGCAAACGTATGGAATCATCTTTGGATAAAAGAGCTCTTTAATCTAATCTTCGCGATCGTACGTATCGAGCTGGTGCATAAGTTGGCGCGGTTTTGCTGAGAATGTGAAAAGTTCTGTTTCTTTTTTCAAATGTTCAATACAAATTCATGTAGAATGTATCCTCTGCCATTATTTACTACTTGTTGCCAACGTTCCGGTAATTTTTGGATTCCTCGCTTGAAGAATTCCACGGTTTTTGAAGCAAACTAATCTCCCAACCATTTTCGCAGTTGCACGTCGTTGTGGAAGGAAACATCGCTTAAACCATTTTCGAGGGAACGAAAAAGATGATAATCCGTTGAAGCGAGTGAATAGGATGGTGGAGAATTTACCACGCTAGGTTTCGAAGCATTCCTTTTATCAAATTTACGTCGGAGATGTTCGTGTTTGTTAATCTCCATATTTTTTGGACAATTAATCGCTTTGTTAATGGCACAGAACGAAGAAATATACGATCATATAATGAAAGAAAACTGGAACTCTCGGATGAACGTAGACAGTAAGGCACAGATGATGAGCAATTGTTTTCAGGTGAAACGAAAACCGCGCGAAGTTCTGCACCAAACTATTGGTTCGTCGATATCGATAAAAACAATAACAAAATTAATTAGAATAAATAAAATCGATAAGATCGAGATTATTATTATTATTATTATTATTATCGATAAGAGGAAAACGTTGACTTAGGCAATAGTTTCAGACAATATGCAATCGTTAAGGTATGGTGAGTATTTGGAGACAATAAAAAGTTCAACTTTATTTACATATTAACTAAGTTCAGCTCTACACGTGGGTTATTCTCTCAAGGACTAGAAAACACTCACTCCCTTGCTTCTTTCCTTCTAGTCGCTCTTTTGTCTCAACGGAGACCTAGGCCGTCTTGGCCGACACTCACATACACTCTAGGGAGGGGTGCACACTTGTGTCTGCTCATTCTCACACGTACAATACAAATGTACTGTCTATTTAACAGCAATATATAATTGAATTTTCTTTTCTTTTTTCGTTACCTGTGATATTGTTGCAGAGAGAATTGGTCATCTGACTAATTTCGGAATTTTTCCTTATAGGTAAGACAATATTTATTTCAATCAATTACTCGATCAATGCAACATGTCTGGCAGCTTTAAAGACAACGCGAATGCATTTCGTACATGTTGGATCACCCTATAAAGAGACTTTACTCTTTCGAGGTTCTAGGCCAAGTGCTATACAGTTTCTCATAGTCTCTTTATCAAAAAGACCAACGTCCACCCCACTCCGTGGTCAGATCCTCTGGACAAAGCCTCTATTCTGTGACAATACGATGCAAACTAGCGCCATTCAAAATTATCTGCCAGGAGACAAGCGTCGTCCCCGCCATCCTCTTCACGAACACACCGCGCTCTTTATCTTTTAGGCTGCTAGGCTCCTTAGACTGCGAAAGGACGCGAGCCTCCCATGGTCGACTTTTTGGCGTCGCGCAATTTTTTCGATGATGAACGGACGCATTAAACGATACAACGTGTGTCAAGGGACACAAACACGATTCCTACCGTGAACACCACTGTTCTATAAACAGTCATATCCGAGTTACCAAACATTCACTCATGCATCCTGCCGAGGTGCTTGCTGAGACCTCGGCCCGGTCATAAATTACGACAAACATCTGCCATAATGTCGCATATAGCAAATAATGATCGCAATAAGAAAATGCATCGTCGCTGACGTATGATGCAGCAAAATGAGTCTCTTACGTATCCATTAACCAGACTAGTCAGTGTCCTCAAGCCGGCATAAAATTTCCAACGAATTGACCCAAAGAGAATATTTTTTAGTGATTATGAAGAAAATTAAGTGAGAAAGCGAGTACACAAAGCGAGTTACGTGGCGCGTTATCTGACTGGCTAAGCTGAGCCTGAAAGTAACACGGAACTCGGACTTGTCTTTCGTGAACTGGTTTATCGCGATGTTCGGCTGTATGATAATGCATCGTAATCGGATTAGACCGGTAAATGTATTGCCGGCGTATCTCGCAATTTGCAGCTGTACAATTTACAAAAGTGCATGTGACGTAAATGCAAATTACATTTGTCTTTGCTCGTTCAATGATTTTAATACGTGTGCAGTGCCACATTACGCGATGTTCCCGACGCGCTCGTCCGTTTTAAATTAAATTCATTAGCCGGTCCGAGTCTTCCTCGCAGAATTTCGATACTTTTTAGTATTCCGGGAAATCAGAATTTCTGGATCTTCTTATTTCTTTCTATTGACCTTATTCGAACTTCTTTAACAAGTTTATGCAGTTATGGAAAATTAATTGAATACGTCAGAAAGTTTGTAGAAACATTAAGTGCTGAAATTAATTCAGTGGCTTTTATGCATCAGTTTGTCACCTGTCTATTTTTATTAATTGAAAAGTAGAACTTATTTATTAATATCTATTGATATTATACTCAAGTTATGTTATGTAAAATCCTAAGAACATTTGAATTCAAAATGAATCTACAGCTCATTATTTGTAAAAGCACCGAATTAATTTCTGTATCCAATACATTCGTTTAAACTGGAATATTGCGTTTTTTAGGCATTCTTTATACCATTTTTAATGAATCTATTACATATTTCTAATTTAATCTTAGATAAATACTACAAGTATTCAAAATAAAAGGTTTTTAATATTAAATGCCCATTTGTACCAATATTTGCTCTGCACTATACTTACTATATGTACTTGTCTATGTATGTATTGTAGCACACACTAGCTTCTACATCTCAATTCGATGAAATGTACAAATTTCAGCGGTTTCGAGAAACTGCATGTAAAGCTGGAAACTTACTTAACAAATTGACTTCTATGATTCCTCAGCAATGGCTCAACAAGTTAATCTCTTCCAACGTTTACATAATAATAATAACATAAAAATTATAAAATTCTTGTCCCTTCGTCGAAGCTTTCTTTTTTCTTGTTGCCTCTAGAAATTGAAACTTACTTGTACAAATGAAATTTTTCCTCTTCGTGGCTATTTTATTATAGTACATGCATATATTTAATGTTCCTATCATTTTACCATTTTAAAAGTCACTTAAAAATGAAACGCGCATTCTGAATGCAGACTCGAGTATCGTTGCACCGATACTTTTATACTTTTAATTGGAAAGAACAATGACACGTTGCAAATTTTCTAAATTATCGAAATAATTGATCTAGATGAAATAAATAAAGTTTCTTCGAATTAAACGCGATATGCACGAATTGTCGAATGTATTGAATTATTGACGCAGATGTGCATGTATGTACATAAATTTCCCGTTAATCATCGTCAAGGAAACGGAGAAAGGAAAGCGGTGTAACGATAGTAGCGAAGAGTTCTCTCTGTCTCCGCTTTCCTTGCCACTTTTAACAGAAATCTTTGCTCTCTTTGCTTCCTTTCCGAAGAAAAACTTTCAGCTTGTAGCGAAACGAAGGAACGTTTCGACGACACTTTCCTCCATTATTCTGTATTTTCTTTTTAAACCGAGCTCCATCGTCTATTATTTGATTAACGTTCGGTAAATGTCCATTTTAAAAACACTATTAATGGAAACTTTTAAGGAACATTTATGCAAAGATCGATCTACTGTAAGAAATAATCGTCGAGTTTATCGTGCAATGTCGTACGATAATGCAGAACGTTTGGGAACCATCATTTTTGAAAAACCTTTAAATAAATTATATTAATAATATTAACAATAAGATATAAAAATAGTTGGCGGTGCAAAGGTATGGCAGTGATTTGAGCAGTCCAACAAAAACCGATTCAAAGTCAAATGGAAGCAAATCTATAAATTCGCAGTTGACAAATATTCATAGTAAAAATTTTTGCACTTTTTTAAATATCCTTATTTATTTTGCATTAAGTGGAATTTAAATAATGCGACTGCCTCTTTCAATTCTACAAACCAAAACCAAAATGTGTAAAATCTGCAAGTTCATAAGGTCGATGTTCTTCCTGAAGAATCCCAAAATAGTTGTATGACGCTTTCTCTTTTTATCAATTTTCTTTAATTTAACAATCTACTATATCTCTTTAAACCCAAAAGATTCTACCGTCGATTCTCTCGAAGGCAAAGTAAATAAAATTTTGTGGTCTTCGTTAACTCTGAAACGAATTATCATTTTGCAAACTTAAACTAATAAAGTGCGGCTATTTTATGTTCGTGTATTACGTAGGATACAGTTTATTTATAGAAGTAATTTTGTATCGATCGATACCGGGTGTTAGAAAAGTCTGCAGGCATATAAGCCTACAATAAATCTGGAGATCGAAGAGTCTGAAATATTTTGAGAACGAAACATTTTTCAGAACAATATTTCAGAGCAAAGGTTTTCCACATTTTAAACGTTCCATTGAACGGTCCTATCCGTTTGATACTTGATATTAATAATAATTAAATACTTACAATAATTTCTGTTTTTATTTAAGAATCCTGTAATCCTTGTCAAGATACAGTAATTTCGTTAAAGTTAGAGGACTGAAAGGATCAGGCGGAAGATCGAAGGTTTAATCCTAAACCAAGTCAGCTCTAGGAAAACGTAAAGGAGGAAAAGCGTATAGTAATCCGCAATGATAGATATATGTGGCGAACGTCCACGAATCTGCGAGAGTTTGATCTTAATCCTTGTGTTAGCAAAGCGAGTATAGTCCAATATCGAAGGCTCACAGCATACGACAGGTGACTATAAACAGCTTAAAATTTTCATTAGTTATCGGCTTTCGTTGATCGTAGCATGCTGACGTTCTTAGGCTAACTGGCATATTCTTGTATAATCATTTTCTCCAGTTACCTTAAATATATTGGGTCGAACGGAAAATTCGTTCCGTCTTTACGGACAAATTGCACGATCTGTTCTTTTCTTCTCGTGCATCGTTTTCAATTTATGCTCCATTCCTTTCCACGACTTTTCACCATCTTTGTGATAATTTCGTTATTCCATCGGCGCAGAATTGTTCAGTTTTCTGGAGGAGAAGAAACGTTCCAACTCGTCTTTTTAATTTTTCAAACAAGACAAGCTCTTATGGTCGGGATAATTTTGTAACGAGCGGAATAAGCGATAATCTGAGCCTGCAAGATGGACAGAAGATGGCAAACGAGGTACATCCTTTGTTTTTTGTCCTGTGACGATCGACACGCCTGGTCTTGCATTGTCTCGGTGAACCATATTCGAACTCGCGCCAATCCAACGAAAAACAAGTACTTCGATAAATATTTATTTTACGTTCCACAGTTGACTGTTACCTAATCAACAACGGATTCAACACCAGATTAGATCAATTAAATGGAAATCAGTAGCCGTTGTTTCAACTCCGATCCATCTTTCTACGAACAGAGGAAGCAGACTTTCCGTTCATCTCGATACGATAGAAATAATTGTATTATCGTTATCGATAGGCTGCGCATTTGTACGTATTTGTAGAAAACGTGAAAATTACACGGAATATACATAATGCGAAAGATCCTTTCTAGACATAGCGAAATTGTATAACGACTTTACTATGCAATCTTTTTGTAATTCAGTAGTGGTAATCTTCTCAATGCCAAGGGCTTTGTTTGTGTTGCAGGTTGTAGCTAATTTATGGAGTTGGGGAGGATTTGGAATGGGCACTTGCAGGCAGGACTCTAGATTTATCGTGCGTTCATGCCAGTCGTACACTTCCTTCTCACAAGGTGTGGACAAATTGTGTGCATTGTTGTGACCTTTCTGGAATATGTTTGCTAATGGTGTTACCTTGTCGTTGTCTTGGACGATCTCCTAGAAAACTCTATAATATCAACTCGTTCGTTTGCTGCAACACTCACGTAAATAGAAGAATCACGATTTTAGGAAAAACAAGTTTCAACGATGATCCGTGAATATGAATTGTGACGCTCTGACGACGCGGTTGAAGTTTTAAAGTTCACTCGTAGGACTGTACCAGCGGAAAGCACAAGGAGCGACTGGTATTTGCGTGCTAATAACTGGAAAACTAACAATTTTGTAAAAGTTACGTCGTTGTTGCAGAAAGTGAGCGAACTGAGTGTTTTTGTTAAAATTTGAATCGTCCTATTGGAAGCATATTCCAGAAGCTTGTATCACTGCTTAATCAGTTTTCACACGAAAAGAGAAGAGCGTCAAAACTCTTGGCACGTGCAAATGAATGGCATTTTCTTTTCAGAAGCCAACTATCCTTCGGGCTACTCGACTGCCTGTTCTTTCCTCCTCTGGGCTTCTCCTTTCGTTTCTCCCTTCATAGTCTGCTTTATGTCAGCTGAAACCAACTATATAGTAGTCTTACGCAGTAAAATATTCACGGGTGGTGTATACTTTGTATAGTTGTCGCGCAATTTGATAGCACAAAAGTTTTAAGTAAACAAGTTTCGCAATCGCTCTTCTGCGGCCGCAGCTTTCGAAAAGTATTAGAGTCGTCGATACAATCTTACTAACTACCTTATAACTTTATTATTCAAGAAGCAGTGCATCGCATTTTGTTTTCTTTTAATACACTTATCTCCATATTTCTTTATTCTAATTGTGTTTTCTTCAGTTTCGAAGCTTCTTGTTAAAATGACATGAAAAATGTTTAATTGTTCAAGGAGCACTTTTTACTTCAAAGTATCTTCTATTCATCGGTTATATTCAGAGTGCCCTAACTGTCAATTTTCATACAATTTGTACAATCGTAAGAAGTTGAAGCGCTCAGGTCAACAATGACCACGGTAACGTCACAGGAGAAACCGTGGCCGGTCGTATATGACCAACGTGGCAGTCAAAGTGTTAAGCCCTCGCAGTTTGGCCGTCTAAGTTCGCCACGCTCTGTGTATATACGATACATTAAAATAAAGCGTGGAAACAATGGTAGCGTAGGACGAAGAGTCTCAACGACGCTGTAAATAGGCATGTAAATATGAAACCGGAATTTTTCTATAGAAAATACACTTATTGTATGGAAATGATTAAAAATATTTTATTCGAAGAATTGCCCATCGCTAGCTATACTTTTCCCACCTGTCTGGCAATTGGTGGATGCCACGCCAAAAAAAACTGTCGCTCTTTTGAGGCAAACCAGTCATCGAGCCATTTTCGTACATTTTCGTAAGAAGCGAAATGCTGGTCAGAAAGTGCGTGTCCCATCGATGCAAATAAACAGTAATCGGACGGAGCCAAGTCTGGTGAGTAAGCCGCGTGCGAAAGTATTTCCCAACCGAACGCTTCGATCGTTTCCTTCACCTTGACCGGTTTTGCTGTATGCGATGGTGCATTATCACGAAGCAAAATTACTTTGTGTCGCCTTTTTTGATATTCTGGTCGTTTTTCACGCAAAGCTCGATTCAAATCGATCGTTTGTCGTCGGTAGCGCTCGGTATTAACGGTTTCGCCAGGTTTTAACAGCTCGTAATAGATCACACCCTTCTGATCCCACCAAACACAGAGCATTGTCTTCCGTCCATAACGATTTCGTCTTGTAGTCGATGTCGGTGGTTCGCCTGGAGCTACCCATGATCTTTTACGCTTAGGATTCTCAAAATATATCCACTTTTCATCGCCAGTCACAATTTGGTGGAGAAACGACTTTCTTTTGTATCTGGCGAGCAGCATTTCGCAAGTGGTTTTTCGGTTTTCCTGCTGTCTTTCATTCGGTTCGTGTGGAACCCATTTTCCCACCTTCTGGATCTTTCCCATGGCTTTCAAACGCATGGAGACGGCTTCTCGTGTCACGTTTAATCGATCAGCGAGTTGTTGTTGCGTTTGCAACGGTGCTTGCAATTCGCTGCCTCGAAACTTTTTCGGTGGTCTCCCACGTTCTTCGTTCCTCGCGTCAAAATTGCCACTTCTGAATATTTTAAACCACTCAAAGCACTGTGATTTACCAAGAGCATGCTCACCGTAAGCTTCGACGAGCATTCGATGCGATTCTGCAGCAGTTTTCTTCAAATGGTAACAAAAAATCAATGCTGTCCGCAAATCGTTCCAGGCACAGAATTTGACATGTTCAACGCTATTACAAACTACGCTGTTGTATGAAACTTGTATTGTTCTGAGTCGAAAATGTTTATGAGATGTCAACAAAGACTTTTGGCATCAATGACGCAGTTTAGTGATAACTACATTATCAGCTAGGGCCATCTATAGGCAAATTCCGGTTTCATACTTACAGGCCTGATACTTCTTACAGTTCCAGCATAAAACAATGGCGTGGCACATTCACGCGACACGGATCGATATTATATCGTGCGTCGAAGCTACGATCGAACGTAAGAACGACGATTGACGGAATCGTAGGTTCGACGGTGTATTATTAAAAAGTAACGGTGCGAAAAGTTAATAATCGACTGGTGGGAATATCGAGGCACGGGCCCGTCTGTGTCGAAGCTGTCGACTCTTGTACGGTTTGATGGGGGAAAAAATATCAACCTCTACCTTTTTCCGGTGACGCGGATATCGAGTGCCAACACTATTCACTGCAAGTCGTCCACCCAGCCGGAACTCGCATTTCGAGGCGAATGCGAAACGTCGTCTATTTCCGACCTGAATGTTCTTCCAAGTCAAACCATCTGCCGCAATCGTACTTTCGGGCAAACTTTGAATGATTTCGTCCGCTTCTCTCGAGTACCAATGCACCGAGTATGCGATGAGTTTAACCCCGGCTGATGCACTACTGTTGTTGTGTTCCCTTGTCTGCTTCCTTCTTATTTGAACGATATAAGAAAGTCGTTTTCAGAGTACGTTTAATTGTCATTTTCTTTTCTTTTCTTTCTATCTTTTTTCTTTTTTTTGAACGACCGAGAAACTAATTTTAAAGCAGCTCCTGGGAGATTATTCTATGTGTAAAATGACGTTCCACAAGTAGAAAATATAGAATAGAAATCGTTTATAAGATGCTCCATTTTCGAGAAAAATATGACCTGAAAATTTACCATGCGCGTCCACCGGATTAGTTTCCCACTAAACACGTTCAAACTGTATTTGTTGCAAACCAGCACTTGAACGAAAAGATTTTATTTTAGATTCGACTTATTTTCACGCGTAGAATAACTGGTCGTTGATTGTTTACTCGTACTTAGACGATAATTAGCGAAGTTTAAGGTAGTTGTGGCGTAAACCTCAGAATTCAAAAGTACTGTGAAGTTTCGTGCGAAACTAATTTGAAGCGCGGAAGAGCCAAAGCGTAAAATCTGGAATCGATTCATCACGTGGGTATCGAGAAATTGTTAACAAAAGTCGATACATTTTAACACAGTGACATACAAGTCTCGCGAAAGCCAGAAGACAGATCAATTCCACTTTCTATTAATTATTAATCCTTAATTTTATTACATATACACGCGATTAATAGTTATTTCTCAAGAAACAAATGAGTTTACTTACTTCCATGAGGTGATTCGTCGGGAGAATAGCATAAATTATAATAAATCCTACGTAAGATAGTAAGTTCGAAGAATAGTGTTTATAACATTGTCAGGTTTTCTACTTTATTTCTGAAACAGGAAAACTATATTAAAAAATTGTACGAAAATTGGCAATTGGAATTTACTAATTTCTGTAAACCTGTTTACCTGACTTTTTTGAAATGTTAACAAAAAGACAAGTTCGCGTGCATATTTATAATAACAACAGTAATTTCGATACACAATGTATGGTATTACGTTACAATGTGTAATAGGTTTTTGTCAAACTAAAGGTTAACGTGTATTTTTGAAATTCATGAATTTGTGAAATTTAATTCCCTCCAATATATTTCCATTGATTCATATTTAAATTTTTTAAAATTTCAATTTTCCACCATGTTTACCTGCTGCTATCGTATTCCCATACGAAATGAAAAATATAAATGTGTAGCTGTAGCAATATTGCTCGTTTGTGTAGAACACTTTTCAATATTTCGATTTATGCCACACATCAAAATTCATTTCTATCAAAAACAGAGTATTAATATGTTTTATTAATTTTTAGAACACAATCGAAGAATTACAGTTATATTGGTCATTTTTGTAAAAAATTCTTCGTTGTATCGTCAATATGTCGAACTTCGAAATTGATTTTTATCAGGAATATCTTTTACTTTCTACGCGATATTCACTTTCGTTTTCGCTTTTTTACGATGACTCGCGTGTATTTTTTGATACGATCTGTAATATAGAAGAATAGAAATAGAAATATAAATAATAAATAATATAGAAGAATAGAAATTATACAGGCTCGAGTTAAGAATTTTTCAAATAATAAGTCAATAAAATAAAAGTCTTTTAAAATATTTCATAACAATTGCCCAAACTTTTGTCCACGTTGTTGCGCACTGAACTGTAATCTCCGTAACCTTTTTTGATCAAAATAGTTTTAATTTTGTTTAATCAACGGCAATCTTAGACAATTTAAAAATACGTGTTGAAAATTGGTTATTTCTAGAAATATGTACAGTAACGATTAATAAACGAATGATCATTATCAAATCTAGCCAGTCAATTTCGGAACCAGGGCCGATTCGTCGATATTTATTTCATAAAAATCTCCACTAAAGCGTACCAGTGCATGTTATCGCAAGGAAATTAAAACTTGTAACGCTGTTAAAATATCTTTCAAACGATCGTTGATAATAATTGTTACGAACATTAAACACATTATCTTGTGTATTTATAATGTAAATATAACACATTACGTAATGCTTGTAACATACGAACCTACATAATAATACGAATATTCTGATAATCATTACGGAATCAATGACATTCGAATAACAGAAAGTTTGCACATTGCACATGGAAAAGATAAATCTGTGAAGTGAAAACGACGGTATACACCTGCTACTTGGCCATTATAATATTTCATCGAATTTCATGCGAAAGGTAAAACTCATACACACGTTACCAGTATTCTAATATTTACGCGTATCCTGAAATGGATTATCATTATTCGTAAATTGAATTTCCATCGGCTGCACAGACTTCGCACAATCGTTCACGAGCGTTTGAAGATGTTAGCAAACATTTATGGCGAACATCTATCAAGCGTTTGTGTGCTTCACGCATTTCCACCAACTATTCAAGAGTTTCATACACGTTCGCAAACAACTTGCACAGCCGATGAATATGCAACTTTGCATTGCATCAGTGTTTCAGCCTGTTCTCCAATTCACAATGCTTTTACTGTGCTGGTATTCGTTTGATAAATTAATACATAGCAGCAGAACTACCTGGAATCTTCCGAATGCTACGATATAAGAACATTGTGCTTTCCAATCAGTCGTATACGCGTCATCGATGAATATTAAATTCAACCATCGTAACAGTTGTAGTCAAAATGACCAAAACCTGCACTATGATATTATTTTTATTATCTTTATTTATTATTGCTTAGTCCGTGCCTTTCGGCTTTGAACGAGCTTTCGGTTTTACATCTCTTTTACCTATTTCGCTTCTTATACAGGGTGGTTGGTAATTGTGGTACAAGCGGAAAGGGGGTGATTTTACGCGAAAAAAGAAGTCGAAAATATAGAATAAAAGTTTAAAAATTTGAAAAATTAAAAAAATAACGTCAATCGAGGCAACCTAACCCTTGCAAATAAATAGAACAATTTTTTGCTACATGTGGACATTATTTATTTACCTATCACTTTATCGACGCATGAATATTAAATTCCGATTGATTAGTCGTTTTCTCTGTACTTTACATTTATTGCAACGTTTTCTTCTAAAAGCAATAGATGTTCCAACGCTTATGAACGAGACTGTATGTACATCGACATTGAGTTATTAAGTTGATATATATATACAGGGTGGTTGGTAACTGCGGATACAAGCGGAAAGGGGGTGATTCTAAGCGAAAAAAGAAGTCGAAAATATAGAATAACAATTTTTCGTTCGAGGGTTTGTTTTTGAGAAAATCGACTTTGAATTTTGGCTCGGTACGCGTGCACTTTATCGCGTCTCGTTATAATGGATCTCACTGTAGATCGTTGTCTCGATGGAAAAATTAAAAAAAAAAATTGTTATTCTATATTTTCGACTTCTTTTTTCGCTTAGAATCACCCCCTTTCCGCTTGTACCACTAGTTACCAACCACCCTGTATAACTTCGTGCCATCTATCAGACAAGCGACGAATTCCATCGTGGCGAAATGCTACGTCTTCAGACAAGATCCAACCGTCAACCACATTTTTGTACCAAATTTTTAGCGAAAAAAGAAGTCGAAGATATAGAATAAAAACATTTTTTTTTAATTTTTCCATCGAGATAACGATCTACAGTGAGATCCGTTATAACGAGACGCGATAAAGTGCACGCGTGCCGAACCAAAATTCAAAGTCGATTTTCTCGAAAACGAAGCCTCGAACGAAAAATTGTTATTCTATATTTTCGACTTCTTTTTTCGCGTAGAATCACCCCCTTTCCACTTGTACCGCCAGTTACCAACCACCCTGTATATCTACCTCTCCTCTTATCCACTCTATTATATTGCACTCCCTTAATTATTCTCTCTCAAAAAACTATTGCAACTTTTGGGCTTTTGCCTCCCTGCTGTGCTTTCTTATTGTCGTTCCTCCCCGTCTTTTATTGGCCTTCTCTTCTCTATTATTGCTTTTAGTTCTGTTAGTTCTTCTCCAGTCTCGTTTAGTATTTTTTCTGTGTCCTTTGGTCCTCCCGTTATTTCGCATTCTTCTATTACGTGTCTCAGGTCTTCTTCTTTCTTTTTACATAGTCTGCATCTTTTTTCTCCCTCTTCTTTCCAGTATTCCCTTGCTTTGGTCTCGTTTCCACGTCTGAATCTTGCTAACATTTCTCTGTCCTTCCACTTCATCCTCCCTTCCAAGTATTTAAGTTGCACTATAATCATTAGTAGATTATTTTAACTGATTTTGGTTACGGCTAATCGTCCTAAACGATAAAAGTGTTCTTGCTTACCATTAGTCAATAAAGATGAAAGACTTCTCCTTTTCATTGCCCATAACCATATGTACGAGATAAAATTCTTTTATTACCGACGTCATAGACGAAAGATTTTCCTTTTCATTACCGATAGCCGTTATATATAACAGAATTTTCTTTGGTTACCGATAACCATTGCAGATGAGAGGTTTTCGTTTTGATTGCCGATTGCCACCATGCAATGCGAGAATATTTTTGATTTTTGAGTATCTTCAGATATTTTGACTTTACAATCGTCAATGATGAAGACGTCGTTTTATGCAATGCATATTAGCATTTGCTAAATAATAATATATACATTTGCTGGTTAAATACCGCTGGTTCTGTTAACGTTGGCAATCTTTCTGTCTGTTTAGAACGTCTTTCTTTGTCTGTTTTATAATTCGAAAAATTGAAGGAAGAATTCGTCAGGCGATAAAATATTTCTATAAAATGTAACACTTACAGACGCCTGTCTTATTGCCGTGTATCGCCTGTCGAAGATGAATCTAATCAAATTATATTAGGTTGTCCGAAAAGTTTCTTTCGTTTTATGAGGAAATTATGAGACGCACGTTTTTTGTTTTATATTATTTTGTCGAATTACGTACGATCCAATTAATTTTATTAAGATAAGCACCGTCACGTTTCACAGACTTGGTTTCACGTTTGTACGAAGATGCACTGTTGTGAAAAACATGTTTGCAAAAGAAAGATACTTTCCGGACAACCTAATATTACACTATTGTACGTAACTATGGCGATTACGAAGAAGCAAATCATTGCACTTTCATTTAACAGTGTGAAAACTAAAAAAAAGTGTCCCAATACGTTCGAGCGGCAACGCATCATTCGCGTTTCTCCAGATATTTGATCGTTTCCAGTTAAACAGCGTGTACCGTATAGCGTAACGCACTTTACGTATAAATTAAAATCAAAATGTTAATATAGAATAATATAGGTGTAAATTAATAACGTTGGAGATTGAAGCATATTGCTGTGATTTAGGATTAATATAATTGCGACTGCTGCTGAATCGCAGTTAACTATTCCATCCAACCGAACTTTACTACCACACAGTCGCTCGATCGGGATAGATACATATACATATACTTGTGATACACGCGCAGTAGATATGGTCGTGGTTGGAAATACGTGGATAGCTGTAAATACCGTCGTTCGAAGTTTCATAGACTCGCGTCAATGGTGGCAGATTGCATCGAACGTGACGACCCTCTTTAAAAGTCTCTCATGCGAGAACCTGATACGCTGTCCATTCGTTTCAGATACGTAACAAGATCAGCAGTAGCGCGCGCAAAGACCTGTCAGACCAATTTTTTCTTTCGTTTGATTGCGATTTTCGTTTTATTTCTGGCTTTTTCATACGTATATTTCTTTTTTACTTATGTCAGTCCATTTGCGCTTGTAGCTAAACGTAGTTGTAAGCACGATAAATGCAGAAACGTGTTTTGAATTTTTTCTTCCATTGCGACCTTACTTTTGTTTTTTAGATTTTTCACATATATATATATATATGTTGAGTTAACGTTAGGTTTAGGGGCGTGTAACGAATCTTCATTCGGACTAGCCATCGTTGTTGTACAATAGAGATTATATTTACTGGTATAAATACGACTTTTACAAAGTTTGGCAAATAACCGTAGTGATTAGACACTCGAGATGTTAATGACAATGTTCTTAGGTTCGATAACGAATCCACGGTCAACGGGCTAACTCTTTGTTAAACGTAGAATATATTTCGAAGCACAAAGTAACGTTTGCTGTGACGCTCGGTATAATACCGTACGTAAAGACGATGTGAAAACTCTGCAAGGTAATCGCAAGAATAAAAGACCGATGGAAACTTTCCTCTCCTTACGATCGCGTTTGTTCGTTGCATATTGGCCGGGGATACCAACAAAATTCCAGTCGCCGTTGCTAGGCAGACCCGCGTAGAGCTGACATTGCTTCTGCCCGGGGTTTGATTGTTAATACAACGTGTGTCCCACGATATTGGCACTTCTCTGTTAGGTAAAAACGTTCATCCCGTGACCGGGGCTACGTTCGGCGACCAGTTGTGTCACCTCGAGCCCAAGCCCACTGTCACAAATCTCGGGCAAACATAATAGGATTGAATCGTAACGACTATTTCTAAGTTTTATCATTTAAGTACAGCTATAATAAATAGTCTAGATTAAAGTATCGGGGATCTTACCAAAAATTCCAAAAGAAAGGCCCCGATGTCCTTTCATCTCCGACATATATATTTGTCTTTTTATTAGTTGTGCTTTTAGCTAAACATAGGTTAGCTAAACATAGGTAGAGACTTTTACATATTCTTGAAAACGACGAAGATATTTTTTGGGATCATTTAAAGTTCAATTTTACGTTTCCCTTTTTTCCCTTTTTTGTTTTCTATATCGAAACATTTTATAGTGATCGAATGAATACGCCATTATGGTAACTTAATTGCGACTGGGAATCCATCGATCATTTAAAAATACATCAGTCTTAATTGACATTGATGCACTTGTCATGGGAAACGCAAATGAATAACAAAATTTCATTGAAAAATATATTCGCTGTACTTTGAAAGTGGGAGCGTAACATGGTTAGCAATCTTGCACGAAATTGATCGATTTTCGTGTTGAGGATGAGTGATTAAGCCGCGTACATTGTTAATACGTCGCTTTTCGTTCAACTTCCGATGTATTAGTTTTGAAACAAAGCTGTCAAAATTGATGTGCCTTCTCGATAAATCACGCGTTAATAGCTTGTACTTAATATTAAGTTGTTCTCTATTATGAAATAAATCGCGAAGAAAATTTGAAAAATGTAGTCGAAACAAACAACTGATTTAAAGGGAACTTTCTTTAAAATGTTGCTGTAAGTTTGGCCTTTTTTCATCGTAAGAAGCGTTTTATCTGTGCATTAATTATACGCGTAAAGTTTCAAATTCATAATTTAAATGTACAAATTTAAATATAAAATATTTGAAATTTTACATTGCATTCTACATCGTAATATATTACAGTTGATTGTAATCTTTATATATTAATGTCCATACTTTGGTTCCTATCATCTACCTCATATTTTAGTTCTGAAAAATATTGAAATTAATTATTTTGTAAGTTAGGGTATATTAAGTACTTGAAATCTATTAGTGTATATCATTTATATTAATTGATACTTTCGTGGACGCTCATGCTTGTGGTATTAACAGAGAGATGCTTACACGTCTCTCACGCATTTTAATTCTTTCTCAATTTACTATTCTGCGGAATAGTTCCGTGAAATAGACGATTCTCAAGTTCTTGGAAATTAAACTTTTAACCCACAAAAACATCTGCAAGGCGCCTCGTATGTTATTTTAGACGTTGACGTATTCGAGACACCAAGAATCGCACATAATTGTATGCCGAGCTATATTAAGTGGTATTTTTAGTATACGTCGAGTTCTGTTTCATTTTTATGTCAAAGGGTTAAACTGATAATTGTTCGAATATCGTGCGAGAAGATAAAGAGAAATAGAAAGAAAGGCAAGACACAAGAAGTTAATTCCTTACAGGACGCAATTTCGAGGGTATCTGATTAATCAAATCATTTTATTAAACGAGTAACAAGAAGACAAGTTTAAAATGGATATTCTTTGGTGACCACCATGCTCGTCATTACATTACACACACTCTTCATTTATATTTTAAATTACGCCACAATGCGCCCACGTTTTTTGTATGCAGAACAGTTACAGTGCAAGATGAACGATAATGACAACTCGTACGTTGTGATGGGATCTGAGCCACTTTCAATCGTTTCGAGTTTATATTATGTAGGAGGCAACAAATTCGAGTTACATCGAACGTGATTCGAAGTCTGGAAACTCTTGGAAGTCTGGACAAATCTTGAGTCTCTAAGGTCTCGAAAGTCTTGATCGTCTTGAGACACTCAAGAGTGTTGATGGGTTTTGAAAGCTTCAGCGTTCGACCTCTTACGTGATTTTCGCTTACGTTTGTTCGAACAGCATCGTTGACACGGGAAGTTATAGAAAATCCGGCAAGATCGACCTATCGTACACGCGTTTATCTTAAGACTATCGACTCAAGACTTTCAAGATGATCAAGACGATCAAAGCTTTCAACATTCAAAATTTGTTATAGTTCAAATGTTTCAAGACTTGCAACACGCCGAAGACTTCAAGACGTATCAAGACTCAAGACTATCGACTCAAGACTTTCAAGATGATCGAAACTTTGAAGACTTGCAAGACGATCGAAGCTTTCAACATTCAAATTAGTTATAGTTCAAATGTTTCAAGACTTGCAACACGCTGAAGACTTTAAAAATTCTTCAAGACGTATCAAGACTCAAGACTATCGATTCAAGACTTTCAAGATGATCGAGACTTTGAAGACTTGCAAGACGATCGAAGCTTTCAACATTCAAATTAGTTATAGTTCAAATGTTTCAAGACTTGCAACACGCTGAAGACTTTAAAAATTCTTCAAGACGTATCAAGACTCAAGACTATCGACTCAAGACTTTCAAGATGATCGAAACTTTGAAGACTTGCAAGACGATCGAAGCTTTCAACATTCAAAACCTGTTATAGTTCAAATGTTTCAAGACTTGCAACACGCTGAAGACTTTAAAAATTCTTCAAGACGTATCAAGACTCAAGACTATCGATTCAAGACTTTCAAGATGATCGAGACTTTGAAGACTTGCAAGACGATCGAAGCTTTCAACATTCAAATTAGTTATAGTTCAAATGTTTCAAGACTTGCAACACGCTGAAGACATTAAAAATTCTTCAAGACGCATCAAGACTCAAGACTTTCAACAGCTCGAAGCTTCGAGTCGCGTTCAAAGTAATTCGAACTTTTCATCAAATATGTAGCCATACAGATTCGAATCGACTCTAAATGTTTTAGATTCCATCACTGCTCGTGCATGGTCTCGTGTGTAACATTGCATCAGTGCATAATGGTATAGCGATAGGTAGCAGGTAGACGTTCGTTAGATTGTTCGATGGCATCCACATTGTTTCTTCGAAAGGCTGCAAAACAATGTGCGGTCACTCAACTTCCTCGACGTGCGCTTCCTTGTAGGTCGGAGCCTCTCGCCGATCCTCATTTCCGTAACGCGTAAAACATCATCTGGCAATGAATCTGAGTTCGGCGGAGATCATTTCCTTTGAGATATAACCTAGACCACTTGTGCTTTAACTATTTCCGCGGAACAAAACCGACCTCTTTCAGTTAAGTAGCATTTGAATTTCCTAGAAACTTGCCGACCAGTTTACTTTATTTCGCGAACTGGGTCGTTGCCGAGCTACCAAGAAAGTCGATTTGCTAAGTTTCATTTCCTTAATAAATTACTTTCAAAAAGATAATTGATAATTACGTTTCAAAACGTGGTCGTTAACGTATCAGAGAAGGAACAAATAGAATCTCAAGAAATGTGAAAAACATATTGATTTCAGTTTATAGGTATGTTTATTTGGAAGCAAGTTTATACATGAAACTACACCTACGTGATATGTTCACCTCTGTCGATAATTATACTTAGGCACCTATGAAAGCACGTGCAAATTCAAAGAATCGCTGGAAAATTGCCAAACCTTTAAAACTTATTATCTCATTCGAAACGTTAAACTATTCAAGATTCATGCATTCGGTATCGTAATTGTTGAGAATTGTGGATCTTAATTGCCAAAATATAAGTAAAGGGACACTAAGATTACACTTAGAAGTCACATTAAAATAGTTTTAGATTTATTTAATAAACGATTTCCAGGATTTTCGTCGATATACATTTGCACGTGTCTCAGCATTTTCTTTGTCTCACCATCTTCCATACCACACTGCCAACGGAACAGTTACATTCATCTGTTTTTCGAGACGCCGCGCACACACATACTTCCACGCACTCATATTCACATATGTGTGTCATTACTACGCGGCCAATCTAATCTGGCACACAAAATTATACATATCTCAATAATAATAATAATAATAGCCTCGTCAATTTTGTGTAACCGTATTAAATCTTCTCTTATCTATAATAAATAGTTTATCTACCACGCTGATACTATTTCAATTACTATTCTCATCAGTTTTGACATTTACATTATCATTGCATCTGTTCGTATTCAATTCCACGTATAATATAAACGATCTCACGGTTATTGAAATTTCCTATATTACTGTAACCCTCGCAAATAATTAGAACAAATTTTTGCTACATGTGGACATTATTTATTTACCTATTGCTCTATCGACGCATGAATATTAAATTCCGATTGATTAGTCGTTTTCTCTGTACTTTACATTTATTGCAACGTTTTCTTTTAAAAGTAATAGATGTTCCAACGCTTATGAACGAGACTGTATGTACATCGACATTGAGTTATTAAGTTGATATATTAATATATCTAATAATTATTGCTTCTCGATACGAAATTTAAGTTGATATTTATAATATACAGGGTGGTTGGTAACTAGTTGTACAATAAAAATTTTTCGCTTGAGGCTTTGTTTTCGAGAAAATCGACTTTGAATTATCGCTCGGTACGCGTGCACTTTACTACGTCTCGTTATAACGGATCTCACTGTAAATTTTTAAAAAAATTAAAAAAAAAATTTGGTACAAAAATGTGGTTGACGGTTGGATCTTGTCTGAAGACGTAGCATTTCGCCACGATGGAATTCGTCGCTTGTCTGATAGATGGCACGAAGTTATACAGGGTGGTTGGTAACTAGTGGTACAAGCGGAAAGGGGGTGATTCTAAGCGAAAAAAGAAGTCGAAAATATAGAATAACAATTTTTCGTTTGAGGCTTTGTTTTCGAGAAAATCGACTTTGAATTATCGCTCGGTACGCGTGCACTTTACTACGTCTCGTTATAACGGATCTCACTGTAAATTTTTAAAAAAATTAAAAAAAAAATTTGGTACAAAAATGTGGTTGACGGTTGGATCTTGTCTGAAGACGTAGCATTTCGCCACGATGGAATTCGTCGCTTGTCTGATAGATGGCACGAAGTTATACAGGGTGGTTGGTAACTAGTGGTACAAGCGGAAAGGGGGTGATTCTAAGCGAAAAAAGAAGTCGAAAATATAGAATAAAAATTTTTTTTTTAATTTTTCCATCGAGACAACGATCTACAGTGAGATACATTATAACGAGACGCGATAAAGTGCACGCGTACCGACCGAAAATTCAAAGTCGATTTTCTCGAAAACAAAGCCTCGAACGAAAAATTTTTATTCTATATTTTCGACTTCTTTTTTCGCGTAGAATCGCCCCTTTTCCGCTTGTACCACCAGTTACCAACCACCCTGTATATTATAGTAATTAATAGGATATTAAGTACAAGTATGAGGTAACAAACGTTTATTTTTATTTGCATTGAAATTTTCATTGTTCTGCTAATTTGCATCTCAACGTTAACACAAACTAAATAGCATTGCGTATGTTTGCAAACAGTTTTAACTTATTATAAGCCCTGATTGCTGATTATATCGTATAATCGTTGTTCATGATCATTATAAAGGCTTTTCAAACAAGGAAATGTTATACCGTACTATTGGACTTCAGATTCCCTGCGTTAATATACAGCATACCAATTAATGAAAGCGTAATTAGTATACTTGAAACTAATTCGTCATATCAAAATTACGTCAACGATCTGTATAATTATTTTCGTAGAATATAACACCAATTAACGAGGAAAGAAGAACCCGTAATCCAACAAGTCCAGAGGAAATCGAAACTTTTACTTAGACCCGTTATTATCGCTTCCTTTCACCGGCTATGTAACCATTTGTCTTCGAAAAAGAATTCAGAAAAAAAGATACAAACATGCTGCATTCAGATCAGCTTCACTGGTATTTTTCCAGCTATATTTTTAGTCCTTTCGCTGCAAAATGATGATGTGCTGCAACAACTGTCGCGAGGGAGGGTGTTCGTGAAAAATTGGCCAGTTTCGAACGAAAAATTCTTTCAGTTTGTTTAAGAGCATCTCTCGCGGAAGGAAAAACATTATTTGCATTTCTCCGAAATGCGATGGGAAAGTTGAACGAAATGAAAGCAACGATGAGAAAGTGGCAGGAGTCAATGTACCCTTGCGTTAAATTTGATCTCCACTTACTTCAAATTCCGATCCAGCTACGGAATAATTGTTCATTTATATCGACAAAATAATTATTCGGGAATTTTGCTGATAAATAGATCGAAATTTGAAATCGAGCAAATTTGACGTACCACCAGATTACTGTTACGCGAGAACAATAGGCGAAAGCTTGTTCGAGGAGTTTGTATTTGTAAATGTACGTACTGAGTGTTACGAACGAACTGCGCTCAATCTAAAAACAGAATTAACGTAAAATACTTGTGTTTGAAGTAATTATGAAGTGCAAAGATCCGAGTAATTAGAGATATTACCGGAGATTTTTCTCCATCGCAACTGTCAGCTGCGATGTTTCGAATGGGTACTTTAAATTCCAAATTGCGGTAGCGTTCGATTCCACTAACCACCAAAAACATCAAATCGATATACAACCAGATAATAGCATTTTGATTTAAACGAAATTGCACTCTAGGTACTCGAATAATTTCGAATATTTTGTTCGCGTATTCATCGACAAAAGTAAACCCGGATTGGATACCACTATAGCAGATGCATGCGGGCGCAAAGTTCGCGAACGTGTTGTTAGTCGCTGCACGCACGTTTTTTTTTTCTTTCTGTTTTAATTTTGTACTTTACAATTTGTCCAGCTGGACATTTGGTAAATTTTTCTTACTTAATTGCTAAATAACATGTGGATGGCTACCCCCAGCTGATACCATCTTCGAGTTTGACTGTTTTATTTCTTCAGTGAAGTTAATGGGGTGTTTTCTGGAACAAAAGTCTTTTTTTTTATTTAATTTATACTTTAGAATTTGTCCAGCTGGACATTTGGTAAATTTTGCTAATTTAATTGCTAAATAACATGTAGTTGGCTACTCCCAGCGGGATACCATCTTCGAGTTTGACTATTTTATTTCTTCAGTGAAATTAGTGGGGTGTTTTCTAGAACAAAAGTCTTTTTTTATTTAATTTGTACTTCACAATTTGTCCAGATGGGTATTTGGTAAAATTGTCTAACTTAATTGCTAAATAACATGTGGATGGCTACTCCCAGCGGGATACCATCTTCGAGTTTGACTATTTTATTTCTTCAGTGAAATTAGTGGGTGTTTTCTGGAACAAAATTTTTTTCCTATTTAATTTGTACTTTACAATTTGTCCAGATGGACATTTGGTAAAATTGTCTAACTTAATTGCTAAATAACATGTGGATGGCTACTCCCACCTTCGAGTTTGACTATTTTATTTTTTTAGCCAAGTTAGTGTGGTGTTTTCTAGAACAAAAGTCTTTTTTTCTATTTAATTTGTACTTTATAATTTGTCCAGATGGACATTTGGTAAGTTTTGCTAATTTAATTGGTAAATAACATGTGGATGGCTACCCCCAGCTGATACCATCTTCGAGTTTGACTATTTTATTTCTTCAGTGAAATTAGTGGGGTGTTTTCTAGAACAAAAGTCTTTTTTTATTTAATTTGTACTTCACAATTTGTCCAGATGGGTATTTGGTAAAATTGTCTAACTTAATTGCTAAATAACATGTGGATGGCTACTCCCACCTTCGAGTTTGACTATTTTATTTTTTTAGCCAAGTTAGTGTGGTGTTTTCTAGAACAAAAGTCTTTTTTTCTATTTAATTTGTACTTTATAATTTGTCCAGATGGACATTTGGTAAGTTTTGCTAATTTAATTGGTAAATAACATGTGGATGGCTACCCCCAGCTGATACCATCTTCGAGTTTGACTATTTTATTTCTTCAGTGAAGTTAGTGGGGTGTTTTCTTTTTAGTCTTCCACTGCTCGCACGTGGTAACGATTTTGTAGTACTTCGGATTAGCTCGATGCCCAACTTTCACCGATTTGCCGACAAAATTCCTAAAAAATTATTTCGTTCATGAATCGCTGTCCGAAGAAGACGAAGATTAAATGTAACGCACGGGTAAGTTTCACCCGCTGGTAGTTTTTTATCTTGCCACTCGTTCTTCTCAACTTCTCCACTACTTTTCGGATAAATGTTAATAACACGTTTCCTTTCTCAAGAGAAGCTCGTAAACGTCCCGCAAGAATTTTTCGAGTAGGTTCAAAGATATCCATTTTTTAACATCCTCCTTTGCTTGGGAGGCGAATTAACCGACGAGTACTTAAGAAAAGATCTGCGTGAACGGAGTACCTTCACCTGGTGTTTGCTCTTCGGCCGGTGCTCACCGCCCATTAATTAAATATCACTTCTCGGAAGAACGTTTCCTCGTCGACTTATATACGCGCCGTACAAGAATAATAATCACCAGAGAATAATAGCGCCTAGCAGCATTCGCGTTCAGGCGATAACGCTTCTTCGTCTCTTTCCTTGTTTCTTTCAACCGGAACCCCTGCCGAGATAGCTCGCGGCGAACTTTGCACGCAATTGCTCGCGTATCACTTGACGAACCGCACGTTGCATCGCAATAATTATCTCGCTAGATCGCGTGACCGCTCTTGCAATACAGTGCCGCCGATATAACGACCCTTGTAATTCCGCGCGCTGAACGCAGTGCCAGAGAAAAATCGAACACGACTCATTATCGACCCACTTTGCTTCGCGGCTCTACCAGCATCGATCGATCCACATCGGGTATAATCGACCCATTACAGCCGATAATTGATGGTTAAATTGCCTCAGCTTGATCGAATATGAGTAGATTAGAATTGGGTGATCTCCACCTTCGCTCGTTTTCTTCAGGTTTAGTGCATCGAAGCGTAATTCTTTTCAGCAGCGTTTTGAATCGTGTTTTCCTTAGAAAAATGAGAATACGGAAAAGGAAATTATTTATGTCGCCGAAAAGTACACGCGTTTCTTCGATGGTGGACGCTCTTTCCCGGACCAGACAAGACGCTCGTTTGTCGCAAACTTACAATTACAATTTTTAAAATTACAATTTTAGAGATAAGCAGTTTGAATCGTTGTGATTTTGTATGGACATAGCATTAAAATGTCGAAATATTTTAATTTTCTTATTTATTTCGACAAATTCACATTTATCCTTAGAGCTACCCTCATTCTGTGTTACGACACTTGACGCAAATTCATTTCTCGATCGAGATTTACTGGATATTATGTGGTTAATACCGTCCAAAAAATGTTCAGCAAGAGTCATGCATGTTATTTCATCGTCAAATTCGTAAGCTAAAGTAATACGGTGTTATAAAAAAAATACAAAGAAGCCATCGTCATCTTTCCAGCAATATTATGATAGCGCAAGATACGACGCTACTTTTTAAACTTCGATGAACGTCGCGCTTTTGTTGTAACGACGCAACTGAGATACGTGGAGGTTTATGTAGAGGATGGTTGATCGTGAGATTTATAAGACGAGATTGCTCGTTGTTGAAACCGTCAAGTGTATTTAAAATAATAAATAAATTGATACAGACGATAATCGCTCGTACTAACAGATTCGCTAAAGTCAGTGTAAATCGCTAATTAGATCGCTGATAATTAACAGATAACTGATAGATACTGAACTCTTTACGATCGCGTCCGTTTATTTATTCTGGTCGGGGGAGAACCGGAAAATTCAAATTCGTCTTCGCTTGACGGTTGCACGTAGCGACGACTTTGTTTTACCCGGAGTTTATTTATTATTGCATTATGTGTATACTAACGATATCGATACTCCGAGGCAAAATAAAAACACGATTTGAATTGTCTTGTAGCTCGTGCACCGCTACAGATATATCACCGTTGAAGCAAATCGATAGGAGTAAACGTTCTTAAAATCGAAGAGAAAATGCAACGTTACGATTACGAAGAGAAAAATGCAACAGCGACACGAGCCTCTTGGTGTTGTAAGATTTGGACTCGACTCTAAGTTAGTGTAACAGATGCGGTTGACGTAGTTTGTGAAAGAAGATATGTAACCGGAAGGCTTGTAACCCCATTAGGAAATCGATAAATGTACTAGTACCGCTATTGCTAAATTAACTCGTAAAAAGTACCAACAGCAGCCGTATTTTCTCTGTACTAATAATTCAAAGACTTGGAAATTCCGAGTTATGTCGTTGTTGTAGCAAATGAGCGAATTGTAGAATTAGAGGATATCCAATTCTCGAAATTATGCCTCGTAAACGAAATTTCCATCCATTACCATACTCTGTAGCGACAATGTATTCGAAGAAAATACGTGCTATGCATGTACCGTCTTTCGTTAAAGATCTTTATCTCTTCCTATGGATGATTACGCTAACCACAACCGTGATTCATGTCGAGGTTAAATTGTATCGTAAAGCTTGTTTTACGTTTGGTCGGGCGTTTCTATGAATTTCTGCTAATTAATGACGTATACAGGTACGATCAGATATATATTTCATGAGTAATGGCGCATTAATATGCGCGTTATATGCCGGGTAGAAAAGAAACCATACGCGTTGCACAAAATATGCGCACATACACATTTCAATTACGGTTGATCCTCGTTTTCGGTTCCAGCGATCTAAAACAATCCCAAAAAGACACATACAGGTGAAAAGTTCGCAGTCCTGATAAGCTTACTTCACCCAGTGCAAGGAATTTGTCTAATATGTAAGACATTTTTATGCGGATGACATTTCATCGCCTAACATATTATTTGTATCGTATTAACCGATAGTATGTGTTAGGGATTGTTGGAGATTGTTTGAAACTGTTTGAGATGGTTTGAAATTGTTTGAGATTGTTTGAGATGGTTTGAAACTGTTTGAGATTGTTTGAGACTGTTTGAGACTGTTTGAGATTGTTTGAGACTGTTTGAGATTGTTTGAAATTGTTTGAGATTGTTTGAGACTGTTTGAGATTGTTTGAAACTGTTTGAGACTGTTTGAGATTGTTTGAAACTGTTTGAGACTGTTTGAGACTGTTTGAGATTGTTTGAAGCTGTTTGAAACTGTTTGAGATTGTTTGAAACTGTTTGAGATTGAGATTGTTTGAAACTGTTTGAGACTGTTTGAGATTGTTTGAAACTGTTTGAGATTGTTTGAAACTGTTTGAAACTATTTGAGATTGTTTGAGATTGTTTGAGATTATTTGAAACTGTTTGAGATTGTTTGAAATTGTTTAACACATGTGTTAGCACAGAGATGGTACAAGTATTAAATTGTGCACTCAAAAATGACAATTAATTCTGATCTGTCATAAACTTGGACTAAGAGCAAGCTCAAACACGGTCAATAGTTGGATCAAGTACCAAGTAAATCCAAATTTACACCGTTCACATTGGAGGACCACTGCGAATAAAACGAGCATGAAAACGACGTTTCTCGACCACAATGAAACAACGTGAATTCAGCTTTACTTGCTACTTAACGAAACCACTACCCGTATCTGAACCAGTCTTTAGGCTAACTTTATGACAGCCTAGGATCAACTGCTATTTTTAGATGTCACAATTTAATGCTTCTAACTCGGTTCTAACGTTCATAGTGATACGCGACTTATTATTACTGCGTAGTAATTTCTCATATTTTAGATAGTATGCGTTTTAGTTTTCCTGTCGTAATAACAAATATCCTGTCATCAACCTGTAGTTTCGAAGAAGTCGTGCGACTAGAACCAGTCGCCTAACAGGTCTCTAACGAGGTCGAACCTGCTACAACTTTCTACAAGATTGACCAAACTATCGTCCACCCTTATGGTGGAGTTCCCTTTCTGAAACATAATGCGTTCAGAGTGTAATGGAAGAGACGACACGCGATCTCTTGAAAACCTTCAGCTCACGGAGTTTTAAAGAGAATTTTGGACACGACACAATGAGAGTTAAAACAGAGTTTAGAAATCGGCAAATGTTGAACGTAAAGTTGGGGCATTATCCGTGCAAGATTGCAAGGTTGCTCTCAGACTATCAATGTACAGGATGTATCACAACATGTGAAATCAAGTCAGCAGTGAGTAGGAGACACTGAAACAATGAAAAAAGTTTACTTCGGCACGTGTTCTATCTGATCTTCTTTAGAGAGGTAATCGAGTGTCTGGAGTTCCATTTGGTCTCGAAGTTTTCTTCGAAGCTACGCACCCGTGAGAAAATTGAGCAAATCCGAGCAAAAGGAAAGGATATAGAGCGGTTAACAAGTCGTCGGTACTTCGAGTTTCTCAATTAAAACGATCGATACGTATTGTCAATATTTATCGATGAACTGCTGTTTCGTTGAGAAGCTTGAAATACTGAATATTGTTGATTGTCAAACAGAGGAAACACGAGAAATTGCACGAACAACGTCTATTTTCAGGTAAATACGATACGTGGGGCATTAAATTTAATTAATGTTTATATAAATAATATCCACTGCGCGTCACTTACGACCCAAATTTATCGAAACGGGATTGATAATTTCACGAACTGATCGATTATTAATGCTACGTATTTTGATATGTAACACTATAGCTGATATAGCGTGCTACAGCAAATACGTTTAATCAAAATATTTCGCTTTGAAAAATTATATTACGGTGGAAGTTTCATGTTTACGATATTCGCAGAATATATTCCTCTTATTCAATGTATTGTCTCGCATTTTTGTCGAAAAAAATTGGGCTGAAATACTAGTGATTATCGTTTCTTCTTTGGTTCTTCTTAAAATCTACATTTCGCTGCACGTACAAGTCACAAAATATAAAATTCTAAACGACCATTGTACGTCTTATAGCAGATAATACAATCTTGTGTTGGTGATTATTCTAAATATGTTTATTTATATAAATTGGTTTATCGAAAACTTATTCTAATAATATAAAGATATTATGAAATATAATACTATAAAGATATTTGTTTAAAAAACATGTAGTTTATTTAGTGTATTACGTTGTGGGACATATATAACGAAACACGTACGATCAAGTTACAGACGTACAATAAAATTTCATAACTAGAAAACAGAAGCGAAGAGAAGCATTCAATTTACACTAAATATCGTTAGATGTTCTGTTACTTATGGCCTGCACATTCCTTCTCGTACATTTCCTTCTCGTGGAACGCTTTAAATTATTTGAAAACGGAATGTTACGGATAGATCGTGGATACACTTATGCAAATTCCTATTTTTCTGAATAATTAGAAAATCTCTTCCTAATTCATTAAAAGAACGAAATTTATTAATTTGAAAGATTTTATTAATTCCAAGGATTAATTGAAAGGGCAAACTTAACGAGGTAAACGTTTCAGCCGCAAAATATTGCAACGAGTACTATGCTTTGATCATTTCACGTAGTTTCTTTTATACATTGTGTACATTCTATATATTTCTTCATCTTCAGATTTCTCATAAACGCATAAAAGTCCCACTAATAAATTATCCACTATTTTTCTGTTGTCAGTTACTTTTGAATACGAGAGAACATCGAGCCTTACGTAGAATTTATCTGATCTTTTCCTATGAAAAAGAATAGGACTAAACAAACCACTTAAGCTATCTATGGGCGAACAACGCTTAACTTTCCATTAAGCAAAGTCGCACTTTTCTAGCGCGCATCGTTTAATAACGGTGATTATTTTAATAAATTGTTGCACACTTAACTTTCACGCAATTATTACCACGCTACCTTCTCATGAATCACCACTGTTCCACGATCTCGCATTACTTTTCAATTTGCGAATAATGCACATACGCTCATCTGCATATCGGATTACATACGACTAATTGTAAGAAGAAGAAAACGGCCGACGAGGCGCACGCAGGCAAGGCAATTACGCGCATAAATATGTAACACAGGATGTTTCGCGTTCGTGTGTAATTGGCTGGCTGAATCAACGGTGATTTGAACAACCTACTCGTACCGTATAGGAACGGCCATTTCGTACGACTCTTTGCAGATGTAGCATGTAACATGCAAAACGTTTCGTGATTTTCTGCGAATCGATCATCGTTTATCCGTTCCGAACATAGTATAATATGGTACTTGGTTGGTCAATCTAACAATCATCTATCAATGACTTCGATGTACTTACTAAGATTTCAATAACTGGCTACACGAAAAACATAGAAATCGTTTGCTTAAAGACGATCGGTCATGCATTGTTGACCTTTGCATTTTGATGGATGCAGGATATTTTTCGGCAAAGTAACTTCACAGTTCTTTAACCTTGGATTTTTACATTGTCAGAAATCTGGAAATGATAATTGTTCAATATAGTGTGTGTCTATTTGTTCATTTATTTATTTATTTATTTCTAAGGTTATTTTAAAACGACCCCATTATCATTATGGCTGGTTTTCCACCAGATAAAGTAACTTCTCATTTTCTTCGTTTTTTTCATTTAAACTTTGCTCTGCTTGAGAGAGTCACGCTAACATTTTGCAATAAAAAATACCGCATGATATTCTAGAAACTTGCAAGAGTTTCTCATCAACAATTCTTAGAGATTAAATTCAACGATTCTTAGAGACTTAAATGATCCAGTATGCAGACAATGTCATTAAAAACGTCATTAAATATCTTTTAAACTAAGCGTCTCCACATACAAGTACACCTTAGTACATGTTTTGTAAGGAACCAAAAAGTGTATAAAAAAACCATATAATTTCGTTAAAAAAAAAATCAATTCCACTTTGCAATTGCACCGGTGCATTTTCGAAACAGGTAACACGATAAAGCGTGCTAAACAGTGCAAAATTTTCCTCTACGATCTTTCTCTATCTTCACGTGGAACAGAGTTGCCTATGTTATTTATCTTATTGTTATCATACTGTCGTTATATATGTTATTGTTGTTATACTTGTCCCAATTGCTAGAAACACCCTGTATAGTAGTTCTGTTTCTTCGTGCTGTGCTATACACGTTCATGCACGCTGTCCTACATTTCGATATTACGTACTTATTCCATGTACTTCGCTTAATCGCAACTGTAGTTCTAATACATGCTACTGCTCTCGAGCTTATTCACATTAAATGTGTTTGAGATTATGCTAAATCGGGATATTGTACGCTTTGAGGTAAGCTAGAATCCTTCGAAATGTAGATATTTGGACATTAGTGTATTGTCAGTAGATTGCGGATTTCTCTGCATTCATAGGGAATTAGCAGGAATGCGAACAGTGCAAATAATGTAATATGCCAAGGTATGCAAAACGTTCAACGTAAAGTATTTAGTATAATATTTAGTGAGTGAAACAAATTTCTATTTAGGTTTCGTTTCTTTAATTACGTTCTCAAAATTATAAAAATGCATAGAGGTTCGCAGTCCAATCACTGACGAAAATTTTAATAATCATTGAGATAGTTTTATATCAATTTCTAGTATGCTGCGTGTATTTGTTGGTTGTTTCTTAGGGTTTAAAGATTATCGCTGCGTCATGTTCAATTTGAAGAAGTTTCTCTTTAAAATGAATTGTTATATTGCATTTTAGAATATTTCTGTACAATTGGCGTTCAAAGGTTACCAAAAAATTTTGTAAATTGCTTCTCACTATTTCGTAGACTGCTAACTTTTTCAATGCCTGATCCTGTTTTTCGTGAAGCAACAAAAAATTGTCTTCTAGTCTGTGAGAAAGTAAACGCACCTAATTCGATGACTTCGAATTAGTTGAAGATCAATTGCTCCAGAAGTGGAATATTTCATTATTAAATGTTCAATAATTATATAATTTAATAATCAACACGTTTCTCGTTAAATATGAAGCCTATTATAAGAAGAACACTATAAATCAAGTTTCCATTTTTCACAGGAAAACATTTCCAAAATTCAACACCTGATTCATCCCAAGTTACCGCAAATATCTTCTCATTTGATTTTAAACACGTGTGTTTCGCACTCTTTAAAATATCCAAAATATTTCTCGTCATAACATTAAATTATTGCTTGTCTTAATATTTAATTATACCTTGGCTTCCACAAAAATTCGTCATCTAAAGTCATCTTACGTAATTCCATCATTCTGGGACATAGACTTGTTTTCTTCTTATATTTTATTTTGCAGAAAGTATTTCACAGTGTCAGAGACAAAGTGTCTCATTTATGAAGAAACGCATATTAAATAAACTTAAATGAATATGCGATTACCAGATATTGCAGCTTCTTTTCTACCAGTTACCAAACTTTTACAACTACTATTTTCTATGTCTGTTCGATTATTCACAATGTACGTTATATTAGCCACTTTTTAAAAGGTTTACATCTCTGGAGCCGACAGATCGTTCTTGCTTTTAGTTTCTTCTTGTTGCTTCTTCATTTCATTTATTTTCCAAAAGAAACGTATCACAAACGATACTTCACGATATTTGTAATAATCGTAGAGGAGCACTCGTAGCTTACAAACAGATTACTTCAATTATTCTTCAATTAATTGAACTTGAATTGCCAATACTTGTAACACGTCAGCAATGGTTGATCTATATGTTGATTTATTTTCAATCTGCTTTGTCCTTTTCTTTTTGTAGTCCTGTGATATTAAATATCACGTGTACCGTCACATAGCTACTACTAAAATCAGAAAATCAACAAATATGTCCCTGTCGTGTTTCGCTTCTGTGATCGCCATATACATGAAATGTAACCAGAATTCAAATATTGTTATAACTTAGCGATGCATATGTCCACGTTGCTATGACTTACGACGACGCGATGTAAACAAGGATGCAACAAAGGATGGTATTAGTATTTCAGTCAGCACATCGTAGGATAACATGGCACAGCTGCATTGTTCACGCGACGATGCAAGACCAAATGTAATGCATCGTTTCCGCACGCGTTGCATCTCGACTTGGAAACACCGTGAAATCTCGTCTTTCGTCTCCTACATACCGCCATTATTTATCCGCCTCGAGCCTGACATATATTTGACGCGAACGATAGCGTGGCATCCTCGTTTCGTTCAGAACTCACGAGCTTCAACAGGAAGAAAAAAAGAATTTCGAAGCGAAGAACGTAGAATTGGAAAAATATATTTATTTCGCTGCTATTGCTTGAACTGCAACATGTGAGAAAAAAGAACTTAGAAACGCTTATAATTAATATTAAGCAGTGTATTACAGTTTCAAGCCAACAGAGAAACATCATTTTTCAAATGAACATTATAAGGAACAATTTATTATTATCCAGCACTGTATATGAACAAGTGAACATTATAAGGAACAATTTATTATTAACTATCACTGACACGAATAACTGTGAACGAATATGCTGATCATAAGTATAAGACATCTATTCTTCAAATATATTAAAAAAACATGTTTCTATATTATTTATTGGCAAGCACAAATTTTATATTATTTAGTATTTTACATCGTAAGACGCGCATGATGTGAGTGGAATTGCAGATATGATGAAATAACGAGGGAATAAAAGCAGTGCATTCAATTTGTACCAACCATTGGAAAATGTTTTCATCATACGATACGCATTAACACTTTGACTGCCACGTTGGTCATATGTGACCGGCTACAGTTTCTCCTGCGACGCCACCGTGGTCATTGGTGACCTGAGCGCTTCAACTTCTTACAATTGTAAAAATTGTATGAAAATTGACAGTTAGGGCATTTTGAATATAACCGACAAATAGAAGATACTTTGAAATAAAAAGTGCCCCATTGAACAATTGAACATTTTTATTAGAACATCGATAAAACAAAATGAGAACAAATCTTGCATCTAACTGTGCACTGTGTTTGCATCCATATCTTCGAGGGGTAATCTACGAATATTATTATAAACACAGCTTAGAAAATAATCGTAAATGCTGCTTTATAATCGTATAATTGAAGTTAGAAGTGTGAACATACCTTACTATTACATATAGAACGAGCAAATACCGTTTACTAATATCTTCTACACGTTTCGACAATATATTCTGCACGTTTTGCTTACGACGAAATAACGAATGCCAATGGTTTGTTGAAATAAACGAAGCCACGTTATAATATGTCGCTATCAACTGTTACCAAGGCGCCACGATAGTCACCAGTGACCACCAATAAGATAAACTATCCATTGGGGAAGAACGTTGTCTTACATCATCGATTTATTATTATTTTGACAATATGCTTTGAATAATAAAAATACTCCCATGGCGTCCTGAGCGAAACGTGTGATTTCGGTGTGGCAGTCAAAGTGTTAATAATTGATCATCGTTTGCATAGAAAATCTACTTGCACAAGGCTACTAACAGAATACTATACTTTGAATATTGTGTATATTTTTGCACTTTACTCGCGAGTTTCTCATAATTACATAAAAGTCTACTTTTGATACTAGCAGTTTAAAAAGCTTGTAAGTGGAAATAAATTTAAATAAAAGGATCATAATTATTCGCAGAGTATTTATAAAGCTGCATATTTATCCGAACATTTGCTCGGACTGAGCACCACGCAAACGTCAAGCAAAGGTATATTTGAATAGGGAGAACAATCAGTCAGACGCGAATCGATATGGGCATGTCAAAAGCTGCGTATTCACCTGAGCGTTCGCTTCGAATGAGCGTCGAACGAGCTCCAAACGAATCTCGGAATGCATGGTCGAATCAGAATTCCTGCGGTGTTCATTCCGTGCAACCGCTCAAATAAACACGCAGCTTTGTCTTCCGCTCGTGATCGATAATCGTAATTTAATTTATTACGAAATGAGTTTGAATCAAATTGAAATTGGATTTTTGTGTAATTTGGCCCACGACTTAACGAGGACAATTAGTGAAACAGAAGACTGTTGGGTTGAACGGAATATGAAATCTCTTGATTTGTGAATAAATGAAAGATTTTATTGAAATTTGAATTTGGCGGACAAACACTAGCCATTAAATATTCTCCAATTATCGATTATTAGCTACTCTAAAAGAGAAGAAATTTGCTTAACACGTATTCAATGCTCGGATGATTTTTATAAATATAGAAATGAATTATTTATCAATCAATTGTCGTATGATTTTATTATATGAGATTAGTTTTGGAAAAGATTGTGAAAATTTCTAGAAACGTAAATTTGGTATCTGCGAAAAGGTTAAAGATATCATCCACTCAAGCTAAACAATTTTTTAACGCGTATTAATTATCAGAATTATTTTAACAGCAACTGTAAACGAAGATACCATAATAACGAGCTCATTGTAAAATAAAAATTCTTGAATTTTAAAACTGACTATTCTCATAAATGTAGAATAATGAAGGCAATTAATCATTGGGAATGTAGATTGAATCATCAATACACCTCTTTGATTAAATATACGATATTCTGAAGAAATTACGGTTAAAATCTTATTTAGGAAAACGATATTCCGTACGCGATTGTACTAATCGAATTACACTGTACTTTAATTATGTAATTTAATCACATTGTACTTCAGTTACATAGTAATTCAATCACGTTGTAATCGAATCACGTCGTTCAAACTTTTCAATTAATTCAGTTGTTAATTACCGCAATCATGAGAGCAATTGACTTGTAACCTAATTGAAATACAATGTAACTGAATTACAGTTCAAAATTCGGAGCAAGTGAGATATAGAAATCTGCACAACTTGCACATAGTACACTAAACTAATACGAGTGTTTCGATTTTTAGAACAATTCAAATGATAGAAGTCCAGGAAAATTTTGCTGATTCGATGAGTACATTTTGATCGGCTATCACATTGTCAGTATCGTCGAGTATTCGTCGAGTATTCGTCGATCTGAGTCCGTCGATTGTCTGGTAAGGGAAGCTTGGTAGCTCGAAAATTCAACAAAATTTAAAACTGCACAAATGTAGTCCGCGACGATACTAATAAAAACGGAACAAGTTTCTTTAATACTGAAAAAGGTGGTAAAAACAGCCCCCTCTGCCAAAGAAATCTTGACTTTTTATAGGACCGTGAATACTTAAAAAAACTACGTAAAATACAGGAAAGAAGTTAGATCGGTACTCGTAGTGATATTCTTCACGGTCTATTCGTGAGAAATTTTCAGAAAGATTTTCCTTTTAAAGAAACCTTGACTTTTCGTATTACCGTGAATATTTGGAATATTTAGAAACTGTATAGTATAGCGAAAGAAAGTTAAATCGAAAGCTGTAAGTTCTTCATGGCTTGTATCGAGGACGTGGGAGATTTTGAAGAAATAGTTCCTTTCTCAAAAAAATTTTGATCTTTACATTATCGTGAATGTTTGAAATAACAGTTGTTCAATTAAAATCTTCTTTTTTAACTTCTCACATCCGTGACATAGACCGCGATAAAGAACATTACAACTTTTAACTTTACGTAACCGCTTTGCTTTCGTAAAGCACTGCGTACACACCAACTTCAGCCACGCCAGGATAAATACGTGTAATAATGTCGCCATTGGTACGAAAACTTGCGATAGATTCAAACTTCTGTCAACTAGCTGCGCAAATAAAGACGAGCGTCGATGCTACATGGCAGTGCTACAGTCACGAACCGCAGATCTGTGTAATTTGTTCGCCGGATTAGACCCGGCTGGCGTACAACAAAGTTGCACATCTTGCAATGCAATTTGGGCACGGATCTACTCGTGATAACCTTTATGGAATTACCGGAATTGTTTGTCCACCAAACGTACAGATACTTCCACTGTATGTGACGATCAGTTTGTTCTGCTTGTCTACAACCAAAGTATTGGGGTATTATTTACAAGAGATACGCCAATACCTCGAGGCAACCCATTTGCATAAAGAACTTCGTGAATGAATTTAATCACGCGAGCCAGGCTTTAGCGTGAGGTGTATGTAAGAGTGTTGTCCCTGATGATTGTAGCTGCTGGCTGAAGATGTAGAAGTCGTTATAAAAGCTACTGCTGCTTTCTTCTCATTTATGTGCCATGGAAGAAAAATGGGATACGGGCGCCGGGATTCGAACCCGGGTCCCGAACGTTCGTAACCTAAGGCGCTAACTATTGCGCTACCGTCGTCCGGTAGAAGTTAGTGTCAAATGGCGGTATTCGTTGTCGAGTGCCGCCACAAGCGATTAGAAAATAAAGGGAAAATCAAGCTTTGGCATTTATTAGGTTGTCCGAAAAGTTTCTTTCGTTTCGTAAGGTGATAATAAATGAACAACAATTTCTGTTTTATATTATTTTATTGAATTACGTATGATCCATTTCGTTATATTTCTATTATTAGGCCCGTGCATAATTCAATAAACATTGTGCGTGTATTATTTCCTTATATAACGAAAGAAACTTTTCGGACAACCAAATAGATCGATAAAGATTTACTTCGTTCGATCATTTACAGTGAAATTACGGCGACAACTACATTGTATCTCCGTGGTTTCGTTCTTCGAATAGGAAGTTGAGGATTAACAGCGATGTTAACGAGTATTAGATCCGAGGAAAAATTTGCCTCATTTTCTGTGCAAAAATTCTCGAGAAAAATAAATGGAGGAAATGTAGGCTTCGACATAATCTCTCCATTTCCTGACTTTTATAAAAGCTCTGGTAGAATGTAATTTATAAAGAGAAACGATAGTTCTATAAGATATGATAATTACAGACGTCTGTTTTATTATCACACGACTCATTCGGAAGTCAGATTGAGCAACTCCATAAATCGAAAAACGATAGTGTTACAAACACTACTTTTTAAATTTACCGTGGAATTTCCCATTATTTACGTCGTCTTCTTGTAATAAATAAACTCATAGGAGTAAGTCATCCTTTTACTTTTTCAAATTGATCATTAATCTCGTAATGTTATAACGAAACTGAGAAAAAGTGAACTGATCAGCTTGTCTTTCGAGAGGCTCGTATATTATCTTCTCAAAAACCAATTTAATCGAATTATAATATACTATGGCGATTACGAAAAACCAAATTATTGCAGTTTGACCTGACTGCGGTTTCGTAAATAAAATATTTTATTAAAAATATGCAAGTGTCGCAATACTTTTGAATCGTACTGTAGGTTAGAGAAAAATGAATATAGAATCGATACTTTTAGAAAAGACTTACTGGGATAAATCGATCTGGCAAAGGGTCAGATATTTTCCTTCCTACGTTATATCCTCTGGGATATGGCAAAGCTATCGTTCGGAGTCAGAAACAAAATGCTAGTAGCCGGAATTATTCGGATTATTCGGTAATCTGATCAGAGGTATGCGTGCAATCCAACAACAACGAGTCTTCGTTAAAAGCTCAACGACCACCGAGGCATGAATCGTGTTTAAACGTTTTGAATTTGCATCATCTGCCATTTGTCAGGGCGTGCGTTGGCTCAGGCGTTCCACAGGATGAAAGAGGGGCGATCATTCAAACAGAAAGTCGTCCACTCTTATCGTAATGTAATCTTCATTCACGCTCGCAAAGGCAAATCAATCTGACGGCAACCCGATTCCTAGCAAGTACGATTCTTCCCTTTCCTTTTTTGCCCATCTTCGTTACGCGACATTTATCCAGTGGTTCGACTTCCCGGATAACAATTTGCAGTACAGAAGCCAATCTTGCTTGTACACTCTCGTTCACAAGTACAGTAGATTCCGCTTGTTCGAGCTGGTGTATGTATTTTCGACCAATCGCGGAAAAACATGTCAACGGCAGTCGTAAATTCCCGTTACGATTATAATAATCTACACCATGAGTTGATCGATCCCCTGATTTCCGTTAAGATAATAGGGGTGGTTGAGATAGTATAACGCCGCGATTAACAGGATTATAAGGTTTTTATTTCCAACACTTATGAGGCACACTGTTGAGTATGTATATGTTAAGTAAATGATTGATTTAAGGAGAGTAACCCGTTAATGACTTGTTCACTATTCTAACGTTGTAGAATAAGTAAGGTACAGCGACGATGCTGTGTCGGAGGAATGCTAACGATGGGTGTGTCTAGCTCACGGGACTATCGGATTTGTTCGGGACATTTTTGATCAGGAAAGTTGAGGGCAGTATACCTTGCTTCTGATTGGGGATAAACTTTCCCGTGTCACGCCGTAGTAGACAATAATCTACAGAAAATGATTTAGAAACAAAGATATTTGTTCGGTCTGAAGGACCTTAACTAGCAAATTACTGGGATTTAGGATGGGTCCTTAAGACTATCGAGGGTCTGGCCCGCGGTGTATGGCCTGGTCTGGGTAGAGTGTCGCCCGTCGTAACAGTGTATCTAACACGAAGCTCGAACAACAAAACCTAATCGAATAAACAGCCCTAGTTTTCCTCGCTTAAAATTGGGACTTGGATCAGCGCGCCGCTTATTTAGCCCAAATGATCGCAGTACTCTGTTGGAACGAGAAGATAGCAAACGAGACAGCATAGGAACGTCAGTGCGTTGCTATGTGACCTTATTTTTAACGTTACACTTTCGGACAAAATGCCAGTTTATCTGCACGATTGCATCGGATCTATGAGAAACGACAAGTAACGGATCGGATCTGCATTCCTTTGCTTTGCCATCTTTTCGTAAAGTGCAAACGTATAAGATTACCCTGGAGCCAGTGTGCACGCGTAGGGTACAGCTATGGTGTTCAGGCAAACAGTTGGAATATTGAAACGCTACAAAGATTGCAATCGAAGACCTTACGAATCATATATAACGTGCCATGGTACATGAACAACGAGGATATATACGGTAGTCTTTCAATGATCCCGATCAGTCAGGAGATAACTGAATACAGCAAACATCCTGCTAAACAACTCACAGAACAGTGTTGGTGACAGAAAACTCACTGACCGCAGAGCTAACGTGCTCCGGAAACCACATGTTCGGATTAAAAAGACATAATCCGCTAGATCAGGCAAACAGATTTCCACGAAAGGAAAATAAATCATGATTGCGGCAAAATTCAACTTGTCGCTACACGCCGTAGATAACACTGCGGATTTACTTAGAACTCCTTAGACGAATTAGTTTTAAATGCTTTAAGCTGGCTGTAACTTTGTTAATCCGGAACAATCTTCAGCTACTATTTGTTTAGCTTTTTACTTGGCATAATTGGGACAGACGTTTAATAGGACCAAGAGAAGCTAATTATTCAGATTATTAGTATAGTGTTGACTGTATACACGTATGGTTTCATTATACTCTAACGTTTTAAACGAAATTGTTCGTAAAGGTTTTGATAACTTTCTAATCATCTTTCGAATTTGCCTAAACATTGGCCGCTTCTAAGCCGATATTATACTGCTGTTTATAAGTTTTATAAGGAAATAATGGACATCATTTTCCTTTTTATATTATTTTATCGAATTACGTATGATCCATCTTGTTTTATAAAAATGAAGATCACAGCGTTCGACAGATTAGGTTTCATGTTTGTATAAAGATGCATCGTTGTGAAAGACGTGTCCATAAAAGAAAGACGCTTTCCGGACAACCTAATATTTGGACACTGGCTGATTTGTCATAACAGTGGAAGTATGTTAAGGAATGTTAATTATTAAGCAATAGTATATTAAAATTTGGAATTAAAAATCAGGATGTAGGAGAAAACCGTTTGCAGCAATCTCTCAGAGACATCTTTTTATCAGATCTGTATTCTAAACACTATGTAGACTGTCTAAAACATATAGCTTGTCGAAAATGTTTTGTTACAAATTTTCTTGAAAAATTGTGCCATTAACGTGTCCCACTTCTACAAATGCCAATATTTCGTTTCGCGTATTTATAGCTCACGTTATTTCAAACAATTCTTACCATTTTTACCAATGATAAAATAATAATAGAAATTGTACTCGTTACTTATCAATGTACAATTTTTATTCGTAAGTTTGTAACTGAGTCACATCCTCTCAACCACAAGCGATGCTTTTGAGTTGTGATGCAAGTAACGTAAGTACTTACTTACCTGGATGTTCTTGGAAATACATGAGATTAGGGGGACATTCGTAAGGGACTATGATTTCGTGGAATTATGTGATAAAAAATACGAAAAGGGTAAAAGAAAGGAGCAAGAACGTGTTCTCAAGTTCTGGGCTGAAAGTTATCCACCTGCGTTTTACGATTCGAGAATATAAAAATACGTTTCGTCGTTAATTCGTACGACGATGTAATCTACAAACACCTTGCGGCTTTTAAATTGTTGCTCGTGTCCAATGTACTTGTATAATTGGTTTAATAAAACTGAGTGGAACCAAGACGAGTCCCGCTACAGAAAACGAAATTATTTCGTCCGCTTAAAACCTGTTTTACATTGCAAGTTTCCTTTATAGATATGCGAGATATTTTCTTGATAATGATCTGCCATTTATCCGTACAAACCATAATTATATTTAACTGTTTGGTTATGCTGGTATAATATTTCTTTATGAATGAAACCTGAATCATTGAATATTGTAATAAACGTGCGATAATTACGCTATAACGAATTAAGAGATAATTCTAATAACGTTTGTCGCTCACGCAACATCAATCTTACTTAAGGAATACGCTCGTAATTTACATATCTAGCGTAATTTATAATCTGAATTTCCAGCCTGTTTTTTCATCCATATATATTTAGAATATACAATCCATAGACCTCTGTGCTGCTAGCAATTACTGTTTCTTGCTTTCATGAATTATAACGAACGAAAGAACAATTAAGATGCAACAAAATACTTTTCACGTAAAAATGAAATGAATGTTACAATGTGAATACGGTGTACACACAGTACCGTTCAATTTGTACTAACTTCATACTAATTCAACTACGTATGTAACGTTTAAAATTCCACGTAAAGTATATGCATACAGTGCACGTGTATTTGTGCAGTTTTCCAATGCTTCACGTAGAAATTTCTCGGTCTATCAGGTTGTCCGGAAAGTTTCTTTCGTGTTATAAAATGATCATAGATGAACAATAATTTCTGTTTTATATTATTTTATTGAGTTAGGTATGATCCATTTCGTTATATTTCTGTTATTATGTTCGTGCATAATTCAATAAACTAATATAAAACAGAAAACATTGTTTGCTTATAAAACGAAAGAAACTTTCCGGACAACCTAATATTTGAGAGAAAAATAGAAAAGGATAAAACACCGTTGTATTCGTCAAATATCCGTGAAATTTCAAATATTAGAAAATTAACTCTCATCAAGTACGTACTTATGAATCAGTGACGCACGCTGAACGTGCATTATTAGTGGAATCCATAAATCATCTATATTGCCAGCGATACAGCTTTCTCTCGCGGTAATGGATTTCAGTTGAACGTTTTATTACTGCGGTGTTGAATTTCGATGGTTAACGAATTGTAAATTCGTCCAACTACCCTACGGCTGCGTTACGTGAGATAGTAATAGAACCCAATTGAACTGTGGCAAGGTTATTGGAATTAATTGAGAATTTTTGATGAATAAAGGATTGAATTTTTTTCAGATAAAAATCCACATTATTTTTTCTGCAAAACAATGCCAACATATTCCACGAGCGAAAGTAAGAAAGAAAAATACGAATATAGAATCGTAAGTGCTTTGTTAGAAGTTAAAACAAAAATACATAAAATTATTTATCATTTTTCTTTGAAATGAAATGGTTAAGGATTATTTTTCGTTTAACTTGATAATCTCAACTGGACGAGCCGAATTATCGTCAACATCGATATAATCTTCATCACCGAATATTATTCCGCTGAATTTTTATTGTAGGCTGAAAGAAACGATTTACGCGTCAAGAATTAATGCAAAGAATTTGCAAGTATTCGAGGAAATTCGCGGTGTGCCTAACCGAAATAAAATTCCCCGTAATCGATAGTGATTATCCATACAAACACAATTTCCCTCGTCAATAATGGTTATCAATGACGAAACAAAATTTTCATCAATTATCAATAAAAACAAAATTATATAGCGGTCATTCGTATGCAAAATCATTTAAACAAACATATTAATTCTTATACCTTGACTATTAAAATTTGCCTCTTAACAGTCATAGTCTCCGGTTAATACTCTCGTGGAAATCTTCGCGTAACTCGTGTAACGTCACCGTCACCGACGAATTACATTGGCAAAATCTTGCAACAATTTTTACTCGCGGCTGACCCGTGTAACGTAAACTGTTCAATGATTATTTTGCCGCGCGTCCATAAAACATTTGCTAAAGCAATAGCAACAATAGACGATACATAGTTGCAGAATGACGAGAATTTGAAATTAGTCAGTGTATCCACAGTCTTGCGTAGTTTCGTTCCATCCGAATTTCCGCCAATAACATCCACGTTCATGCGACGTCCACCTTATACGGGGTGGACGATATACAAGGTGGTTGGTAACTGGTGGTACAAGCGGAAAGGGGGTGATTCTAGGCGAAAAAAGAAGTCGAAAATATAGAATAACAATTTTTCGTTCGAGGCATGGTTTTCGAGAAAATCGACTTTGAATTTTCGTTGGGTACGCGAGCACTTTATCACGTCTCGTTATAACAGATCTCACTGTAGATCGTTGTCTCGATTGACGTTACTTTTTTAATTTTTTAATTGTTATTCTATATTTTCGACTTCTTTTTTCGCCTAGAATCACCCCCTTTCCGCTTGTACCACCAGTTACCAACCACCTTGTATATCGTCCACCCCGTATAAGGTGGACGTCGCATGAACGTGGATGTTATTGGCGGAAATTCGGATGGAACGAAACTACGCAAGACTGTGGATACAGGAAAACTCCTATTTCAAGGTAACGTCAGGATTGGTTCAGCAGTGCTATCGCTGTCGAGAAATAAATGTACGGTTTTTCAGTTTTATGGTCGGCGATTGCATTGCACGTTTGCATCGGACGCGACATGCCGTATATGTATACCGATATACCGTTACCATTTGACGATTTACGGGGGACACGTCTCTATCGCAGTGCTTCCTTTTGGTAACCACTCGTTCTGCCATTTCAATTACTGGTCGATATTGCATTTGAATATCACCTGATAACCAAGAGAAAGGAAGCTGACAGACGAAGATACATTTCCTTCTCTTTTCATTTTCTCCTTTCTACCCGCATTTTCCTGCTGTTCCAATCTTTTTCGCGGCGTAACTTTTTCGTCTGCCTCTCGTTTAACGTACATTCAACTGACACTTTAATTAAGACCTCACCTGGTGCCTACAACAGGTCAAAATGTCCTCTCGTATATCATCGCGATTCTTTTCATTTTAAGACACTGTAGTTTTGGTCGGACGAGATTAAAGAGCATCCGTTACGGGATTTTTGCCAGGGACCGCCATGAAAACTCGTGGCGCGAGAATTAATATTCTGGATTTGGTTAGGACTAACCGCTATAAACGATTAACATCTGATTTGGTTACTGAGAACGATTATCGGTAAAGGAATACGAATAATCGTTATCGATTACAGGAATTTTATCTTGATCTTGTTAGCCAATATCGATCACACATAATAAAATGATTGAAATTTCTTTTGATTCAACCATTGTAGATAAAGGAAATTTTTATCGTTCATCATTTGTTATCAGAAAAGTTGGCGATTAGCTAAGATTTAACTGTTTTTAATCGTTTCAGTTTTTCAACATTTTGTTTAACATCTAGCGACAACTGCCTTTCGTTTAAATAAAAATTAAACGAAAATTGCATTGGAAACATTTTTCAATAGAAACAGTAGAACGATTTCAAACGATTGTTCTTATCGACTCGTCGTGTGTATTATAGCGTTAAAAATTGTGGTAGAAATTTTATTGCAAGGAAGAAGCAACTTCGAAGTTTCGTATACCTTTTTATCAACGAAAGGATATTATCGTTTACTCCTATTTATACTTGCGAACATCCATTTGCCCATTAAAACATTTCGATGATATTCGATATCGAGTGCGCAGAAGTATGGAAGAACCTAAGATCGTAAAGGGGAAAAACTATGACATAACCATAAATAGGAAAGGAAAATGTCTGAAACCGAGCGTCCTAGGAGAATTGAATCTCTGAGACATCAGCAAGGATTCCGCCGTACCTCGTTTGTCGCACATTCAACTCAGGGCAGAATCGCACCCTCGTTTTCATCACACCCTTGCAGCCAATCTTTACCGGTCCTCCAGCATTACGCCCCAGGCAACGGATTTCCAAGATTCTGTTGAGTGGCTGCAGGCACGAAGGGGATGAGGTTTATCGGTGATCAGCCCCTAGGGTGTGGTAAGACGGAGGCGGAGGGGCGGCAACTAGAGTTTCTCGCCTCGCAAATCGAATCGATCGTATCGGTCGGCGGGAGAAGAGCGATTCGGTTAAGCGGTGCTGGTAGTTAACAGAGAAAGAGCGAGAGAGAGAGAGAGAGAGAGATAGGGAGATAGGGAGAGGAGCCTCGATGTAATTCATCGATCGGCCATCGAGCTGGCACTCGACGTTACTCTGGACAAGAGATATCGATGGTCCTCGGAACGTTGTCCGTGGACAGCGGCTCCACCACTAGCGGACAGCTTTACAACCATCTCGAATACCATTACAAGGTTCACCAACACCAGCGTTGTCGTGGCCGCGTCCTTCTCGTACGCGCGGCCCTCACAGTCGTTGTTGGCCGACCGCGGATTCGCCAGATGAACGGCATGCCGATTCCGTATTCACGGGCCGGGATAATTCCTTGCCCCTAACAATATCAAGTCACCGTGAATTGCTCCATGAATCTCCGCGGCAGCGTTTATTTGTGTGCCGGCCGCGTAACTCTCGCAGATTTAGTGCGTTCGTCGGACACACCTGACCGAGCTGAACGACCGGATGCCAGGCTCCGCGTGCCCGGAACCGGTTGCTGTCGTCCGGCCACCGCGATTCCGCTTTAAACGCTTCTGCCCCCAGGAGAAAATAGATTACGAGACAACAGCGTTTTCGGTCCACGCCGACCCTTAACATCCACTGCCATGAATCCGGCGTCCCGTTAACGCGCCAACGTGTCGATCGGCTACTC
>NT_176619.1:96735-127161 GCF_000188095.3 Bombus impatiens | reverse complement strand
CTCCTAGCTATCGACACGATCGGACCTCTGCTTGCTCTTCCTTTATCGTCGCGTTTTACCTGCTCTGGGTGTACAACGCTGCTTCAAAGTACCCGGACACTCGTTTATTTATTGACAAACTTGTTTGTTATTGTCATTCACGGAATTGCAAATGGAAAGACGCAGGATGATTTTATGTTTCATTAGAGTTCTCGTACGATGTTATCACGTAGTAGGATTGTTGTTAGCCTCACGAGTTAGCATACAATAAAGGAATTTACATCTGCCAGTGTTATTATTTAAGTATTCATTGTCTTCGATTCATTCGATACAGAAGGTTCTTCCAAATAGACGGATAAATTTTAAATCGCGATCAATTTTAGCATTGATAATATTACCAATACCGTTGACAAGATTTTAGATAAACCATTTATGTTTCATGCAACATACATTTGTCGATCGTACGAGAAAAAAATGCTTTCGGCCATTAATTTGTCATTGATTCGTATATTTTAGAAACGTTTGTGTATTCTTAATACAAATTCTCCAAAATATTGTACATGTTCAGGAGCAGCAGTGTACTTGCCCTTTTCGACAAATTTTCAAAAAATATTGTTACTAACACATAACCACCATTCACGCTATTGAGAACAGTATCAAATCGATCATGGCAGTCACGTACGGTTTGCAAATATTGACGAAAGCAATGACAGATATTAGTTGGATTAAAGAAAAGAGTAATAAGCGAAAGTGGATCGAAGTTGATCCTGTTGAGACACCTGGGTTAAGCGTTGAAAATTTCCAGATCTTAGACGTACAGAATAAAGCGAGCGCGGGATCTAATTTTCAAAAAACCTCTGCTAATTATGTTGGCACGAGAACGTAGAAATCCGTATAATAAAAACCACGATATAAATAACGCTGCTTATGTCAGATTCCACGCAACAGATGGCTAAGCTCCTTACTCTAGTTAGACGTGATTAATAGTTTCACGGTGTAGGATATTTTATTTAATCTTGATATTGTATACAACATGGCAGTAATAATAGCACATTAGAGATTAATTCACGTACTTACTTCCATCGATGTACTTACCTCGGCAACATGCATATCATTCGCTAGACTAATGTCCACGATGTTTAGATTTTATCGCGTAACTAATTACTAATTACTGGGGAGTATTACCCTCCCTGGGGAGTATAGAATAATAAAATTATGGAATAACAAATCAGAATTTACAAATAACGGAGTCCTCGATCGATGTGATCAACATCTTTAACGACGTGTACACGCAGCTTATGTTCAAGGATAAACATCAAGTAAATAAGTATAGTGCCTGATGTGGAATTATAAATGGCTATTTAACCTCGTCGTGTGTCAGTGTATTATTAAAATGATACAGTGACGTCGCACCGATATGTAAATCAAATATCAAAATCGATACGCGATATTCCAACCAATGAAAAAGAGAATCTTGCATGACCATGGTAGTTATATGGCACATAATACCATAATAATAAAAACACACTTAAACATGGTCTTGGAAGATCGATGGTTCGCTACGTATGGTTCAATCCATTCGACCAGATCACTCACAGGACATAAATCATTCAGACATTTATCTCCGGAGATATTTACAGTCAATAAATTACGAAACACGTATCGATGGCACTGAATATCTTCAAGTGCAAATAGCATAAGCGTGCAGAAATATACGTACGTACAAATGTGAACCTTAGTATACAAGATATCGACTTTAAACGTTATTAAAGTACTCTGGAGAAGGATTTTGTTATTATCTGTTTCAAAATTGAAAATCGATCGTAAAGAGATACACGAGAATTACAGGTTGGCTGGACACTTTTGGCAGCTGTAAATCTTCTACTAATGAAACTGGCACGAACATACCGCAATAATTATGCCACGTGTCAATGTATGTACTCGGTGTAGCGAGGGATCAATATACCGAGGTCGTAAATTACAGTGTCAAGTGACGATATTCGTCGATGTAGCCGTATCAGAGAGTCGCGTAAAAGCCTTTTGAATCTTAGACTACAAAAGTCCCTCGTAGAAACTCGATAGTCTTCGTTCAAAGAAGGTTCTACTGGGATAAACTTGGTCAAAGTTTAAACAATGGCCATTAACCTCGGTTTAATTGATTTAATCTGGTATTGTTGATTAGTCGACAGTCAACCGTAGAGCGCAGAATGGACGTTGTTGGCTACTTACTTGTTTCTCGTTGGCTTGACGCAAGAGCCAGGCACGCACGTGCGTCGATAGTCACACGACGAAAATTGGTGCAATTTACATGAGACGTTCTACCTCAACTACCATATTCTGTGGACCTTGCACGCTCAGGCTATCATTTGGAAGACCGCAAAAGCGAATTGGAACGTTTCTTCTCTCAGAAGACTGTGCGATTCTACATTGATGGAACAACGAAGTTACCGCAGAGGTGGCGGAAAGTCATCGGAAGGAACGCAGCGCAGATTGAAAACAACGCACGTGAAGGAGAAAACGTGTGCTTCAGCGCGGCCGTAAAAACGGAACGAGCTTTCCCTATGATATTTAACGCTATAGTCCGTGCAACGAGTGGAGTCGGTAGAGGAAAACAAAAGATTCGCCTGCTAGGCACGTGATGGATGCAAAGAATTCGAGGTATCGGCTGGCGAACGTTCGGTTCAAAAGCGAATTTACATTGGCCATTGTTAGAGCTTGCTTTCACTTTATGACAAAGTATCTGAAGGTTGTGAATACGCTCCCAATCACGTGCGTTTGTTTAACCTCTACTGACTCCACTCGTTGCACGGAGTATAGAACTTGCAATCTTTGACGTAAAGGCTGAGTCAGAACATGCGAAGAGTACGCCAGGAGCTGATTCAGCACGCTGAAGTAAGAAGAAGGATCGTATAAACACATGCTCGATATGGCCTCTTCCTCGAGTTACAGCTTATTTTGCGACGCTAGACGCTGCTTAGATCAACGATTCCCTGACAAATGAATAGATCGCGCTGTCCTTATTTCCTCGCCAGCTCTCCGGATCAGAATCCATTCGATTATTATTTACAGCGGTATTTAAAATCTGTTCTTCGTAAAACATCGATGAACAGCGTTGCAACTGTTCGTCAACGTGACGACCAATGTTGCTGGGCAATTAGTAGAAGCTGTGCAAACAAGTTGAACAATCTATGACGCGATCCTGCACCTGGTCACTTGGAACAATTTCTCTGAAGATAGGCAAACAACTATTATAATAGAAAAGACCTGCTAGTCGAAAACAATGCATTTCTTATTTCAATGTGCTGAATTATTCCTACTTCTGGCATGCTCTGATTTATTCTCTAAGCCTAATTACACAGTAGAATCAACGCATTGAGGACCAAGCAGTGAAATATCGTACGTAAATCAAATTGCATCGAAGGTAAGTAACGTCAATGAGAAATTAAAGGCAAAGGAAGAGGTTCTATAATTTGAAGAAACGAATAGTTCGTTGCTACAAGTCATCGCTATGAAGTATTTCGATTTCTTCAAACTTCATAAAATAGCAGAATTTATGTCGAAGGGAGAATGCCAGTGAAAAGAATACTAAGTAAGTCCTTGCGCTTCCTTTTCATAATCATAATATCAATTTAATAAAAATCTGCAATGTGAAATGTCTGCAAAGAAATTGCAAACGAAATGTTGCGTTAACATAAGGTCAGTTCTTAATGGGTCAAAGCAACATAACTAACGAACAAGTATAAAGAAGAGAAGACGAATGAATAAGTATATTGAAGCTTCTGTCTCGCTAAAAGTAAGCATCGCTGTTACCAAAAAACAGTTGCACGTTTTCTGCAATTGCTGAAACAAGAAGTTTAGCACCAGTCACTTTTAGCGATTTCGTACTCCTTGCGTTAAGTAAATAAATACCAAATATTAAAAATAGTTGAGAGATTCACATAGTTATGATATTTATTATACTTATAGCTCTTTTTCCATCACTAAGGATACTTTTCAAAGACTAAAATAATTTATGGTCTAAAATAAACATGGCAACTGTAATGCCACTTTATGGTCAGCTTTTGTGTAATATATATTGCTTATAATTGATTGGTTACTAACCAAACTTACTATCTCTCACAATCCGTTAATCTCGAAGGCAAATTACGAAAGTGGAGGCATTAATTCTCCAATTCTGATAGTTTCTAAACGTGGGTAATACCTTTGGGAATGCAAACGGAACAGCATGACCATTGCCATTACGAAAGCCCTGTGTAAAATATGACTAAATTATCTGCAATAAATATTACACTTGTTAATCATTCTAAGCGGCGTGTGCATCGTGTTTCGGAAAAAACGCGTAAATAATATTCTATGGAATATTATTTAAATGGTAGTACCCCTAATTATCTGATCTGATCTCAACGATATATATAAATATATTTCATCTGAGATATTGATATCTTTCGAGATATTGATAACACTTTGCAACAATTACCTTTTCAATGTTGCATATGTATTATCATACTTGTACATTGAATTGTAACATATAAAAAAAGGAAACATGCGAAACATGCATCGTATTTATATATTAATATAAATAATTTAATACAAATATTACACAGTGTTATGTATATAGCATGGTACAACTATGTAAGAACATTTGTTCTTGTCTTGGGCATATGTACATTGAAATATTTACTAAATACGCGAGAATATATTATTAATTTAAACAATAAAATACGATCGTCCTTGGTTCTTCACCTTTTGACATTTCAGTCGTAAAAGTATCTGTCGCGATATTCGAGTCGTCTTAGAGCATAAGGAATAAAATATAGGTAAATACAAAAAAAACAAAGTGAAATAATCGATCACTATGCTACTATGTGTTACTTCCTTCTATCTCGTTGTCGTTTCTTTTTATTTTTTTTGTAAAAATGTTTCAGTATATTGAGGTTATTCGGTGTGTAAACAGAGAAAACACGTGGATAAATTGTAAGGTAGAAAATATATTTAAATAGAAGTGTAATAAGTAAAAATACAATTTGAGCTGGTCCAGATCCGCACGCTAGCTGTGTTACCTAATAACTGAAAAACCCCGAAGCCAACGTCGCCTGTCTACTGTTTATGGCCTGACTTCGTCGCAGTCTTTTGTCTACACGCTGTCGATGGCTTCGGTGCTTGAGAAAACTAAAAAAGACCAGATGTAGAGTTTTCTTAGAAGTGGTAACCACTTCAACACAGTACTATATTTAAATGTTATATTATTAAAAACGACGCTTACACTCATGTTATGTGTAACAACAATATTATATATTAGGTTGTCCGGAAAGTTTCTTTCGGTTTCTAAGGAAATAATAGACGCACAATGTTTCTTGTTTTATATTAGTTTATTGAATTATGCACGAACATAATAATGGAAATATAACGAAATGGAGCATACCTAATTCAATAAAATAATATAAAACAGAAATTGTCGTTCATCTATTATCACCTTATGAAACGAAAGAAACTTTTCGGACAACCTAATAATATAAAGGAAATGTTACTTATATAACGATAATAAAATCTCGTAAAATAATACGAATAATAATACGAAAGAGAAAAGTGCAGAAGCTACGTTGCAGAAGGAACTTTGAATCTCTTAGTACGTGAATTGAATCTTTGATTCTCGTATTTCAGTAACCTATGCATATCAAGAGAACTTAATAAGCATACGCAGTTGGGTTCACGGCGTGGCGGTGCACTTTAGTGCAGCATAAAAACGAAAACATCGCAAGACCCTAAAGGGAATACCGCATGTGCTACGACTAATTGACTATGGTTCGCCATCGTGACTTATTACCAGATGCCAACATGCTCTTTCTTTATGTGTGCTGCGCTAGCTGCAAGTGTATACACTACTGTACATTGGTCACGAACTGCTTTCTGCATATGTAAACGTAATGGTAAACCCTGCAGCAGCTAATGTTAGCATCAATCTTCATTCGTATGTACTATATGTAGGATCATATTATGTACTACGTACTAAAAGAAATCTGAAAAGACATTTATAAATGCACAAGACAGAAATAATTAATCTAACACTAAACAATTCATTTTTAACGTATAAACTATTATTATTATTATATATTATGAATAAAAAAAGTAAATATGGAAACTACAATGTAATTGTGATAAATAAATAAATTAATTATTTCATTATTTTGTTCGTTCCATGTAAAAATTCGTGAAATCCAGAAGAATACAATATAAGTAGAATAAACCAGTCTGCTGTCTGACCATACAGAGGAAACAAAAAGTTTTAATGAAAAAAGTTTGCGAGGGGATAGAGCAATTGACCTGTTATCGATCATCTTTTTAATCAATAACTAAATGCATAAAAAAAAATTTGGTTACCTGCCCTCGATTTTTCTATCAATCACTTAATAAGCTTTTTTCCTTTTTCTACTTATAAACGTTATATTTAGTAGCTTATGGAATACTGATTATATTGTTGTATGCATTTACATTTAGAGAAATGATCACAAATTCAGAATAAAGTTCAAAATTGGCGTAAAATTAGAATAAAATTATAAATAATATTCTTATTTATTACACGTGAATCTTCTTCTTATAAATAGTTAAATAGAGGCGGAAGGATATCGAGGAGAACTTCACTAGCTTATTTTAATGATTAAAGGCAATGCACGTTCTTCTATAATTTTTATTTTGTTTCTAATAAATCCCTTTTTTCTTTTTTTTTATATTCACCAAAACTAATTTAAGCGTATCATATTATATATATTTTTGAAGAAATATATTCTTTAGTCATACTGTTTGCATTAAACTTGATTATGGGGAATGTCAAAAAATAGAAGAAAATGTTATAGAGCAAAATTAAATACACTTTGCATTCATAATCTGTCAAAATAATAGGATTTTAAACCAAAATAGATCTGACAGTATGATGGAATTTGTCAAAAAAATAAATAAATAAATAAAATACTAAATGTCGGTAATTTGTAACAACAAACTAATTATCATAGATTAGATACGATTATCCTTTCTGAGAGAAACTCTAAACTGAACCATAGCCATGACACAAATCGTGTTAGCGGTGGTCGCTAACACTTGGAAAGTATTCGAATCTCGTCGTGCATCGATGCACAAATTTACAAATTAATTATGTCATTAGCAATACGAACAGCACGATCACTCTTCTCCCGAACCTGTGTCCTGTGCGTTGCTGAAAAGGAGCGTAACGCGATCGCACAAAGACGAAAAAGGTTCTGCTCTCTATTATTCGCTATCACGCATTGCTGTATTGCTTTATTTCTAAAAGTGACACTTGCGGCCAATACGCGTTTATCTTCATGATTGCGTTGAGTCTATACGAAACAATCTTCCTTCCAGCAACGCTCCTTACCCAACTGTTGTCACTTCAAATCATTTTGTTCGAAACCATCGCTGATCACTAATTCACGCCCAACCTAATTTAATGATATAAAAGGAGCGCAGCAAAGGGCATTTATTCATTGCAAACGGATACAAGTGCATCGTACAAGCATCGACAAGCTGCTGCAAAATTCAGCAATAAGCATACGAATGTTCACCGAACTGACATACGCCTTGATTTTACTCTACCTTCCATGATCATTCCAAACCGAGAGAAATTCACGAAAGCCAACAAATCCAGTCGGACAATGTTCCAATCTACTTGTGACGTATTTCAGCCCATCACTAGCGATAATACAGCATAGAGTGGTACGTCATAGTTGCTGGTATTGTAAGTTAACAAGCATCCTTGGAGGGGCGGTTGAGCGGCAGGAAGGTCGAAGGTTTCGTTGGTTAGTCAGTTGGTTGGTCATTCGGTTGGTCAGCCAAGCTGAATCTACGAGTACTATACATACATATAAACGTGTACTATATACAAATAGCGAACAGTTTCGAAACGTACCACCAACCGCGTGCCGCGCTCATCCTTCCTTCCTGTATGGCTTTCCATCTGTCTTCCCAGTTTGGTTATCCCTTTTGATTCCTCCGGCTCTAGTGATTGCGCTTTGTCTTGCGCGTGAATAACCCGTTAACCACCATTCGTTGCGACAAATCCGACATAGATTTCGAATTTCCAATGGAAATGCACGGCCTGCCCTTATTCGCTCATGTATTAGGTTGTCCGGAAAGTGTCTTTCTTTCTCAAACGTGTTTTTTACGGCAATGCAGCTTCGTAAAAACGTGAAACCAAGTCTGTGAAAATGTCGCGGTGTTTATCTCGACAGAAGAAAATGGATCGTACGTAATTTGATAAAACAATAACATATTGTTATTATTTCCTCATAAAACGAAAGAAACTTTTCGGACAACCTAATATGTTAGAAAATACATGTTCGAACAATTTTTGACACCGAGGTTTCTACTGCTTCGAATTTCTTTTCTCATACAGAAAGAGAGAATCGAAGCTTATGCTATTCGCGTTTTATATTTATGCTGACTACTCTGGTATTTTTCGTGGAAACCTTGTTTTATGAAAAATTGATTGGAAATTACTAGCTTCCCTCTAGTATATTGCATCTTGTCATTCGAAATTGAGGATGACACAAATTCTCAGGAGTTGAGAGATTATTTCGTACCCTGAAATTTGGTAAATTTTGCAACTTTAAAATGATTGAAATTTTCAGGATTCGAAGATATTACTGCACAATAAACACGACGAAGCAATCTTGTCTTTTTCTACAATATTCGATAACATGTTGTATCCTGAAAATTCTAATCGTCTCTTGTTCGAAGTGACGGAGTATAAATTACAGGAAGCAAAGTTTAAATACGCTGTACAATTTGTGCGAAGAAATTACGTTTGAAATCGACACGTATTGAACCAATTTTACTTCTTTTCTGCGATAACGTCTTCATAACAATTCCGTAACATGCCAAATCCTGAAAATTGTAGCCGTCTTTCGTCTAAAGTGCTAAGATACGTTATAAACTACAGAGGAGAAAATTTAATCGCGCTATGCAATTAATGCGAAGAAATTATGCAGAGATTCCATTGCGTCGGATATCCGACTAAGAATGTATCCGAGCGGCATTTCAGTTTCAGCTGAAACAAGCTGCACGTTGAAATTCTTTTCCAATTCTATTGGCTTGCCCAGTATGCAATGCATCAGTCCGCCTCTCTCTAACATCCGTATCGTTGGTCCGCGCGATAACGATAGATTTTATTGCAGCTCGTAATACGTTCTCATTACAGAACGTGCTTCGAAGGTTGAATGGCGCATCTTCAGCGTGTGTCGGCCTCTTAGGTAGGTCACTACTCTCTTAACGAGTCGCTGTTTCCCATGCAAAGCGGAATGGAAAGAAGATAAATTCGATCGATAAGAATGCTCCTCTTCGAGAGGGAAAAGGATTTAATAAAGCAAAGAGATTTAGACATGATGTGAAAACTGGTATTCCCCGTATAATTACTTTCTCGGGCATTTCCATTCGATATTTAACAACACACCGCCGCGTACGTCGATCCTTTTCTCGATTTCTCCATTATCAGATAAAACTTTCAATTAAATGATACGTTCGTGTGTAATAAGGATCTATATAACTTGAATCGATCGTCGAATTTAACCGTATTACTCCTGTGATTTATTTTAAACGTGTTGCATTATGCGTCGTGTTATACCATCCAGCATTTGTGCGCAGTATCGTACACAGATTCAATAGATTTCATTTCGACAATTAAAGATGTACAAAGTAGTCAAATATCACGGAAAAATGAATTTTATATAGAAATGAAAAATTATTCGTTCGTTTGTACGAAACTTCTTTTTAGTGTCCCAGTTAAAATTTTTAATTTGTTTACAAAAAATATTCGGCAAGTTGCTTTAGCACGTAGCTATTTTTCTACTGACCAGGTTTTCGAATGTTCTCGTTTACGAGCAAACAAACCGTCGAATAAATAAAATTCTTTAATGATTAATGGTAGTTGAATCATTCGACATAAGCAAAAGTACGACATAAACCAATTATTTGAATGGCTTTCATCTTTCTAATTATAAACTAATAATTTTATAGTGTAAAGTAATATGCAACGTAATTCCTAATATTTATGTAAAAATCAAATTAATTGTCCTTTTATTCTCGCGTCTCGATTAATCCTTCGCAGGATTATTTTAATTTAAAATCAGATTGGTTTTTAACAAGCGAATTCCTAAAGCAAAGTTTAGCAAGCCAAATCAGCTAGCAATTAGCAATTAACAACTGAGTTTAATTTAAATAACAAGTAGTTGAAATATTTTCTAAACATTGGATCGCTTAATTTATTTTTAACAAGTCAATTTCCAAACCAAAGTTTAGCAAACTAAGTCAGTTGTTTAATTAACCCATTAAAGGCCAACGTTGCTTTAATGAAGTTTAATGCAACGTTTCATTTGCAATCTTTCTCGGTCGATTTACATTATCGAATTTTCTGTTATATCATGCTCTAGACAACCAACCATTTTTTTACTAATACACAATCACGTTCTCGTATCTAGAAAACACTCGCTTCCTTTCACCGGCTACTGTGTCTTTTGTATTTTAATTTACTTTATTATCATTTATTTATCATTAGTAGATTCTATATATTAAGTGTTCAAAACGTTAAGATAAAGCGGTGGAATTAAGAGATGTCTTTATATCTACTTTATAAATATTCCTAATTGTTTAGTACAATTAAGTTTAACTTAACGAAGGATTTAACTTCGTCGTTTTTCAATAATATACTGTCGAATCCAAATGTACAAATGGGTCATTCATATTATCTATTCGTATTGCCATGATCATTGATATTATTATACGGGATCACTGTATCATATTTAGTTTCGTTTACACGATCTTCTTCCTTTCTCCAAAATGTATCGACCCTTCCCAGTCCTCCCTATTTTCTGTATCGTGAAATTTCACGTTTGTGTCTGAAACGATTTATCGCGGAATACTTTCTAATAATTTTTAATTCACATTCAAGACGATGCATAATCCAACAGGTATATACTGGCTGGAATACGCGGCGTTGACTATATTTTCCAAATTTCCTAACGCGAATTACACAGGGTGGTTGGTAACTTGTGGTACAAGCGGAAATTTAAAAATTTTAAAATTTTTTAAATTAAAAAAATAACGTCAATCGAGACAACGATCTACAGTGAGATCCGTTATAACGAGACGCGATAAAATGCACGCGTACCCAACGAAAATTCAAAGTCGATTTTCTCGAAAACAAAGCCTCGAACGAAAAATGTTTATTCTATATTTTCAACTTCTTTTTTCGCCTAGAATCACCCCCTTTCCGCTTATACCACCAGTTACCAACCACCCTGTATATAGGGGCAAATCGATCGATTCTAGTCGGCGGTCTATTCGAAATCGGTGCTCGTTACGTAATCGAAATTACCTCGACGGAGGAGCAAACTGAATTAGATTATGCGTAGAGAATACGTGTCCACAGTCGACTGAATTCCACCCTTCGATCAGGCGTCCGGTTGCCTACAGTCGGTGTAACCACATCAGTATACAGTAGCTGATTAAGCTGCTTCGAAACGTTTACAATGTCCACGAGCTGCCACTCGGCGCGCGTTTCAATCGAATGAACCGAGCGACCGGATCGACCGGTTGCATCGCCCGCACCGTCACTCCGTGACGAGCCGTGTAAACACCTACGCCCGAATATGTACTCACAACGGCGACATGTGTTTCAACTAATTCGGCTCTTTTTGTTCAGGTTTTTAATCGATTTTTTCACGAAAATTAATCATTGCTTGTGTTGTTCATTAGTTCAGCTACTAAACATTAAATCGTACTTTCAACGTATCGTAAAGATGCATTTTTGAAATTTGTTTTTTGGATAACAATCGAATTACAGTATTTATTTTAAGATAGTAATTTGTACATATCATTTTACGAGTTGCAAGGAGAATCAGAGTTAATTAATCCTTCGTCTGTGTACCGAGTCGTTTTCGATCGGATAAAGTGATTTTTCATTTTCTTCGTTACAGCTTTGTCTAAATTTTTCTTTGCTTAAAAGAATCAAAGTAACACGTAGCAGGAAAAACTATTGAATGAAATCCTATTGTAGAAACTAGGAACTTGGAAGTATGCAAGAATTTTAGAAGATAGTCTTGCAATGCTGAAACCTGAAAAACCTGCATGGACATAATGGATCCAGTATGCAGACGAGTAGTAAATTTTATGAGCATAAGAATACTTTTATTCTACTGCGAATTCAATAATTTTATACTTCGTCCTGTAGCTTTATGAAGATTATAAAGAATTACAATTAATCTTTATGGAGATAAAAGCGTCAAGCTCTTAACTGAAGAGAGCAAATAGAGCACACTTAAACATCTCCGTCACTCTGCACTGCATAAAAAAGCTTCCGAGGATTACAAAGTTACGTATTGTTCGAAGGATCACATATAATGGTAAGAAAAATTTGTTTTCCAAGAATTGAAGATTCTATTAAAGAAAACATCAACCTGTGAAATTTGTTGGAAAGCGTTAGCGATGATCACTTTCAGGTCCAATTATGTTAACATCGAATCTTCTATTTATATTGTTATCGCAATGTTAATCCTACGATTATCAATAGTAATTTTCTTTATGTCGAAAAATTTTTCGCGAATGAGTTTCCTGAGGTACACTAAATTTTAGGCTGACATGTTTTAAACTTTTGGATCGTATGAGACATACAGTGACTTGAAACTATGTACGATGCGTTACTCGAAGGAAGAAAGATTTATCGACCTTTATATTTCAACGTCGAGATTTCACGAAACCTGATCGGTATCTGCCCAAGCAGAACTGTCTTATTTCACTGGATCTCTTCCTGTGTGAAACACTCAAAGACGATATTTATGCGAGCCGTTCACATGTCAAAATTAATTAATTCTACTAATAGGATTCGGTTAATTCTACTAATAGGAATTTTTGAAATTTTAGCAGCGAAACGCTTGATCGACGTTCATCTTACACAATTTTATCGATATTCTCGTATACGCTGCCGATTGGCCGCAAGCACATAGCAGAAGACATATTCGTGCATTTATAGGAAACTTGTAGCAAATTCGTCTTTATTTAATACTTTACATCGTAAGGTAGATATTTTATTCAGGACCAGGTGTGGTAATCTGAAAGAGGCAAGTAAGTTGCGTGGAAAGGGAGAAGACTCGTTGAGGCATTGGAAGGAGGAATGCGAAGCGATAGACAGAATGAATTTGAGCGGAAGAGGATGAATTTCAATGAAATCCTGCATGGAGATGGAAATATGGAAGTAATAAGCTGGTTGCAGGGAGCAGAAAGTAAGAAGGAGGAGGACAGGAAAAAGGGGAAGAAATCGGGAACTGAAGTACAAGTGCGATAATAGAACGAATGGCGGAACGAATGAACGGATGAATGAACTGTAATGGGGAGAATGTGCGTAGAAAGATAGTCTATAGAGATAAAGAGGAACGACAACCAAAGAACTGATATAGTTTATTATTACCCGTAATTAACCGTAAGCTTAGTTTTAATTTTGTCTCTACTTGTTTACGGTTTACTGTAGAACCAAGTCCAATTTCTTGGCCATTAGGTTGTGTTAAGGAAATTCGAGGATTTGGAAATACAAATAATTGACTATATTTCACACACAACAGCTATACATCTATATTACACTCTGAAGAACGTCTTGCACGCACGCTTGTCGCCAACCTATTCTAGATTCTTCTAACATCTGGCAACAGTCTTTTGTCTCCACTAAGGCCTGGACGCCCTCTGACCCTTACACACACACTCTCATGTACAGTGTAAATGTATCACTTCCCTAACAGGTTGAAATAAATAGATGCACGGACACGTTATAAAATGCATATGATGCTAATACAATTACAGATTTACCGTAAAATAAGTAAGAAATACAAGTAGCGGAAAGTATTGAATTTGTATTAAATATCGTATTAAATATCTCGGTAATATTTAACAAATACTTGGTCGCATCACGATAGCTCGTAAACGCAGCTTGATTCCGCAATTGATCTCTTGCAAGACGATAGTCCCGCTCATTAAGTATGAACAAATGTCAACCCCTTTCGGTTCGCTCATGGCAGAAACAAAGGTCTTGCCGAAAAGTCGAGAGATATAGGAGAGAATGCGTTCAAAAAGGATTTCATCCAGCTGTCTCGAACGATTCGTGTCCAGCGGATAATTAAATTCAGCTAAAATAATAGCTGGTGAGGGCGTTGCAGAGAGAGGAAATTCGCAGCGCGTTGACTAGCCGGCAAGGCCAGCATCGGATGAGAAAAATACGGAATGCTGGAGAAGATAAACGGCAGAGTGAGGTACAGAAAGAATCAGCGGAAAGAGATAAAGGGTCGAAAGGCCTTGTTTTGTGCATGCAGCGGAGAATGAGAGGGGCGGACAAAGATGACCCGGTGCAGCGCGACGCAAGAACAATGCGATCCGTGGCAATGGATTAAATACCTGAGCATCGTACCAATGGTATTTACGAGATCTCCGTGTTGGAATTACTTCTGTGATAGACACAAAGCGGCTTTCACGTAGTCCATAGCTGAACGCGTATTGTCATTTCTACGCGTGCGTAGCAAACTGACGAGAATTAATTTTCTATAAATTTAATTCGTTGAACGTCGTAATTGTACTTTGTGTACGGACGTGTCTATGCCTGTTAATCGTTTGACGTCGATACGAACGATGCGTACTGAATAACTTTCCCACATACTTGTTAATTCAATAACAACAAGCAATAAAAGTTCGGACTATACTAGAAACACGTGAGAATGAATAGAGTACGTATTGATATGTTCTGAACGAATACGCGTAAGTTTCCTCGTAATGGAGTTGAGAAATGTCCCTAGTGTTCGAAGATCGAACAATGCCTGCAGTGCTCGAAGGTTGAACAACGTCTCTAACGTTGGAAGGTTCAATAATGTTTGCAGTAGAAAATTAAACAATGTTCGTGTCGTACGAGACTTGAATATCGTTAACGTTCGCAGGTTGAACAATGTCTATAATGTTGGAAGGTTGAACGATGTCTGTTGTGTTCGGAGGTTGAACAATGTCTATAATGTTGGAAGGTTGAATAGTGTCTATAATATTGGAAGGTTGAACAATGTCCATAATGTTGGAAGATTGAACAATGTCTACAACGTTAGAGATTGAACAATGTCTGCAGTGTTCGGAGGTTGAACAATGCCTATGATGCTGGAAGGTTGAACAATGTCCATAATGTTGGAAGATTGAACAATGTCCATAATGGTGGAAGGTTGAACAATGCCTATAATGTTGGAAGGTTGAACAATGTCTTTCATATGGGAAGGTTAAACAATGTCTATAATATTGAAAGGTTGAACAATGTCTTTGATATGGAAAGGTTAAACAACGTCTTTAATGTTGGAAGGTTAAACAATGTTTTAATGTTGGAAGATTGAACAATGTCCATAATGGTAGAAGGTTGAACAATGTCTATAATGTTGCAAGGTTGAACAATGTCTTTCATATGGGAAGGTTAAACAATGTCTGTAATATTGGAAGGTTAAACAATGTCTTTAATGTTGGAAGGTTAAACAATGTTTTAATGTTGGAAGATTAAACAATGTCTATAATGGTAGAAGGTTGAACAATGTCTATAATGTTGCAAGGTTGAACAATGTCTTTCATATGGGAAGGTTAAACAATGTCTGTAATATTGGAAGGTTAAACAATGTCTTTAATGTTGGAAGGTTAAACAATGTTTTAATGTTGGAAGATTGAACAATGTCCATAATGGTGGAAGGTTGAACAATGTCTATAATGTTGGAAGGTTGAACAATGTCTTTCATATGGGAAGGTTAAACAATGTCTGTAATATTGGAAGGTTAAACAATGTCTTTAATGTTGGAAGGTTGAACAATGTCTACAATATTGAAAGGTTGAACAATGTTTGTAGTGTCCATTGAACAATGTTGACATTGTTGGAAGGTTGATCAATGTCTGGTGTTCGCAGGTTAAACAATGTCTGTAACTATCGAAGGTTGAACTATAATAATACGAATTTAATGTTTTCTAAACAAACACATGACGAATATGACTGTAACAATACATTTTTAAAAGGTCTATTTGTTTAAACAATATGTATATCAGAAATTATTGTAGTTTGTTAATTATTCTTGCAAAATATTTATGAATCTTCGCTAAATTCGTTTGTGCAAACTATGCATTTGAACTGAAAATATAATAAAACGGAATTTTGATTGATTGTAAATTGATGAAAATAATTGCTCTCGAAATTTGCTTACAAAAGTGTTCTACAAGCAACCAAAATGCTACAAATCAGTTTTAGACATTCTGAATATAAAATGCTTATAAGCTTGTTCTAGATTGATACCAACAGTTATTTGCGAACACCTCAAAAATTAAAAGAGTCTCAGCGGTAACGTGTACAAGAAAAAGTTGTTCAAAATGTTACATTCTACGACATATCTGAAAATTATCGAAATCAAGAACGCGTCGACTATCTATGTAATTACCATTTCTTTTTATCAAATCATTAAATAATGAGATAACAATCGGTAAAAATGAGTATGAATGGGAAACCCGAAGAGCCAATAAAATTCGATCGTAATGCGACTTCTCGTAATGCGAATTGTCGGAGAGTCGCGAAATGTAAGTCAACGGATAAATGCGGTAGGAGAGGGAATGCGACGCGAGGACAAATGTCCCAGCCACGATACTTATGGACGATAAGGCGAGATTAATAAATAATCATTAAGCGACAATAAATAGCCGAGATGTCCGAGGGACCAACCGCGTACGGGGCTCTGTAATTATTAATGGAGAGAAGTCACGGTGTACGTTGAAGACCGCACGTGGGGAACATCAGGAGTCGGTTGAGGTATTCGTGATCACCGCGGACATCGAGCTTTGAGCTGACCGAGAATTTATGATTTTACTCTCAGTTCGGCTCGCAGCTGCGTCGCGGCTTATTCACAGTTTGTTCTGCTTTATATCTGTACACAGGATGTATCATAACATGTAGCGTCCACTTCAGCAGTGGACAGGAGGAACAAAAACAATGAAGGAAATTCATATAAACGTGTAATGTTCTATCTGATAATAAATATCGACAACCTTCTATCAACAACATATATTGATCCTTTTAGTTGATAAGCTGGAAGTATTGACAATATGCAGAGTGTATTATAACATGCGAGAAACATTTCAAGAATGAATAGAAGCAACTTTGCTTTGGCAAGAACGAAAGTTCACACGAACATGTATTCTATCCTATCTGACCATTTTTAGAGAGGTAGTCGAATATCTGGAGCTTCGTCCAGACTCGAAGCGTAGCTAGAAGCAACACATCCTTTAAAAAATTGAGCAAATTAGAGCCGGAAGAAGATGAGCCAATTGACAAGTCATCGAGCGAAGCTAAGTGCTGAAAATGGTTTTCTATTAATAATACACAAGTCCATAATGAAAATCAAATGTATCACAACCTATGGTATACAGTTGTGAGAAACAGAGCGAACTTCATTCGCGTGATAAATAATTTCTTAATCCGATTATTCGTTTATTGTTAAGAGTTGTCCAATTTCGTCCCTCATCTTATAGTAATCATTGGAAGAATCAATTTTGTCCACATAATAAACAGTTCATTAATATGATTATTCATTTTGTCAATGAATGAATAAATATGTCTTCTTCACAGGTAGAAGATGATTCGCAAAAAACAAATCAACAAAGTGTATGGAAATCATTAGTCAATAATGTAAGCCAGTATGCAAAGGACATAATGGAAGGCAAAACAGCCAGTATCATTGTCAACAATAAATGAATAAAAATAATGCCTCTGTCAGAAGTCTATCAAGAATAATTCACAGAAGACAAAGCAACAAAAAGTATCGAAGTCATTAGCAGAGAATGCAAACTAGTAATCGAAGCATGTAGAGAGGGCAAAATTCAAGTCAGTGCATACCCTATCTAGAGGTTGAATCTGCTTCACATTACGTCTATGCATAGACGTAGCGTTCAAACATTTCCTACGTGCAACCAGTCTGAACCTCCTACGTTGATGAGGTCAATAACCTCGTACAGCAGGTCAGTCGGAAGTCCTGTCTGTGGTTTCCTTTCGATCCTCGATCTGGTTATTTACATTTAAGTTAGAGAAGCCTGGCGTTCTGCCTGACGTTTAAGGAAAATGTCTCTGGGTCAATGGTACCTCGAGAAATTCGCTACGTGTGGTGAACGTGAAATAATGGAATCTCTTTCTGCAAAGTCGGTGCATTTGGAAAATGCGATTGCATCTATTTCTTAAATAACCTGCCATTAGTTTGAAAGCTATTTCAGTATATCGAACTTTGTCCAGTTCCTTCAATAGGTTTATTTATATCAGCGAATTTAGGTTCACGCTGTTACAGATGTATTTCTGCAAACATGTTCGCTTTGTTTTTGTACGTTTTTTTTTTTTAGTTTTTGTTAAGGATATCGTACCTTATTCTGGCAATAGTCGTTGAGCTGCAAGACAAGAGGGGTTTGGAATAAAAAATAAAAATATTTGTTGTATAATATCTTTCCATGAAATACCTATGCTGCAAGGTGTATTCGAACTGATCTACTACATCGGTATGCCGAAATAATATGATGAAAATATTAATACCTCGAATTTACGATTGGAATAACGTTAAAACTACAGAACATTATACAAACTTACTGTTAGCCTTCCCAAATGCGAATTTGTGCAGAAACAAAACAGTATTCGTTTGTTCATCATTTTTCTACATTTATCCAACCAAAAATTTCATTCTACTGCTCTTGGAAAAACAAGTATCATGAAATAAAAAGTTAAATAAAATTCCACATCAGCGTACGATGATCAAAATTTCTGTTTATCGTACTCTTTAAGGAAAATTATTACGAAATAAAAATGAAAAAGAAAGTGACATCAGCAAGCCATGAACTGTCTGATAATTCAGCCGACGCGTTAGAAGAGTCACACAAACGCGAATAGTTCAGTATCTGATCATGCGATAATATCAAAACCCCGGTTCCATGCGTTGTTATCGATACAATTGCGATTGTCCTAACGCCTTCACAATAGTTTGACTGTGGCAATTGAATTTGTGCTTAAGCACGATTCGAATTAAGGTCGGGGCCGCGTAATTTCTGCGACTGATGACTGCTGGAAGTAACAGGCGGCAATTCGTATGCATAGGCATTCTGTAGCATAAGAGACTAGCCATTGTGAGGCCAAGAACTTGGCATAATTCTGTTGGGGTAGGCCCGTTAATGGACGTTCGAAACGTGAACAAGTGTCGAGGCTCAACGTGACGGAAAGCTCACTTGACCGAAGTCCGCAACCGCGACGTCCTCGTAGTGCTTTTCCCCTCGTTCAAGTGCTTGCATGCTATGTGGGTTAATTGCAAACTCGAGTTTCTGTTGCATGAAATCGTATAGTGTCGCGATATCGGTTGGCAATTCACACGCGGAAGGTCCAACTGCAAATGTTTGACCATTGAATCTTGGAAACATAACCGAATTGAATAGTAGTAGATCCATACGTGTCTGCTCGTCGATCTAATCTACTTCGCTCTAGCTGTGGTTAGTCAAACAAGACACATACGACATGCAGATAATAATTAATTATACTTGTTTTTCTGAACATTTGTACACTTGCCTTTATTTTCACAAAGAAACGATTTAGGTAAAATTAGGCTGCGAGTATTTTAGTGGTTTGAACTTTTGTAGGTCAGTACCTTGAGCTTTCTATAAAGCTACAGACACGCGCACACAGGTGGATTTAACTGCAAATGTTTGACTGTTAAATCCTGGAAACATAACCCGAACATTGGCTATACATGCGAAACAATCTAACGTAATTCGCTTTCTGATTAGTCATACAAGGCATAGTAATTCATTTTACTCGTTGTACAAAATTTATACAATTTGCTTTCATTTTCGTAAGAATATGTTTTTGATAAGATTAGTAAAATTAGTATTTTAGTGAGTGCTAGTTTTGTAGATCGGTATTGTTCCAAATATACGGATATGCGCCTAGATGCGAATTGTCTAAATGCAAATGTTTGATCATTGCATCTTAAAAACATAACTAAATTGAATGGTATCTACGCGTGTCTGGTCGTCAGCCTAATCTACTTCGCTTTAGCTGTGGTTAGTTGTGCGAGATGTAACAATAAATTGTACGTATCTTCACCTTTATCTTCATGAAGAAACGTTTTAGTAGAATTAGGTTACGAGTATTTTAGCGTAGATCTGTATCTTTTTTTGGATATTATCCATAAAAATATGGAAAGTGTTACAGTGAGTTTCTCAAATGACAATATATGCTCACCTTTCTTTACGTATTATTTGAAATAAATAATTATTTTTAAATAAATTCAAACATCAAGGAGCAATCGACTCAATCTGCAAACGTCAAACACAGTTGAAAGATGTGTACATTATGAAAAAAAATTAAATTTTATTCAGCTTATGTAATAATATGAAACCAGGGGATGAAAGATAAAGGAACGTGTAATTATTTATTTAACATGTAACTAGACAGAAAAATTACCACAAATGAATTAAATGTATGCCAAACTCGATTAACTCAACTTTCGAACATTGAACTCAATTGAAACATGTATACGTTATAAAAAGAAATTAAATTTTATTCTACTTATATGACAATGCGAAACATGGAATGAAAAATGTAGAAAAGTGTAAATATTTATATTTAATTTATAACTAGGAAGATAAAATATCACAGATGAATTAAATTAATTCAAACATCAAACTCGATCAACTCAACTTTCAAACATGTGTACGGTATAAAAAGAAATGAAATTTTGTTCAACTTATATGACGATGCAAAACATAGAATGGAAAATGGGAAAAAGTGTAAATATTTATATTTAATTTATACCAGAGAGATAAAATATCACATTGTAAATCAATAATTTTTGAAACGTACACAGTAAATTTTAATTAGCGTCGTTAATCTCTGTTCGAAAAATTGTGGATATTTCAACTGCTTTAACTTGATGAGAAAAGATCAGTCTGCGTGGACTCGTTTCAAAACACGAAACATTCACTTTCTTATCTCTAAATTGAATTTCCTCAATGACGACTTTGTACTCAAAAGCGAAATAGCAAAGTGAGAATGGTCCTTTATTCCGAAAATTTTGCAAACTCAAATGACTACGAAATTTACTAGAATCTTTGCAGTTCGAAGTTTTGTGATGCCAAAGACAAAGTTTTATAAAATCAACGTTTTAGAATCAGATGGAATTTTGTACTGGTCTTTTGTTGCACTTTGAATAAAAAGTATGCCGTGGACATTGGAGTAATCAAAAATACACAACGAGATGGGACGACTGGACTTGTAGCTTTGGCGCGTGTGTTTAATGGGTGTGTGTTTCGTATGCATATTCAATGTGTTTAGCGTGTGTTGTTGGCGTACATGCTCGATAAAAAACTTTTTTAAAAATCTATAAACTAATTAAACTATAGATAGGAAACAGAATAATGGAAAACATCTAAAAGTTAATTTCTAAATTGAACGACCCGTAGTAATAAAAAAATATATTTTCTGTTCTTTAAAAAATCAATAAAGCAGTACATATCTCAAAATTTTTTTAATTCGATCATTTTGTAGTGGGCCGACTGTAGATTTTTCTGCATTTATGGAATGTTTGAAGATACAAAAATGCTTGTAATGCACATAGTATGCAGAAATATATAAAATGATCAAAGTACCCTTAACAACATTTTACAAATAAAACCTTTTTCTATCTAAACTGCATTTTCTAAATTATATTTACAAAATTTTCATAGCAGATTTTATTTACTACGCAGACCGTCGTAAGAGACATGATACGGAATTTTTACTTCATAAACTTGTAATTATAAAATATAAGAATTCAGTGTCGTAGCAGTATTTTCCTCGACTATGTATCCTGTTCCTGCGTTTAATTGCCTTTGCTCTAACACAGGGAATCGTAATTTGAGGTCATTCAAAGTTTTTACGAACGATAAAATCAGTTCACTCTTAGTCGACGAATGGCAAATGGACGGAAAGTTTAAAAGGGGTAGATAAGAAATTTCTTGTACAGTTTAACCTTTAAACTACAGCCAGCGACCGGAACGATTCCCTTCGGTCGAAGTTCGTAACCGCAGTAAAAAATATTAAAGGAAGTTGTAGATTGCCGATAAAAGAACATTTTTACCATGTCCTTAGCGTAAAGTCTTACTCTACGTTTCTACTTTCCAGATAAAAATATGTACCTTTGATCTAACATTATCCACCAAAGGATGAAATTATCGGTTCGATCAGATTCGATTTACTATAATATTTTCATAAAAAATAAATGTACCTCATGGCTGCATGTATGTACAGAAACTTGTGTTACAGACGTCTGAAAAATATCATAATAATAATAGTTTTCCATATTGTACTATTTTACAAATATTATAATATTATAGTACGATACAAGCAATATTAATCGACAATTAATATCGATAAAAGTGGCCCAACGAAAATTAAAATTTCACTGTACGATGAACTGAAAGTTAAGCGTATAAAATTCTATAGCTATTTATTTTTTAACTATCTGCTTGCTCCTCTGTAGACATTAAAGTGTACTTCAAATGCTTATCTCCGATTAAACGATCATTTTGTTCGCTCGATGATGTTAAGTTTGAGCTTGACAATTATAAATGTAAAAGCAAGACGTAGTTATTAAATTATTACACGTTTGTTTGATTTTTATTATACGTTATTTATATTTTTATGAAAGCAAATCAAAAATATAACTCAAGTAGTAACTTTTTTTTACTAAATATTAATAGTAAGCGCTAAACTTTATTTATTTTATATATCTCTGCATATTATGCTCATTCTACGTATTTTTCTCCTTCTAAGCTTTCCATAAATACATAAAGATTCGTCTAGTTCTCTAAATAAATAACTAAAATTTGCTAATATCAGTAGATGCAAATTCCTTTTTTTTTTTTTGTTTTTATTTGACAGACGTAACAGATCGTGTGAAAAAGTTAATTTTCCGTAAAAGGAATTTTTCTCTAGCTATGAAATAATGTTACACCGATTGAAAGCTTCCTATCTACGTTATATGCGAACGATTGAACGAACTATTAAAAATTTGGAGGCTTAAATTTCCTTAATATGGCCGATTTTATGAAATTTAAACATCCTACCATAATCCCGGCTTTAAAATATCCTATATTCTATATAATTCCTCTGGCGCTGTAATTTTTCATGGCAGAGGAATTCAAGCTGGTTCACCGTGGACCATCGATTATCGACATAGTCGAGCAGTTGGTGAAAATTTTACGCTGAACAATGCAACTCCGAGGAAACTTCACTCCTCTCGGATGATCCACCTTTGTCCTTAATCGGCGGAAAATCGAATTGGAACACTTGAGGCGATCGCAAAATAAATCCGCCTTTGTGCAAGCTGGCTCACATAACAGGAAACAGTTCAATATCTGAAGATCTACAACCACGAAAGTAATTATAATCCTTCTGATTGTTATAATTACGTGCTTACATTGTAAAGGAACGTGCAGACGATCTGCTGAAATGGTCACCGCTTCTAAGAAAACTCTACATCTGGTCTTTTTAATTTTCTCAAGCACTGAAGCCATCGACAGCGTGTAGACAAAAGACTGCGACGAAGACAGACCATAAACAGTAGACAGGCGACGTTGGCTTCGGGATTTTCAGTTATTGGGTAACAGCTAGCGTGCGGATCTGGACCAGCTCAAATTGTATTCTTACTTATCATTACACTTCTATTTAAATATATTTTCTGCCTTACAATTTATCCGCGAGTTTTCTCTGTTTACACATCGAATAACCTCAACACGATCCACGTTATCGTTCATCTTATCGTCGATGTTCAGAGTTCTCAAAATTGTATCGACGATATACAGGGTGAGTCAGGACACGTGGAAAGTGCAGCAGCAGTTGATTCGGCACATTGAAATAAAAAGAGAAGTCCGTATAAATACGTGACATATACCTCACGTGTACTTACAACTGATAGTATCAGACAAAGCACGTAAGAATGAAAATTTAGATTTAGCACGTGTATTCATTGCACGGTAATAAGAAGCATAACCAAAGTTCATTTTCCTTCTCAATAATATATGCAATTAATGAGAATATTTTTACCTGTTTCAGGTAAGCAAACAAATTCTACTGCCATTGGAAGATGTATCGAATTTTCATCGCTCAGTCAAAGCGTATGTACGTATATCTTACATTTTATCTTGTATCGAAAGGAGGGTCTGCCCGTTATACGCGAACCATAAAAATTATAATATCAGATAATTTGTTATATGTACAAACGAATGAGCGAAATTTTTCAATAGAACTCGAAGCTCGTTTAGAAAACAATACGGCAAATTGTTCGATCAAAGTATTTACCGTTGCTTTCTACAGGCTGGTTGGTAACTGATGGTACAAGCGGAAAAGGGGTGATTCTACGCGAAAAAAGAAGTCGAAAATATAGAATAACAATTTTTCGTTCAAGGCTTTGTTTTCGAGAAAATCGACTTTGAATTTTCGCTCGGTACGCGTGCACTTTATCACGTCTCGTTATAACGGATCTCACTCTAGATCGTTGCCTCGATTGACGTTACTTTTTTAATTTTTTAAATTTTTAAATTTTTAAATTTTTAAATTTTTAAATTTTTAAATTTTTAAATTTTTAAATTTTTAAATTTTTAAATTTTTAAATTTTTAAATTTTTAAATTTTTAAATTTTTAAATTTTTAAATTTTTAAATTTTTAAATTTTTAAATTTTTAAATTTTTAAATTTTTAAATTTTTAAATTTTTAAATTTTTAAATTTTTAAATTTTTAAATTTTTAAATTTTTAAATTTTTAAATTTTTAAATTTTTAAATTTTTAAATTTTTAAATTTTTAAATTTTTAAATTTTTAAATTTTTAAATTTTTAAATTTTTAAATTTTTAAATTTTTAAATTTTTAAATTTTTAAATTTTTAAATTTTTAAATTTTTAAATTTTTAAATTTTTAAATTTTTAAATTTTTAAATTTTTAAATTTTTAAATTTTTAAATTTTTAAATTTTTAAATTTTTAAATTTTTAAATTTTTAAATTTTTAAATTTTTAAATTTTTAAATTTTTAAATTTTTAAATTTTTAAATTTTTAAATTTTTAAATTTTTATTCTATATATTCCACTTCTTTTTTCGCGTAGAATCACCTCCTTTCCGCTTGTACCACCAGTTACCAACTACACTGTATAACTTCGTGGCATCTATCAAACAAACGACGAATTCCATCGTGGCGAAATGCTACGTCCTCAGACAAGGTCCAATCGTCAACCACATTTTTGTATCCGATCCACTAATTGGAAATATGTATCGGATAAAACGTGTTGCATCGATCGGAATTAATGTTGTAATCCGAAGGAGTAACGTGTAGTGAATAAGTTGGCTGCTGCAGAACGTCCCAGCCAAGCCTCATTATGATGGTGTCTTTTATCGCAGAAGCAGTGTGTGGTCTCATCTTGTCATGCAGCAATTTCACGGAACGTCCTCCTTTGTCAGCGTCCTGACGATTGCATCCTGTCTAAAGGCACGACATTTTTCCCTAATGGAAATCATCGCGTGTCTGACAGGTGGCTTAAAGCTAAGCTGAGTTCACATTATCCAGTCGCTGGATCAAGCGATTACATTTCGATTGTTTGACTGGAAATCGTTCAATGTCTACGTTATTCCAGTCTTTTTTCAACTGTTGAATTGTGATAGACTGTTGTGGCAATGGATTTACGGGAAAAAAGGGATAAAACACCTGCGCGCTTCAGCCACCGCTTGGATACCGTGCCATCTAAACTATTTCACTAACACTGGAATATTGCGTTCTCAATGGTGAGATTAAACGCCAGATTTTCTCTTTTTATTAATGCCTCGTGAGATTTATACAGTTTACACGTGCAACTAGCACGCATTATTAATTTGTAATTGTACGTCGTTGAGAAAATTGTTCAATATTCAGCCGCTGGATTACGCGACACATCGAGAAAGAGAATTTTAAGGAAGCAGAAATTGCATAATGCAATTTACGCGTATAAACTTGATCACTGGTTGGCTGGAGCAGAATTCGTTGTTGTTGGTATAAAACTCCTACTTAACACGTTCGTCGCCACGTCGTACATATCTATGTGACGGGTGTACTTCCGTGGGGGCCCTGTCACAAAGTATGGGTGACGCTCTTCTTGTTCGAGTTAATTAAATATAGGATATTATATATAGAATATACAACATAAAAATATCAAAAACATATTATACCATACTTTTTATTAATTTATATTCTGGATAATATATTACATTATGCTATATCGCGTGGTATTTGTTAAAACGTTCCAAACACATTTGGGCTGATTTTCGGCACCTCGAACGATAGTCGTAGACTTCGTCATCGCTACTCTCCTCGCTTTCAAATATATTTTCACGCTGTTTACTGAACATTTTGAGGATGAAAAAATCACCGATGTACGTCTCACGAGTATGCTTCTCGACTAAATGAAAGATCCGAGATATCTGCCATGAGATCCCTCGGAATACTCTAGCTGGAAAGCTCATCGCTTCCTCCATTTCAGAACTAAATAATCTTTTCTTTACGATGAATCGAAGGCGATAAACAGTGAATTCCCGCTTGTCGCTCTATTTACGTTCTGCATACCGACGATTGGATTTGGGTCCGCAGGAAACTTAGCCGAATCACGTTGGCCGACGAACGTGTTAATAGCTAGCTAATCCTTGTTTACTGCAACTTAATTATAAGCCTGAATTAAGTTTAGCATTAAGAAAGGCTGAATCGAAAAAGTGGACTTTCGATCGTCGTTTGGATTACTTGCTGCGATAATGCCACTGTACCGCGATAAAATTATGTTCGTATTATTTCAGTTACGATCCAGTAATTGCATTGGATCAGTGGTTCAGTGCGATGCTACTGAACAAATGCAATCTCAGCTCTATAGAAAGCAACGACTGTGACCAAAATACTTTGCTCAAGCAACTTGCCATATTTTTCGTTTTAAAGATTTGACTTTTTTCACTAAAAGATTTCCAGTATTCGCTCGTACGCCTAATATTCGATAACCATTCTATGTACGAGATTCCGCTGGTGAAATGGCTGCGATTCTATGTGTAGCATGCAAATGCCCTCCGAGTCCCTGAAGTCAACGCGAGCAGAGTTGTTATTTCCGCAACGAGGAACGTTAACCAGCGTTTCCGCGTTCTATGTGCGTACCACCCGCGGTCGTGGACTTGTTTCGGCTTCACCCCAACTAACCTCTATCCATTAGATTACGTCAAGCCAGGATATAACACCTGACGCACCTCCTTTTCCATCTTTTTCCTCCTTTCCTTCTGATCTTCCCTTCCTGTCCTCTCTCTCTCTCTCATTTTCTCTCATTCTTCGTTTTCCTAACGTTCGAGCAGAGTCCACTGCCTGTTCGGCACATTCGCCAGGCTCCTCATCTAAAGTCTCCAAGTACGACCGTCTCCTGCACATTAATACGATCGACTTTCTCAGCTTCCCTCAAGTATCCGCGATACAGAATAAGCTCGGAAGTAATTTCTTTGCAGATTGAATATGCTAATGGCCGACCAACAAAGACTATTAAAATTAGATTATAAGCTATTCATAACGAGACGCGAGTTTTATGTACTTTATTGGTGAAGGACGACGCCGCACGCTCAAAGTGCCATTGCAAAGCATCGAAAGAGCCCCTCATGACCAACGTAATTATCTTCTTATGCACTGTCGACTTTGCATGCTATCCGACAATTTTCTCGTAAATTAAGGGCAGATTAATAGCAGAATTATCTTTAACGACTTCTAATTGTTAGGATTAATTCCTCAACGTATGGCGCGCGTATCCTCGCGTTTACGAGTATTAGGAAATCTGCAGGCTTCTTATACGAAAGCTGACAATTAGTTTAAAGCATCGAGGAAACGATTAATGGATGAGAATCTTGCAAAGAATTTGAAGAGATCAGAGATTAGAATAGAGATCCGTGAAAGAAGCTAGGGAAGAACGTTGAAAGATTGACAATTAGAGCAGAGATTCACGAGAGAATTCAGCAAAGAATTTTCAGCGATTAGAGATTAGAACAGAGATTCATCTCGAGAATCTTGCAAAGTTGCCTTATGATCTTGATTGGTACTTTGTATTATAAGTCTTTGTATTCCTTGGAGTGGCCATCAGTTGACGAACGTAAAAGTTGTATGTCGTAGGAAAAAATAGTATTTCTCAAGCAACTTTGCCTACAAAGAAAACCACATTCTCCTTCGTGCCAAATATCTTTCATCCAAAGTTCCAGAGATATTCAACATGATAATTCTTATTACACTACCTTGCACACGAAGAAAAATTTATTTACATTTGTTTACATTACATCTAAAAACGATGAAAATGTTCATACAAACATATGCTCCATCTGTTTACGAGGTACAACTCTTTGCTTTATGAGGAATTTTCTGTTTCGATTTTGTCTTGTCTAATTTACAGGAGATGCTAAAGATGATCAGCTGCATCTCGGAGCAAGTTTATAGACGTTTCGTCATAGATCCGGTTGCTCTCTGGATGATTTCTGGTGTTTCTCGAATTTAGTATTTCAACATTTTCCCTAAGTTTCCTCTGTTACGTCTCATAAGCGAAAACAGACAGAACATACGATCGAGTGTTTTCTTCTTAATCTTCTGGATTGATCGAATGAATAGAGTCTCTTGGCTGCAGTATTGAGATGATAATTTAATCCGCTTTCGTAATTACTACACAGCCTCTTTATTTTCTCAGAGATCAGTGTCATGTTCATCTTAAGCCACTGTCTTAATTTACTGTCAGCATAGATTTTTTTTTTATTTAGTTTAAATTTTACAATTTGTCCAGTAGGACATTTGGTAAAATATTATAGCTTAGTGGTATAATAATATAACATGTGGATGGTTACCCTCAGCGGGGTTCCATCTTCCAAGTTGTTTAACTGTCAGCATAGGTGTACGTAAATCAGTTGATTATTCCCAATTCTTAGAATGTGTGTGTTTGATAAAGCATTGTTGGACAGGTACAGGTGTGATAAGTTTATGCGTATGAATATAGTTATAGTTATGCTATAAATATAGTTAGAATAAATAAAAGACATACGTACCTATGAGAAGAAAAATAATTTGACAAATTTCCTGGCCGGCTGCAGTCTTTCCTCGTCTTAATCTACTGTCAGCATAGATTTAGGTAAATCGGTTAACTCTTTCCTTAGACGAAAACGACGACACTAAATCCTTTTCGATTTAGTATGAAGACGAGAGGTTTCTCGTGCGACAGGCATAAGCCACACCTCTTTCGGTAAAATCATTAGCAATTTAATGGAAAGTGCTTTGCGTCCACGTCACGTCCCAGTTTCACAGGATCTACCTGTGGAAACCGGCTACTGCTCAGTTAGACAAGAGTAAAAGAAATTCGCTGCCTCATAATGAGAGGCTATCCAGCTACGGTGTTTCTGCTCTTGATCGAAAATCGAAAGAAACGAGATCAGTTTGCAAAAATAATCGAATAGCGTTAGTAAACTTTGATAATAATATTACTCATAAATAAAATAAGATAAAGCATCTTGCTCGACATAAAATTGGAAAATCAGTGAATAATACTTAACTTCCTACATATTTATATAATCGAAACTTGTTTAGAAAGAGTAACAGTAAGTACGTTCAGCTTCTTTCTCTTCGTTTCATTTATCTTCCCTCGCATTTCACGTTATTCTATCGGATGAAATATAAAATTATATACCACGTCTAATTACATTTATTCATTTAGTACCACCCGTTGCATTCTGATAATTGATGCACCATAGAGATTTCGAATTTGATATTTAAAATTTCAATGCTAGAAAAGGTCCCTCTTTTTCTCTCCCGCCTCTCTCGCACAATTTTCCTGAATGAGAACATTCACAGTTAAATGTATCGTTTAACTAATAGTAAAATATATTAATAACTAATTAATGAATTACCAGGCATGTAAATATGAAACCGGAATTCTTGTATAGAAAATACACGTTTATTGTATGAAAATGATTAAAAATATTTTATTCGAAGTATTGCCCATCGCTAGCTATACATTTTTCCCACCTCTCTGGTAATTGGTGGGTGCCACGCCAAAAGACTGTCGCTCTTTTGAGGCAAACCAGTCATCGAGGCATTTTCGTACATTTTCGTAAAAAGCGAAGTGCTGGTCAGAAAGTGCGTGTCCCATCGATGCAAATAAATAGTAATCGGACGGAGCCAAGTCTGGTGAGTAAGCCGCGTGCGAAAGTATTTCCCAACTGAACGCTTCGATCGTTTCCTTCACCGGTTTTGCTGTATGTGATGGTCCATCTTCATGAAGCAAAATTACTTTGTGTTGCCTTTTTGATATTCTGGTCGTTTTTCACGCAAAGCT
>NT_176619.1:0-96476 GCF_000188095.3 Bombus impatiens | reverse complement strand
TTCCACGTTCTTCGTTCCTCGCGTCAAAATTGCTACTTCTGAATTTTTTAAACCACTCAAAGCCCTGTGATTTACCAAGAGCATGCTCACCGTGCAAGCTTCGACGAGCATTCGATGCGATTCTACAGCAGTTTTCTTCAAATGGTAACAGAAAATCAATGCTGTCCGCAAATCGTAGTTTCCAGGCACAAAATTTGACATGTTCAACGCTATTACAAACTATGCTGTTGTGTGAAACTTGTATTGTTCCGAGTCGAAAATGTTTGTGAGAGGTCAACAAAGATTCCGAGTCGAAAATGTTTGTGAGATGTCAACAAAGACTTTTGGCATCATTGACGCAGTTTAGTGACAACTATATTATCAGCTAGGGCCATCTATAGGCAAATTCCGGTTTCATACTTACAGGCCTGATATATCATTTTTCCACGTTAATATTCCGATGACCGATACCATATTTTGGAATCCAAGGCCATTTCAAGATCGTAATACTCTATTTCACTTCGTTGGAGGTGTCAGAGAAAATAGCGATAGCTACAACTGATAAAAATTAAGAAGAATGACGAGACTCGTATGTTATTCAGGAAATAGTTACGAACTACATTATCAGCTAGGACCATCTATAGGCGAATTCCGGTTTCATGCTTACAGGCCTAATAATATCTGTTAGGAATTTATCTATATTTAAGAAAATATATTTATATTATATTTATATTTAAGAAAATTATATTTATATTTAAGAAAATAAATACCACGCAAATACTATATTATATAAATGTAAAAATAACGAGACGTTGCATTATGACGATCTCACCCTAATCTGAAAAGCTCCCATAGAAATATTTGTAAAAAAAAAATACATTGCACTTTCTTAATGTGTTTTATCTGTATTTCTTCAAACATGATAAAATGTTTAATAAAAATTGTAAATGCCAGTTTTTCGTGCCGTGGTACGACAAAGAAAAATGATAATCTCTAAAGGGGACAAATACACGTACTATAATCGTAATGTGTAAAACGTGTTGTTAAGAGAATTGAAATAAATTTCTGCTCGTGATAAAACAACTTAAAACTGCATCGAATTGCAAACAATAAAAATATGATACGATCTTGATTAAATGTACAGGAGGACGATTAAAATGTTTTTCTAAATAGCTCGTGGCAAGCCCGAGCAAACGCGAGAGCAAAGTGTACACGGTTCTGCTGGTATATAGCGGTCGTGCCAGGTCTGAAGAACGATTTATGTGCGATCAAGAGAATGATCCTTTACAGAGGCAACTCGTTTCTCACGCGCAATTATCAGCAAGATAATGCTTAATGACCATGTGGCACGCAGTATGTTTAACACGTACGCAATTTATAAAGGCGCAGCTGAAACCGCATAGCCGGCCAACTCCCTTTCTTCTTCCTTTATTCTCCCTTTCGTTTCGTCGCATAGCTGAAAATAAAAGCACGACATTATAACAACACGATAAAAGAATATTTCCGTGAGAAATATTTTTACTGGCCTACACAAAGTATTAGGTAGATAATTAAAAGGAAAGATAATTACAAGTTCTAATCTTTCAATGTATTACGTATGTGCAGTCGACCATAAACATATGCATAGTAGGTGCGCAGCCCTTAAATCTGTGGCTTGCTGGAAAAAAATACCAATGAAGCAGAGAAAAAACGAGTATTTATAAAGTTGAGATATCAACAGTTGAAGATATTAGGTTGTCCGGAAAGTGTCTTTCTTTCGCAAACGTGTTTTTTACAACAGTGCACTTTCGTACAAACGTGAAACCAAGTCTGTGAAACGTCGCGGTGTTTATCTCAACAGAAGAAAATGTAATATTACGTACGTAGTACGTAATTCGATAAAATAATATAAAACAAAAAACGTTGTGCGTCTATTAGTTCCTCATAATACGAAAGAAACTTTTCGGACAACCTAATATGTTAGAAAATGCATGTTCCAACAATTTTTGATACCGAGGTTTCTACTCCTTCGAATTTATTTTCTCATACAAAAAGAGAATCGAAGCTTATGCTATTCGCGTTTTATATTTATATTGACTACTTGGTATTTTTCGTGGAAACCTTGTTTCATGAAAAATTTCTCTTTGATATGTACAAATGTCACGTTAGTGGTTTTTGGGTAGAATTGGAATCTGTCCTTTCACATTATTATTTATAAAACTACTATTATTTATTATTAATTATAAGACTGTCGTTGGGGACTATACAATTTTTTACAGATTCGACACTGAGTTTAATTCATTTTGGTAAAAATACGACGCTGGCATTTCTTGCGCTAAGCGACAGACATATAAAATGGTACAGTAGAAATTAGTATGAATTTTTTTGACACGGTAAGATACGCGTTAAAGTGTAATATAATTCATTCGTGAAGGACATTGGAAGGAAATTATGAGAATAAGCAGTGATCAATTATATCGAATGGAATGCTTGCCACTGTTTTTATTCTCTTGCTGTTTTATTATGAATCTGTTAATTCGTTCTTATAATGTAAAATACAAGGTGGCACATAAATCACTTTGTTATTTAACGCGTTGACTGCCACGCAAATTTGATATATTTTTCTCTGCAAGTTACAACAGATTGAAATATGCTATGATATACAGAATAAAAATTTCTTTTTTAAATTTTTCCATCGAAACAACGATCTACAGTGAGATCTGTTATAATGAGAAGTGATAAAGTGCACGCGTACCGACCGAAAATTCAAAGTCGATTTTCTCGAAAACAAAGCCTCAAACGAAAAATTTTTATTCTATATTTTCCACTTCTTTTTTCACGTAGAATCACACCCTTTCCGCTTGTACCACCAGTTACCAACCACCCTGTATATTTCAATTTTGCAAAATATTATACTTGCGTACTTTTTCTCTGATAATATTACCTAAGCATTCTATACAATAAAGAAGAAACGCCTTCTTAATACGAGTCATCTATTAATATTCGGAAATTATGTACAAAGTCTCAACCTCAAGAAAGTCACTTTTCATTACTTTTTCATACATTTCGGAAGCTACCTTTACTATCTTCTTCTTTTCTTCGCTAAGCTTCTCGAATATCATCTTCTAACTGCTCAATTGCGATTGGTTTATCGTCATACGCTTTACGTTTAAGAAAATCCCGTAAGGAAAAGTCCGGTGCAGTTAAATCAGGTGACAAAGAGGAGCAGATGATATTTTTTTTTTTTAATATTTATTAAAATTACAATCAATTCTCGCGTTGAGAATTTTCAGTAATTTTTCTGGCGTGGCGCAGTAACATGGCTAATTGTTTATAATAAGTTAATACTTATTATAGATAAGTATAATTTGTAAGCAAGTATTGTAAATAAGTAAATGTTACTTAATTTAAATAACTAGTTGAATCTATCGTTTAGGTCTAGCTGGTAGTGTCTCTTCAGCCTGCGGATCTGGTCCGTCGTATCAAGTAATCCAGTGATTAGGGAGTTCGGTGTTTGTTGACTCTTTTGCTATATCTGTCGCTATATTTTGCTATTTCCTCTTTGATTGTGGGTATCTTAAGATCGCGGTGTATTGTTTCGTTGGTAACATATCAAGGTGTATCAATTAGGGATCTTAGCGTTTTCGATTGGAAGCGTTGAAGTATTTCAATGTTGGAGTTACTGAGCAGATGATATGGCTGGCAGATAATACGTGGATAACAGAAACACGAAGTCAGAGACACGAAATGGAACCTGACGCAGCCTTAGAGTCGCAAATCTACGCATCAAACGCGTTAAATTTCTTCAAAGAAATAAATATGAACTAAAAATGTCAAAAATCAAAACGATGTAGCTTTTTATGCATTTCTAATATTCCTTTTGTTCTTCTTGAAAGTGCAAAATTGCACAAAACACGGATGATATAAAAAAGCATGTAAAATATAAGTATAAACAACGATATACACTTTTTCCAATGTCTTTTCCAATCCTCAAAACAGTTTGGCAATTCGCTTTATCGTGCGCCTCTTGGTTCGTTCAACGATCTTAGCGCTTCCTTTAATACTTTTCTATCGATCTTCTACTCTTTTAACTGTATCACCAACAGTGTAAATTTGCATAAAAGTCTGCAATCTACTAATCAGTCTAAGCTTAGCGTCGTCGCTAATGAGCCTGCAGTCGATGCGACGTTAAACGTACGTTAAAAAAGAAAAGGAAGAATCATAAAGCTGAAAGAAATTTCAGCGAACATAATAAAACAATGAGAAATGATTTGAATCGTTGCTCGATCAAAGGTAAATTCATCTTACACGAACAACCTGGACTGCAAGTTTCTCCTTGTTTCATTAACTGACCAGTAACATTAAATGATCGTGCGACACGGTACTGCCGACGCAGTCATTTACATTTTCGCTGATATATTTTTGCAGCCGCTCGATTACGATAGCGTGTGCTGAATCGTAAGGCCGGTAGCCAGTGTTCGTGTATGTAATGAAAACGTTTTCTCACGTGCACGTGATTCGTTCTCATGATTAAAACGTCGCCAGCCGTGCGTAGTATACCTGCCTCCACATAAATCATCGTAATTTTGTAATTTCGTATCGCCCATTTGCGAGTCTGAAATATAGCCATGAAAATTATCAATTGAATAGCGGTTACAGTTTAGAAACAAGACGTCATCTAAATTCAGGTAAATTGTACAGGAACGTCGCAACACTTGTAATACGATCGACAATACGGGCATTCTACGTTTTTTTCTTCTTTTTTTATTATTTAATTTGTACTTTACAATTTGTCCAGCTGGACATTTGGTAAGTTTTTCTTACTTAATTGCTAAATAACATGTGGATGGCTAGTCTCAGTGGAATACCATCTTCGAGTTTGACTATTTTATTTCTTCAGTGAAGTTAGTGAGGTGTTTTCTAGAATAAAATTTTTTTCTATTTAATTTGTACTTTACAATTTGTCCAGTTGGACATTTGGTAAATTTTCGTTACTTAATTGCTAAATAACATGTGGATGGCTAGTCTCAGTGGAATACCATCTTCGAGTTTGACTATTTTATTTCTTCAGTGAAGTTAGTGGGGTGTTTTATGGAACAAAACTTTTTTTCTATTTAATTTGTACTTTACAATTTGTCCAGTTGGACATTTGGTAAATTTTCGTTACTTAATTGCTAAATAACATGTGGATGGCTACCCCCAGTGGAATACCATCTTCGAGTTTGACTATTTTATTTCTTCAGTGAAGTTAGTGCGGTGTTTTATGGAACAAAATTTTTTTTCTATTTAATTTGTACTTTACAATTTGCCCAGCTGGACATTTGGTACATTTTTCTTACTTAATTGCTAAATAACATGTGGATGGCTAGTCTCAGCGGGATACCATCTTCAAGTTTGACTATTTTATTTCTTCAGTCAGGTCTGTGAGGTGTTTTCTCGACCAAAAGTCTTTTTTCTATTCGGAACAAAATTTTTTTTCTATTTAATTTGTACTTTACAATTTGCCCAGCTGGACATTTGGTACATTTTTCTTACTTAATTGCTAAATAACATGTGGATGGCTAGTCTCAGCGGGATACCATCTTCAAGTTTGATTATTTTATTTCTTCAGTGAAGTTAGTGCGGTGTTTTCTAGAACAAAATTTTTTTCTATTTAATTTGTACTTTATAATTTGTCCAGCTGGACATTTGATAAATTTTCTTTACTCAGTTACTAAATAACATGTGGATGGCTACTCCCAACGAGATACCATCTTCGAGTTTGACTATTTTATTTCTTCAGTGAAGTTAGTGCGGTGTTTTATGGAACAAAATTTTTTTTCTATTTAATTTGTACTTTACAATTTGCCCAGCTGGACATTTGGTACATTTTTCTTACTTAATTGCTAAATAACATGTGGATGGCTAGTCTCAGCGGGATACCATCTTCAAGTTTGATTATTTTATTTCTTCAGTGAAGTTAGTGCGGTGTTTTCTAGAACAAAATTTTTTTCTATTTAATTTGTACTTTATAATTTGTCCAGCTGGACATTTGATAAATTTTTCTTATTTAATTGCTAAATAACATGTGAATGGCTACCCCCAGCGGGATACCATCTTCAAGTTTGACTATTTTAGTTCTTTAGTGAGTTAGTTTTTAACGTAATATGTTTATTTCGTCCCCTTCAAAATAATACCCATAAACAATGATACATTTCTGCCAATATCTTTTTCAATCCTCAAAACAGTTTGGCAATTCACTTTATTGTGTGCCTCTTGGTTCGTTCTTAGTTTTATGTCTTCAGCGCTTTGAAGCAGTTGTTCTTTCGTAGCTTTTTCCATCCTCAGAATAATAAGAAATCGTATGATGTCATATCTGGTGATCGAGAAATCAGAACTGAATTATTTTTCGCCAAGAAATTCCTAACGAGCAATGATCACACGGTAAAATCACGAGATCACAGAAATGCAACATAATAGACAAGCAAATCTGGAGTTATCGACCGATCTCGATAAAGAAACTGATATATGTAATAAACAAGCAAGACAAGCAAGCGAATCAACGTTTTTCCAACCGGCTCTTTCTACACCAAGAAATTACAAAATTACTCGTATGTTATCGTCGCTATTTAACAAGCAATTTAAATCTTATTATATTCGACTAAACAATTAGCTAAACTATCGGTCATTGTTGTTATCCGTTAATACCGTGGTCGGTCAAAGTTGTAGCCGATCGAGTCTGGCGTCAGTAAATCGTCGTCGGTAAAAAGAATGTCGGTAAAATCCACATCGGTGATTTCAATGGGTAATTAACATCTACTTTACTATTGCACGCTGTATAAAAGAAACAAAATTAAATACGGTGAGGATCCGCGGAACGTACTAGACGTTTAATATTCATTCAGCAAATACCTTTACGAGGCTTGGCTCCTTCGTTGCAACCAAACATAAAAGAGTATAGCGCAGCGCGTCAATTATGGTTTACAAGTTAAGAGCAATAGCCGTATTTAAAGCTGTTTTGCCAAGATGTACCGTGATTGAATACCATGCGTGGTCGCTAGAGAGCGGTTGCACGTAGAATGTTCACCTGCCCGTGATAGAAGATCGATATTCCTACTTGAATAAACTCAATTTTCTACGGTGCTTATAATCTGCGCGATGTAATCACGGGGAACCGCCGGCCGGCAAAACGATTCATCATACACACATTGAAGAGACGTTGCTCGTACGTGCGCGCCAAGAGTTTGAATGTGTGCCGGCTAGTAATAGCTGCCGTGATCGAAGTAGCTATAATTGCAAAGTAGTAGGAAAAGAAAATGGTAAAGCAGCAGAGAGAAGAAGATGGGTAAAATTATATCAATCGGCGATATTAGGATATGCTGTTATGTTAGTATGTGCTGTTTAAACGGATACGTTCAAATATCTGGAAAAATTCGAATGATACACTAGCACAGAAAAAAGTTGGGACACTAGCTCATTTTTGACAAGACATATTTTGATTGTGAAATTATAGTGAGATAAAATTGGAATTATTTTAATAATGGTATATTATAATTGTGACTCTGAAGATAAAGCGGTAAAGATTCTTGTCAATTTCTCAATTTCGTTATAGAAGTACACACATTAATGTTTAATTTTCGGAAAACAGATGACTCTCCTCCGTGAGTTTATTTATCACAGCAAGACAACATAGGTAACAGGAAGTTTCAAGCTAAATTTAAAAAATAGCGTTGGTAACATCATTATCTTCTTTTTTCTTTTGCTTTTCGATTTATGGAGTTGATCACTGCGGCTTCTGAATGATCGTCTGATAGTAAAACAGGCGTCTGTAATTGCCATATCTCATAGAACTATTTTGTCACTTGACAAACTCTTTACCTTCTGATTCTTCAATTTTTAATTTGTAGAACAGATTGGGAAGAACGTTTTAAACAGCCAAACAGCCTCCTAACGTTAAACAGCAAACGTATACGCTATTATATACAGTAAATACTAACATCGATCATTGCTGTATTCTTTAATACGCAATACAAATTTGTATTCTGATGATTTCATAGAAAGATAGTAAATACTGTTTCCAATTATTAATTTATCATCTGTTGGTGCAGCTTGGTTATATACTGTTACTACAAATCGACCAAAATTTCCCTAGAGATGCTTACGAAGTGTAGTGTATACATATGGACAAGCAAACACACAAACGTTCTTGGAAAGAAGACTAGAAAGAAAACACCCCACTGACCTCACTAAAGAAATAAAATACTCAAACTCGAAGATGGTATTCCGCTGGGGGTAGCCATCCACATGTTATTTAGCAATTCAGTTAGAAAAATTTACCAAATGCCCATCTGGACAAATTGTAAAATACAAATTAAATTGAAAAAAAAGCTTTTGTTCTAGAAAACACTCCACAGATCCGACTGAAGAAATAAAATAGTCAAACTTGAAGATGGTATTCCACTGGGGGTAGCCATCCACATGTTATTTAGCAACTAAGTTAGAAAAATTTACCAAATGTCCATCTGGACAAATTGTCAAGTACAAATTAAATAGACGAAAAGCTTTTGTTTTAGAAAACACTCCACAGATCCGACTGAAGAAATAAAATAGTCAAACTGGAAGATGGTATTCCACTGGGAGTAGCCATCCACATGTTATTTGGCAATTAAGTAAGAAAAATTTACCAAATGTCCATCTGGACAAATTGTAAAATACAAATTAAATAGAAAAAAAAATTTTGTTCGAGAAAACACCCCACAGATCCGACTGAAGAAATAAAATAGTCAAATTCAAAGATGGTATTCCACTAAGGGTAGCCATCCACGTGTTATTTAGCAATTAAGTAAGAAAAATTTACCAAATGTCCATCTGGACAAATTGTAAAGTACAAATTAAATAGAAAAAAAGCTTTTGTTCTAGAAAACACTCCACAGATCCGACTGAAGAAATAAAATAGTTAAACTTGAAGATGGTATCCTGCTGGGGGTAGCCATCCACATGTTATTTAGCAATTAAATTAGAAAAATTTACCAAATGTCCATCTGGACAAATTGTAAAGTACAAATTAAATAGAAAAAAAGCTTTTGTTCTAGAAAACACTCCACAGATCCGACTGAAGAAATAAAATAGTTAAACTTGAAGATGGTATCCTGCTGGGGGTAGCCATCCACATGTTATTTAGCAATTAAATTAGAAAAATTTACCAAATGTCCATCTGGACAAATTGTAAAATACAAATTAAATAGAAAAAAAAATTTTGTTCGAGAAAACACCCCACAGATCCGACTGAAGAAATAAAATAGTCAAATTCAAAGATGGTATTCCACTAAGGGTAGCCATCCACGTGTTATTTAGCAATTAAGTAAGAAAAATTTACCAAATGTCCATCTGGACAAATTGTAAAGTACAAATTAAATAGAAAAAAAGCTTTTGTTCTAGAAAACACTCCACAGATCCGACTGAAGAAATAAAATAGTCAAACTTGAAGATGGTATTCCACTTCGGGTAGCCATCCACATGTTATTTAGCAATTAAGTAAGAAAAATTTGCCAAATGTCCAACTGGACAAATTGTAAAGTACAAATTAAATAATAAAAAAAAAATAAAAACTGTTCTTACGTAAGAAATTACTATATAGATTGTCAATTATATCGATGAAAGGAATAATTCTCAATACCCATGGAATGCTCAAAAACTTTCTTTTCTTAATCTCAATACACATAATACTAAAGAATAATGTAAGATTGGCAGTTTGCTAATTCATACTTACTGTATTTACTTTACCAGTTTCTATTGCACCGGGAATTTTTTCATTATCTGTTCAATTATATACCGAATATTAATATTATATTGATTTTTTTATATTAATTACATAACTTCCTACGAAATTTGTAAATTTGAAGGGTGCAAAAGTGTCGATATTAAACGAGTCATTATCACGATACATTTAAAATATTAAGAACTAATTCTGTCTCATGTAACATGTCCTCTTGCTCATTCCTTTTCATAAAATTATATCCACGTATAAAATATTTAAATGAAACGTGTCATGTTTATAAATTAAGAAATGTATAAGTACCTTTCTGATTTTTAACCGAAGGAATGTCGCTCGTTAAGCGCAACCTGCTGCTTTATAAAGACAGACGTTCGTTTGATGTTCAGGAATGCGTCACGTATATGTAGAATATTCGAATACTGAAACATTGTTTATGCGACGTGCAGGACGCAAAAGAATTCGATGCTTATGAATACAATAGCGGTGGGTACATGGTTTTCATCAAGTTTTCCTGCTGCATCCTGTCTGAAACTATGCATACATATATCGCACACGTTGTACAAATAAAAAGTTGACATTGCCTTAAATGGTGCATTCACAGTGCAATACGGTTTTTAAACTCTTATTCTATTTTTACAAACATAATTTTATTGAATAATAATGTTTATTTTTTAAATTTTTTAATTGGTTTAGAATATTTAATTACAATTATTTTATTTTATATAATTTCAGTTGATTTTAATAGATGAATTTATTTAATTTATTTAGTTTATTCTGTATGTGAAGGAGTTTTAGGTTTATCTTTATTAGTAAGAATGAATTATGAATTTGGTCATCAAAAAATTAGTATTATAAATTTGATTTAAAAATGAATGAAGTATTAATTGTAGTTATTATTATTATTTTTTCAAAGTTTATAAAATACACCTACGTATGTATAATACGTGCATGTACTGTGAAAGATAGATCGGGAGAGAGTCAATAAAAATTACGAGATATACAGAAGACAGTTTTGATAACATGATGGAAAAATAATTAATTTAAAATATAGGATACTTGAAGTTTAATTTTGTGGAATTTGCCACGTTCCTCGTTTGCTGGGACAATGACGTAAATCAAAATTTGTAGTTGCTTGAGTTATTGGTAAATTTATTGAGAAAAGACAGTTAGTAGAAAAAATTAGAAGCAAACTTCAAAAATTCAGAATGTCAGAGAATTGCGCTGTCATTGTAATGCTTTTGTCTTGCTACGAGACTGCAAACAGTCCGGAACTTTCAAACTTGTCTGCCCTAAATTCGTGACTTTTTAATTACGCTATTGTTCCAGCAAATGTTCGATAGATACGTCACTCCTTGTTTTTTATATGATATTCTACAAAATTGATGTCAAAATATTTTCTAAACTAATCAGTATTAATCAGTTTTCGGTCATGTTACCTTGATATTTTTTTTCTTTTTTTTTTTTTTGATGGGAGGATTCGATGTATGGAAAAAGAGGTTGCCATTTAAAAATACAAAAAAAATAGTGTAACTGTCTCGAATGCATATGCATTTTTGCACTTTCGAAGAGTTAGAAAATATTATCGCGAAGATGTAGTTCACTTCGATCCATTCATCTTTCTCCACGTACTTATCGCTCTGTAACAAATTCAAGTTACCAAGACGCGATAAATTGTGATATAGTAAGTGAAAAATCTTCTTCAGGAATTGAACATTCCCTCGTAAATATCGTAGAATGAATAAAAAATAGAAGACTTATCGCTAACGGGAAAGATTTACTCGAAGATGGTACCCGCTGGGGATAGCCACCCACATATTATTTAGCAATTAAGTTAACAAAATTTGCCAAATGTCCAGCTGGACAAATTGTAAACTACAAATTAAATAATAAAAAAAAAAAAAGAAAGAATGGGAAAGACGCTGGCTAGTAAATCCGCGAACACGCCGTATAGTGCACTATATAACAAAGATTGGCATACAAATATAGGAAAGTGGAGCTGGAATGCACAGGGCATATAAAGAGGTGTGTGTGCTTCGTTCAGATTTGAAGCATAGCACTCGTGCGATTTTCAGGGGTATTGTTGGTGAAATGGGCCGACTAAGATGCGCGTCCGTGAACACTTTCACACGTACGAGCGGCTTGCGCCTGTGGGTGCGCAAAACTGTGAAAGGTTCGTACCACACGAAACACTTGGGGCCGATGTCAAGGGGTCCCTGGAACAATATAACGACACTGCGTGAAGGCAACCACCCTCTCTGCCTGCTTCTCAATACTTCGATGCAAATGCTTCGCTCCGGACCCACTTTCTACCAACACGTGCTCCCTTTCAGCCCTTCAAGATTTTCGATTTATCGCACCAGCGAACTCTTCAAAGTCGAAAAAATTCCAGGTCGAGGCTGAAGTCTACAATTTAAGCGAAAGCGAGTTGATAGTCGCCCTATGTTCTACTTATCGCTACCGTCGATCGAACTCCGACGACTGTCATCGATCGACCTCGAACTGCAGTCGAAACTCGGCAACTCGAACCCCGAGGGAAGAGTCTAAAGTCTTTGAATTCTAAAAGAATTTTGGCTTATCGAAATTTCCGGGTAAAAGAGCTTCGACAAACGAAAATTCACCATGCAGAAGCTTCGCACGAAGGCGTAATTACAACCACGTTCTCAGAGAGTGTAATTATTTTAAGCTTCCTCTTAGAACTCGTTCTATTCAAGGTGCATAAATGCGAAAGTTAAAGACGCGACAGATAATGGCAATTATGCGTTCGACTGACGAAAAACGATTAGCTTCCATGAATAGATAGAATGGTCGAAGGGCGAAGAGGTAGGGACATGGTTTGCGTTGTCTTATGTTGCTTGGAACGATCCTAACAGTTGGAAGAAGCGAGATAATATCGAACAATTGGCTTCTCTTGCATATTATCACATATAGTGTAGCTGTAGTCATACTTCGAGTTGCAGCTAGAAGCAGCGATAGAAGTTCGACTCATAACGATAAACTTCGACTTGCAGAGCCTAAACTCGAGTTATAGAAGTAACATAAAGTACCTGGATAGGTGGCGAATAATTCGAGTTTAAGTAAGTTTTATTTCGACTTCTAGAGATTTTCGCAGCAGATCGGAAGAGAATGAACAAAAGTTTTTTTTTATTATTTAATTTGTACTTTACAATTTGTTCAGCTGGATATTTGATAAATTTTCTTTACTCAGTTGCAAAATAACATGTGGATGGCTACGAGATACCATCTTCGAGTTTGACTATTTTATTTCTTCAGTGAAGTTAGTGGGGTGTTTTCTAGGACAAAATTTTTTTTCTGTTTAATTTGTACTTTACAATTTGTCCAGCTGGACATCTGGTAAATTTTCTAAGTTAATTACTAAATAACATGTCAATGGCTACCCCCAGCATAATACCATCTTCAAGTTTGACTATTCTATTTCTTCAATGAAGTTAGTAGGGTGTTTTCTAGAACAAAGTCTTCTTTTCTATTTAATTTGTACTTTACAATTTGTCCAGCTGGACATTTGATAAATTTTCTTTACTCAGTTGCTAAATAACATGTGGATGGCTACTCCCAGCGTAATACCATCTTCAAGTTTGACTATTTTAATTCTTCAGTGAAGTTAGTGGGGTGTTTTCTAGGACAAAATTTTTTTTCTGTTTAATTTGTACCTTACAATTTGTCCAGCTGGACATCTGGTAAATTTTCTAAGTTAATTACTAAATAACATGTCAATGGCTACCCCCAGCATAATACCATCTTCAAGTTTGACTATTCTATTTCTTCAATGAAGTTAGTAGGGTGTTTTCTAGAACAAAGTCTTCTTTTCTATTTAATTTGTACTTTACAATTTGTCCAGCTGGACATTTGATAAATTTTCTTTACTCAGTTGCTAAATAACATGTGGATGGCTACTCCCAGCTGGTTACCATCTTCGAGTTTGACTATTTTAATTCTTCAGTGAAGTTAGTGGGGTGTTTTCTAGGACAAAATTTTTTTTCTGTTTAATTTGTACCTTACAATTTGTCCAGCTGGACATCTGGTAAATTTTCTAAGTTAATTACTAAATAACATGTCAATGGCTACCCCCAGCGGAACACCATCTTCGAATTTGACTATTTTATTTCTTCAGTCAGGTCTGTGGGTTGTACAGGGAACATAAATAGACCTAGACCTGTTCCTAGACCTTGCAACCTAAAACATAATGTATATTCAAGTATACAATAATATGCACCGCTCCTTATTTAGAATATTTCTTCGTAATAGCAGTCTCCAGGTCACGGATATACATAAATAAAGTTGCAGAATTTTTCTCGAAGTATTTACTTCAACAATGAACACTGATAGACCTTTCCGTATTATCCGAGTTTTCACGTCGGATAATCGAGGCTCTGCTCTACCGAATAAATTAAATTTCGGCAAACGTAAACGCGGAATGTTCGCAACATTAAATCCCTCTACTTGCAAACTGCACTTCAGACCTTTCTTTGGTAACTTTCAAACACCTAATTTGCCTCACGCGTTGAGCATTACGTCGCCTTCTGACGAAATATCTGCAACCTGTGTGTGCTAAAACGAGTATAAGATACAGTTCTACAGGGACTGCAGATGTTGCTCGTTGTTAATGAACCAAATTATACGAATGTAATTCAACCTTATTTGGGTTATTTATTAGGCTCTGTACAATTTCGCATTTTTACACGTTCGTTTATCAAAGTAACAGAACTTTGCGTTCACTTTCGTCTTCTAAAAAAATTCTACCAAATGTCCAAATCGGACAAACTGTGAATGTAAACAACTAAATAAAAAAAAAAGCTTTCGTCTTTTAAAAAATTCTACCAAATGTCCAAACTGAACAAATTATGAATGTAAAGAATTAAATAAAAAAAAAACTTTCGTCTTTACGATTATACTTTTTACGGTATACTTTTCACTGTTGATTTCGAGAGTTCCTTGATTCACATCGTAGCAGTTTGTGACAATTTTCAAACCTACCGGCATATTGACAAGTAATTGCGATTGGTGTGCCCCAGCAGCATCCGTGAAATTTTAAGTAAAATAAAAATCATCCTCGTCATACTTTCCACCAAGAAGAAGGAAAAAAACGCACTGAAAAATTGTAAATTGACTGGCTGCTGTTAAACTGCATTCACTGATGAACTGTTTGGTTGAACAATTAGTTAGCCGTCGTTGTTTCGTCACAGGACAAATGCATTTTAAAAGAGCAAACGTTCTCCACGAGAAAAATGCCTCTGCTTTGTCATTTTCAAAGAGTTCTATTATTTTTCCCACAATCCGTGTACATCGCAATGAATCCAAGTCTCGATCGTAGTTGGTCCCTGAGAAAAAAGTCACGAAACAAAGTTTCCAACATTCGCGGGTCACAATATCGAGATAATATGTTTTTAAAGGATCCTTCAGCCGCTTTCCTTTCTTCAGGCATAATCAAGCGGCAATAATGCCCGTCAGACAATAATCGGTCGGCTTACCGTCGCGGTTAGTAGCTAAATCGGAAAAGTTTCCGCCGTCCTTACGTCAGACGAAGAACGACGAATCTTTCTTCGCTGGAACTGTCGGCAACTAGGATTAGTTTTAAAGTAAGAGCATGCTCTCGTCTTTTCATCCTTCTTTCTTCGTTCCGCAAGCCTTTCATCGACAGATATACTCACGATGCCTTGATAAACTTCTTACAGTCGCCGACTTCTTTTTTGTTTCCGCGAGTCCGTTCTTCTATGAGATAGGAGGGTCGAACGATTTTTTCGCTAAATTCCGACTTTCTTTAAACTTTCAAGTAATCCAACTTGAAATAAGTCTTATGAACTGGATATACATCGGGCCACGAAAATATTTCAACGTTGCTGGAAACTTTTCATGTGCACAGTGTGTATGATAATTAGCGGGACCCATTTCAGGAGACCCAAAAAGTTCATGCGTTCCATCTGACCTTGTTTCAAAGTTGTAGCCATTTTCGTGTTTCAACAACCCGCGACTGCTTACCTTTTGTCCTGAAAGGTGTACCGTAGTATGTGTGGATGATGCGTGTAATATATGTGCAAGCCATTGTAGAAGTGGACAGGAGGCACAAAAGCAACGAGAAAGGTTCATACTCGCGTATATCCTATTCGACTTTGTTTAAAAATCACGAGCATTTTTTCTCTGATTCGCTAATCCAATTTCAGCAACTGCTCGGCTTCGTAAAAGATGCTCGAAATGGCCACCCACGATCTGTATGAAAACTCGCACTGATCGCATCAGAGAATTTCGCAATGTTTCAAAAATTGCAGATATTTGTTGAATCTGTTGGCAACCTTGTTGTATACGTGCACGAAGTACTTCAACGCTGGTACAATTGCTTTCAGGTGGGCCTAAAATAAAAATCTAATGGATTTAAATGTGAGGAGGTCCTGCACGACGTATCCTATTAGGAGGAAATAGTAAAGGTAAGCAGTTGGACTATCGAAGCACAAAGATGACTATAGCTTTGAAACAAGGTCCAATGAGACGTATGTTCGTATGAACGTTTCTCATTGTTTTTGTGCCACACTTGTCCTCTCCCGAAGTGGATCCTACACATTACGACACAGCTTTTATTAACAAGCCATTTAGATATTTAGCGAGTCTACTTTTTTTTTATTATTATTATTTGGATTCCTACTTTACAATTTGTCCAGTTGGACATTTGGCAAATTTAGTCTCCACGTGTAGCACTAATTCTATGTTTAAGATTACTATTCGTGTTGTATACTAATCTCCCACGAAGCGTATATTTGCAATAAACGTCTTGCGACAACGTGATAAACGTCAGCTTCGGATACTTACAGTTGATCAAGTTTCAATGCATCAACAGGTACTCGATTCTTTTTGGAAAAATAGGGATAGCGTGTAAGATGGAAGAGAAAGATCAATAAAAAGGCACACCTATATAACCGGAAAGAGTTACATCCTTCTATCTAGAGACACCTTGGGTCTTCAGATAATAAGGTACTTTGGTATGCCATAGAGCTGGTTCTGAAAGTGGATCGACCCTTTCAAGAGTAATCTCATAAATACGAAGTTTTACGTATCCGTTCGAGTGCTTTATAAAACAAAAAGGAGAAGGAAACACAAAAATAAAAAGAAATTGGACAGCAAAATATGTATTGTATCGATTCAGTTGCAAATGCCTTTTCCATACGCTATGTGTTTATGGTCAACTGTTTGAAATTCAGATTTTCTCCTCTCTAAACAAAGGAACTCGCTACGTAATTAATAACTCGTCTCTGTATCGATATTTTGTAAGATAAATTTCACAATTTTAAAACAATCTTATAAAACGATAAAAATAAAGAAAATAGCTGGACGTGAAAATCGATCTAGTTGCGAATATCTTTTCCACGTTCGTGTTGCTCGAATTTAACTTTCTTTTCATCCTGGTCAAAGAAACTTACTTCTAACATTGATCAAACTTTTATAATTGTTAATTGAAGATTTGGAATCTTCGTTTATCAAATATCTATATATTACGTATTATAATAAAAGTCTGACAAGTAGTAGAGATCGATCCTTTTTTTAATCGCTCATTTAACTTTCGTATCTGTATCATTAAATTTTTTCTTGTATTTGTTATTATTTGGTTTCTAGCGGACGTGTCTAAATTTTCTAGTTAATTCGTCCAAAACTCTCTTATCGAGGTTTAGATAAAACATTTAAAAATATATAATTGTCAGTTCGCGACTTGTCTATAAATCTTGAACCCCAGCGATGATCGCTGACAATTAGTCCTGTAGCTTTCACAGTCTAAATTCTCACGATTCACGCGCTTACTCTTCGCACTGGTACATTTAACGCTGTTTCCCCTAACTCTGAAGCTTCCAGGAAAAAGCCGCGTCCAGAAAGAAAAGAATTCCGACGTTTCGCCAGCTTTGCAGCTGGCTTCGTCAGTGTGTCGCACTGATACAAGGTGTACGCGTTGAGAAGCACTCTTCCCAGACTTTCGTTTTTAAAACAGTGTTCCCAGACTTGCTTTCGTGGAACAGTGTTTATTTTACACCAGTATCATTGTAACACTCTGATAAAGTCAACCGCGATACTGTCGGAATTCTTTTCCTTCTGAACACGTCCGTTTCCTGGAAGCATCAAACAGTGTTACACGAGACAGTGTCAAACATAGCGTTGCTGAGTGTGAATAGCGAAATTTCTGGAAGTGTTCCAGTGCGTTCGTGTGCCGTATCGTTGAATGCGCATATTTGTGTGTGCAGCTTTAAGTATTAACGACCTAGTATATGGGTGACGTAGACCTTGAATATTATTCTGAAATATGATGCCAAATGCTGTTCGCCTCAGGTTACACCATAGCTTGCTCCAACGTCCGCGAATTACGATTTCGCACAAGCTGACACCACAATTCCGTACCCGTATTAATGAATACCAGTGATTTCCTTTTTCTTCTGTTTACGAGAGAACTATATCGAATATTTATAGTTTTATATTATTTTTCTTTTCACAAGGAGAAGAAAAAATCTGACGAGAATAAAATAAAAGGACACGTATCGAAAAATATCAATCGTTTCATTTTTTCCATTCGAGAAGCAATTGCATAAAGTACATACATAGCATATATACCAAACGTTTGCTATATTCAAAAAAAAAAAAAAAAAAAAAAAAAAAACAAGGACCGCCATGGCAGGAACGGTGAACGTGTTGTATAGAGAATGAAAAATTATTCGAGTCAGCTTGACTATTTCCTTTTTTCTAACATTCTAAAATGAATACAATTGCGCTGTTCTTCAGTGAAATTTCCCATGGTTTCGTACAAAAGTTTTAATTCAAATACGCAATACTATTACCTTTTTCAACTTTTCTCGTCAGTAGCATGATGATTGTTATTGGTTACATTATTCCATTGTTTCGTATACAAATTTTAACTAGTGTATGCAATAGCACTACATTTTTCAACTGTTCTTCTCAGCAGTATGATGCGTGTTATTAATTAGGTTGTTTGCTGGCCTGTGCGTGTTTTTAATTGAGTTTCTATGGTTTTTGTATGAAGATTTTGTCTTTCTTTTTTCACTAAAAAATTGTTTATTTCTTAACAAATTTTGCAATAATTGCAAGATGTACACTGCGTACTTAAATCTTCTCAGCAGTATGATGTGTGTTATTAGTTAGGTTGTTTGCTGGCCTGTGCGTGTTTTGAATTGAGTTTCTATGGTTTTTGTATGAAGATTTTGTCTTTCTTCTTTCACTAAAAAATTGTTTATTCCTTAACAAATTTTGCAATAATTGCAAGATGTACACTGCGTACTTAAATCTTCTCAGCAGTATGATGTGTGTTATTAGTTAGGTTGTTTGCTGGCCTGTGCGTGTTTTGAATTGAGTTTCTATGGTTTTTGTATGAAGATTTTGTCTTTCTTTTTTCACTAAAAAATTGTTTATTCCTTAACAAATTTTGCAATAATTGCAAGATGTACACTGCGTACTTAAATCTTCTCAGCAGTATGATGCGTGTTATTAGTTAGGTTGCTTGCCGGCCTGTGCGTGTTTTGAATTGAGTTTCTATGGTTTTTGTATGAAGATTTTGTCTTTCTTCTTTCACTAAAAAATTGTTTATTCCTTAACAAATTTTGCAATAATTGCAAGATGTACACTGCGTACTTAAATCTTCTCAGCAGTATGATGTGTGTTATTAGTTAGGTTGCTTGCTGGCCTGTGCATGTTTTTAATTGAGTTTCTATGGTTCTTGTATGAAGATTTTGTCTTTCTTTTTTCACTAAAAAATTGTTTATTCCTTAACAAATTTTGCAATAATTGCAAGATGTACACTGCGTACTTAAATATTGCTTTCATCGCGCTTCGATGTTTGTAATTTAATATAATTGATATACAGGGTGGTTGATGACTGGTGGTACAAGCGGAAAAAAATTTTTTTTTTTTAATTTTTCCATCGAGACAACGATCTACAATGAGATCCGTTATAACGTACCGCACGCGTACCGAGCGAAAATTCAAAGTCGATTTTCTCGAAAACAAAGCCTCGAACGAAAAATTTTTATTCTATATTTTCGACTTCCTTTTTCGCGTAGAATCACCCCTTTCCGCTTGTACCGCCAGTTACCAACCACCCTGTATAATGAATATTGTAATGAATTTTCTTAATATACTCTTATTTGAAAATAAATTACCCATATTTTGAATAACTTGTCGTTGCCTATTTCATATATGAAACATTATAATATAAAAGCGCTGTAATTTGATACTGTATGCAAAAACAGTTGCAGATCGCAGTTCCTCCGACAGTACGATTTCTTTGCGTGTCCTATAATGCCTTTAAAATAAAACCGAGAATCCTCTGCAGTAAGATTGGATTTTCTCGTGCATTAGAAGCAACGTGAAGAGAAGTAACAAAACTTAAATTTGTTTCAGGAGATTTCAACAAGAAGTAAATACGAGACTATTTACATATCAATATAGTTTTTATACCGTACATATCCATTTCGATGTAAAGAAGCGAATTGACTGAAGATTTACAATTTTTTGCGAAATAAAACCTGTTTCATCGTTTAAGGCTCTTACGTCGTCTGAAATACAAGAAACAGCTGCATTTACAGATACGCGTAGATTTTTATTTCACTATCTTTGAACGTAGTAGGAAACATGAGTTTGCCAGCGATTTGTATGTCAACGAACGGACCACGGATGTCGATGCAAAATGCAAATAGAAAAATGAAATCTAGATACGAATCGATTATGCGATTAAAGTATAATCCAAGGAATAGATAGATTTGTATTGTATTCTTTATCGCAGTATAGATTATCATCTATTACAATTTGCCAACTATATGCTGTATCGGTGGATGATTTACATATTCTCTTATCTTACTTTTCTTTGTTTTCTATGCTTACAGGATGCTTAGCCTAAATTCATATAGTTCATTAAGTTTACATTTACCTTTGTGCTTGATCCTACATTTACTTAACTAAATTTTCACATACTTAGCTTACATGCCTATTAGTGGACATTTACATCATAGAACACTTATTTATTTACATTTACAGAACACTTATTTATTAAAATGCTATATTTACTTCTTGCACTTGTTAAAAACATTACAAAGTAATACTCTTATAATCCATGGTTTAGATTTACAGCTATTTGATATTATATGTGCACGTAAACAAAAGTGCGTTCTGTATCCTCCTGTATCCCTGAATTTCTTTTATTCATCCCTGTAGAATCCTTTTATCTTCATTGTTTCTTGTATGTAGTAAAATATTCTTCTTGCATAGTCTTCAGTTCGTATTACCAGTATCTCTTCCATTGTTTCTTTTCCCTTCAAGTACAGTGCTCTTATTTGTTCATATAAAGGACATTGCAATAATATGTGCTCTATGTTTTCTTCTTTGCACCTGTTGCACAATGTGCATAGTTGCTCTTTCTTTGTTCTTTGGTTGTATCCTTCTTCCTTGCAATAGAACGTTTTCTTCCCAGCTAGTCTCCACCAAGCTGTTGTTCTTGTTACCCTCAGTGGTATTTTAACATTTAAGTACTCTTCTTCCCTTTCTATATTTCCTTCCTTTAATTTCTCATACCTTTTGCTATATGATGACTCATCCACTCTTTCAGTGTCCATTCTCTTCTTTTCTTCTTTTATTATCTTCCATATATTAGGTTGTGCGAAAAGTTTCTTTCCTTTTATAAAGAAATAATGGACGCACAATGTTTGATATTAGTTTTATATTAGTTAGAGCGTAATAATAGAAATATAACGAAATGGATCATACCTAATTCAATAAAATAATATAAAACAGAAATTGTTGTTCATCTATTATCGCTTTATGAAACGAAAGAAACTTTTCGAACAACCCAATACTCTCTGTATTTGTTTCAAGCTCTTCTGCATTTTGCGCTTTCCACGGCCTTCCACCTTCTGCTTTATTCAATAATTCCTCGAGTTTCGTGCACCAGTTGTATTTCCTACTTCTTGAATAAATACATTATAGTCGACCCTCGTAGTCTCTTATCCGATACTATACTCTTGACGCCTACGCAGTTTCGTTCCCACTGTTTCAGAGTCTCTTTCATTCAAATTGGACAACCTACATAGGCATTCCGAGCACACATTTTGATTACGTTCATTCGAAATCTTGAGCAGCTTGCAGCCTCCTAATATCAAGTGTTTAATTCTCTCTCGTATCTCACTCACTTTGCAAAAGATCCTCGACAATATACAGGGTAGTTGGTAACAAGTTGGTGGTACAAGCGGAAAGGGGGTGATTCTACGCGAAAAAAGAAGTCGAAAATATAGAATAACAATTTTTCATTCGAGGCTTTGTTTTCGAGAAAATCGACTTTGAATTTTCGCTGGGTACGCGTGCACTTTATCGCGTCTCGTTATAACGGATCTCACTGTAGATCGTTGTCTCGATGGAAAAATTAAAAAAAAAAATTTTATTCTATATTTTCGACTTCTTCTTTTGCGTAGAATCATCCCCTTTCCACTTGTATCACCAGTTATCAACCACCCTGTATAATTTTATAGCCTGCCATATGTTTATCACGTGTGCTCAACATGTACTGTTGAATGTTGAATGATATCTGATCAAGAAGATTACTTTTTCCTTTCTAATGTTCCTTTCAGTAAAAACCATCCTCTGTAATTTCTGAAATCATATATCTAACAATTAAAATTTTGTTTTATCTACCGCGTATTTCAATTACTTTCACACTCGAGTTTCTTTTACGCTTTAAAGTGCAGTTTCATGAAATAGTTGAGCAGAAAGAAGCAGAGAGCTTATTCACAAACTTCAGAAGCCAATGGGTGCTACAACTTAAGGCTTATTCGCACGTAGCTACAGTGATTTCACTTTCATAAAGGTGGCCGCTGGACACAGTGGAATGCAACGGTACTTGAAGCAGTAATAGTAGTAGTAGTAGTAGTAATGTACCGCTCGCTCCTCTTCAGAATTAGCATTGTACATTAAAAACTGGCTACCGTGTCGCGCAGTATATGCTAAGTGCACGCGTGATGTCTCACTGGAGTGTTAGGTACATTCAAAGAATGTTAACGCTCTGGCAGAATATATGTAAATGCAGCAACCGCTAATTGCAAGTCTCAGTACTTTTACTTGTAAACGATCGGACAGAGGAAGAGAGACAGAGAGAGAGAGAATTACATGTTCTTTCTGCGTATAAAAAGCGATATTATTTTAACTGCGCCATTCCTTGCAATGATCGCAGATTATTGGAAAAAGCTAATGGTCGGAATAATTGAAAAACGTTGATAGCGCGATACGTCGCTTGAGAAATATTTAAATTAGATTAGTAAAACGTTTCTCTCTTTATCGAATAAGAGTATTAAATATTGAATGACTCCGAAAATTTAACAAAACGATATGCATTCCGATAATCGTACAAGCATTAATGATAGGAATATTCGTTTTAATACTGTTTCAATTTAATACTTTAGTCTTTGATATCTTGTTTAACCGATATATCAGTTTAATTTTAATCGAGTAAGTGGCTTAGCTCGTTAAGTACTGACCAATGGTTTATCATAATGTTAGTACATTATTTGCTGTACATTAATGTTAATGCATCTATTTCTTTGTGTTTCATAAAATCGTAAAGCCTAGATGCAGGAAATAATGACGATCAAAATACAAGGAGAATCTTAATAATTTTCTTTCGTTTCAAAGTTCATGTGCCGACAACAGGTAATGCAAAGGACACGAGTGTGCAGAGATGTGAAAATGTCTGTTAGCTACAGGGGTATCTAATAAAAAATAGAATAAAAACCGCGTTTAAAGATTTTAATATCACCTACACAAATCATAAAGAATATAACCTAACAAACACGAAGATCTAACAAACACGAAGATGGTAGACGAAGATGGTAGCCCGCTGGGGGTAGCCACCCACATGATAATCAAACAGCTAAAAAATTCTACCAAATGTCCAAATTGGACAAATTGTGAATGTGAAATATTAAATAAAAAAAAAACCTTTACACAACATTTTAGGGTCATCGTCAGGTGAAACAGATAAAGCACAGTATGTTTCTCTCGATACCATGAAACATTTTTTTCTATCATCGCGAATAAGAGAGTAATTAAAAGTGACAAAGTTATGGTCTATAATTATAATTAGAAGCTATACTTCCGTATAAAAATAATTATTACACATGTCGGAGATGAAAGGACGTCGGGGCCTCCCTTTCGGAATATTGGAAAAAACCCTAATACCCTAGTCCAGACTTTTACTATAGCTACACTTAAGTAATAAAACTAAAAAAAAAATAGTTGGGCTCAAGGTTTATGACCACGGGCTTGGACTCGAAGTGACATAACGAATCACTAAAAAACGTAGCCACGGGAGGGGCGTGTACTTAACAGAGGTATGGAATAATTATATAGCTCTCCTTAAAAATAAAGATCGACCCGAGAGGTGAGGAGAGGACTATATAAGGGCAGTTCGATTTGGGCTCAGGCAAAGTCTATTCAGACTAGTTCATTCAGACAATTTTTACTTGTACGTTGAGTCATACGTGTATCACATCGCATTCGTCATCCCGTTGACCGTGGATTCGTTATCGAACCTAAATTCATTGTCATCAACATCTCGACCATTCGATCGCCGCTATTACTTGTAGCCTCTTATAATAACCGCATTTGTATTAATAAACATCAGCTATAACCGCGAAGATTCGTCAAACGCCCAAAATTCCAACATTAATCCGACATACAATTATAAGTTACATTTGGATGTAAGTTGTGCATGCACAAGTCGAACGAATGAATGCTACAACATCGTCGTATTATGTACGTACCCAGGAAGAATGTTAATATATCAACTGACCAGATGCGGTGTTCACTGGTTGTGAACACAAGTTGCAGCAACAAAATACACGTTAACCACGACTGAAATGCGGTCTATGGTTAACCAAAGAATCTTTTTGCGGTAAATCAACCTACGAAATTCGTTCCATCATTGACAATATATCCGCGTGGTTAATATCCACGGTTGCTAACAAATTCTCAAACCGAAATTGATAGCCGACTGGAAGGATGGAAATCGCCTTGTTTAATCCGCCAATGGCCTAGTCAGACCCAGTTCGTGTTTTGTATTCGTAGTTTATACAGGTATATTAAAATTTAAAAATTGTAAAAATTAAAAAAGTAACGTCAATCTACAGTGAGATCCGTTATAACGAGACGCGATAAAGTGCACGCGTACCGAGCGCAAATTCAAAGTCGATTTTCTCGAAAACAAAGCCTCGAACGAAATATTGTTATTCTATATTTTCGACTTCTTTTTTCGCGTAGAATCACCCCCTTTCCGCTCGTACCACCAGTTACCAGCCACCCTGTATGTAGATTTCGATTAGGTTTCATTCTATCCAACCGATACTGACGCATACGCTGTCAGGGACGTACAATCGTAGGGAAAATTCACTGTAGTGGTACCGGTAGATTTTTGCGAGTATCTCTCAAACTTTAATCCGAGCGACGGTTACACGTATAGGAAAAAATTATTCGGAATCATAACCCCGGCAACATACTCAAAATCATCGAAATCGGCAAGATGATTGAGATATGGATAATTAGCCTATGAATGATATTTATTCCACACAACATATATACGTATTACGACACGAGTATAAAAGTACGTATTATAATACACAGATCTGCTTGAAATAAATATAGTAATTTCCACGTACTATGTGGCGTTGACAAGTATCACGTTGATGTCACATCAAGATAAACACGTCACGGTTGTCCGAGGGTTAATGAACTAATTAGAGCAAAAATGCTGGAGGTTGAGTCGAGAATGAAAGCAGCGTTCATCCGTCGTATTTCCTCGAACTGAAGCAGCGTAAAATCGGCTTAAGTTTCGATTGACCTTATTGATACTTCAATGTGCAGCTCGCGATCCAATAAACAGCCGATACGTTATCTAGGAGGAAAGCGTGGGCGCGCGTTGAAATTGTCAGCTTCTAAATCACACGTGGCAAAAGGTGGCGTGGCACGGTTACCATAACCCTGTTATCGTAATTATTGATTTCACCGTGACTGCAGCCTGTCATTATGCGCGATGCCATTAACCTCGGTGGCATGACACGCTCGCGTGTACCTGTTTGCGTGCCGCGTCATTACATAGCTCGGTGACCATGGCTTAAATTAAGGATATGATATTTCTTATGAAATATTATTTAACATTCGACGAATAACAAAATAAATTTCTCATTTAATTAATAGCATTAACTGATAGCTAAATTGGAATTCGCCTCGAGCCGATCAGCATTAATTAGAATGCTGTTTTTCGCAGCTTCTTCGGGTCCGTACGAGACATGGATTCTCAGGAATGAGCTACGCCGAGGCTCCAGCGGCTCTTTATAAAAACTGTTCGACGCGATATACGAACATAATAAAACAGTTAAATACTATATACCGAGAATCACAGCGGTCGTCGCTTTCTTCTTTTATGCGTGTCCGTGGCTACCCTTTACTCGGCGGATAGCGTTAAACCAGTCCACAACGAAAGATCTTAATTAGGATTGCAAGGTTTCACGGAATGCGGACGATGTATCGAGAATCGTCGTTACACTTACACTCGGCTACCTTGCCATATGTTTGCACGTAAGATCGTACCTGCTTAGTTAATTCGTATGGAAATGACTTTTTAGCATTTCTATATGAACTATTATTGTATTTCGTTGGAGTTCGAAGTATTGGGTCGTCCGAAAAGTTTCTTTCGTTTTATAAGGAAATAATGGATGCACGACATTTTTCGTTTTATATTATTTTATCGATTTACGTATGATCCATTTTGTTCTATCAAGATAAAGATTACAACGTTCGACAGATTAGGTTTCATGTTTGTATAAAAATACATTGTTGTGAGAGACGTGTCTGTAAAAGAAAGACACTTTTCGGACAACCTAATAATTTGGTAGAGCTCGTAGCAGAGTTTATTACGAGCATGAGATGATACTTCAGTTCATATAAAAATGATCCTTGACGATCGTTCTTCGTCGTGAAACAGTGTACCGAATATAGAGATGTTTAAGCAAACATTTGAAACTAAAATTGCAGGGTAGTTTTTTATAATTTCCACGCTCGTTCGCCTTCTGTTATAAATAACAATAAACAAACGTTTTAGCATAGGAAGACAATCGTGAGTAACTGGTAGATGTTGAGCTGATCGGTTCGTATCTTCTGTATTGTCTATAACATGGTTATAATATTCGTTGCAGACCGTTAGAATTTATTTTTCGTATCTGATGGACACTGATCGTGAACGTAGAATTGTATAATGATTATAATTCATCGTGCATTTATTCGATTGGAAATAATTGAATACGCAGAGGTTTGCAGATAGCATCCGCTAAAGAAGAAATAATTACCCACGCAAGCAGACACGAGAACAAACTCTCATCTTTTAATCAATCGGCAAAAACGCTTTGGGTAGAAAGTGGAGTAAAGAGGAAACTCGAGAGATTCCAACCAACAGACCTCCTAACGCGATTTAGTTGAGTTTAACTCGGCACTCGGTAAACATAAATAGCTAACAATAATCAAGTACTCGGTACGGCTATGAGCTACCGAACAAGTATCCGCATATCAACGTTCCACGCAAGGTTTATTTATTGTCGTAATAGTATATAAACAACCTGGAAATTAAAAAAGAGAAGAAGAAATATTTCACGATACGTTACCATTGCCATTGCTTTAAATTCCACTTAAATTGACTGTAACAAAGTTCGTAACTATTTCCTGAATAACATACGAGTCTCGTCATTCTTCTTAATTTTTATCAGTTGTAGCTATCGCTATTTTCTCTGACACCTCCAACGAAGTGAAATAGAGTATTACGATCTTGAAATGGCCTTGGATTCCAAAATATGGTATCGGTCATCGGAATATTAACGTGGAAAAATGATAAAATATGGTATCGATCATCGGAATATTAACGTGGAAAAATGATATATCAGGCCTGTAAGTATGAAACCGGAATTTGCCTATAGATGGCCCTAGCTGATAATATAGTTGTCACTAAACTACGTCAATAATGCCAAAAGTCTTTGTTGACATCTCACAAACATTTTCGACTCAGAACAATACAAGTTTCATACAACAGCGTAGTTTGTAATAGTTTAAACATGTCAAATTTTGTGCCTGGAAACTACGATTTGCGGACAGTATTGATTTTCTGTTACCATTTGAAGAAAACTGCTGCATAATCGTATCGAATGCTTGTTGAAGCTTAAGGTGAGCATGCGCTTGGTAAACCACAGTGCTTTGAGTGGTTTAAAAAAATTCAGAAGTGGCAATTTTGACGTGAGGAACGAAGAACGTGGAAGACCACCGAAAAAGTTTCAAGACAGCGAATTGCAAGCATTGTTGGATGAGGATGATGCTCAAATGCAACAACAACTCGCTGATCAATTAAACGTGACACGAGAAGCCGTCTCCATACGTTTAAAAGCCATGGGAAAGATCCAGAAGGTGGGAAAATGGGTTCCACATGAACTGAATGAAAGACAGCAGGAAAACCGAAAAACCACTTGCGAAATGCTGCTCGCCAGATACAAAAGAAAATCATTTCTCCACCTAATTGTGACTGGCGATGAAAAGTGGATATATTTTGAGAATCCTAAGCGTAAAAGATCATGGGTAGCTCCAGGCGAACCACCGACATCGACTACAAGACCAAATCTATACACATACGTACGTTTGGTACGTAATACGTGTATGTGTACATTATACATATACATATATTATCTATGTCTATATCTATAATTATGTCTTTGAAAAGTTATAGCTTTTTATTTTTCAAGAAAATAATAATTTATTGAACTAACTTTTAAACATTATATATACACATTCTTATATAGTATTTTATATATTTTTGTTATAATATTCTATGTTTTTAAGATTCTTTATTTTTTCAAAATCCTTAAATTTAATTTTTGTTCTGTATTAACAAGTTTGGCTGTGTCATATAAAAGACAACAAAACTGTGACGAAAACTGACAAAAATTTTTTGACAAAAATTAAAAGCATTCCATTTTTTTTTTTTGCTTCGTGATAATGCACCATCGCATACAGCAAAACCGGTGAAGGAAACGATCGAAGCGTTCGGTTGGGAAATACTTTCGCACGCGGCTTACTCACCAGACTTGGCTCCGTCCGATTACTATTTATTTGCATCGATGAGACACGCATTTTCTGACCAGCACTTCGCTTCTTACGAAAATGTACGAAAATGCCTCGATGACTGGTTTGCCTCAAAAGAGCGACAGTTTTTTTGGCGTGGCATCCACCAATTGCCAGACAGGTGGGAAAAATGTATAGCTAGTGATGGGCAATACTTCGAATAAAATATTTTTAATCATTTTCATACAATAAACGTGTATTTTCTATATAAGAATTCCGGTTTCATATTGACATACCTTATATATTTTTTAAATGAATGCAATAAATGACTGCAATATTTATCGTAGCAAATTTAGCGACTATAAACGCGTTACAAATGGAATGTAAATATGAGGAACATAACTTGTGCAGGGTCTGGATTGCATCAAGGCATTCAGAAACAACGTATATTTCCTTATATACTTTCAGAAAATGGGAACATTCACGTTGCGAAATAAACAAATGCATTGCTCGCGCTGCTAAAACTGTTTCAGTGTCTCGGTTCGTCCTTAGATAACTAAAAATGTATTCGTATAATAAAAAGATCGATATACTCTACATGTTCGATGAACGTAACGTTGCAGTTGTGTGCGCGCGCTACGAGATATCCAGAGAGACGTAAAAGATATTTTATAACGTTGAAAAGACTTTAAGAACTCGTGGGAAGATTGCAAGAAGAAAAGAAATAGATCTAATCTGATTACAAATGCTGACGATGCTTTTTTAGTGTTTATTCATTTTGAAAAAAATCCACTAATTTATATTCACGTTGTTACTGTTGGCACTGGATTATCTCGAGGTTCTGTTAATAGGATTACAAAGGAGAATTGTGAGCATTCTTACAAAATGTCTATAGTACAACATTTATAGCACGATGGCTAGTCCTTGTTTTCTATGAGCGTTTATTACCAGAAGAAATAAATTACAAATACATTGAACGTTCAGTTGCTGCAACACTCATCCAATTCGTATTAAATTATACAGTGAATCCGCAGGCTTATGAAAGGCCATTCAAAACGTCGAACATAAGAGAATACGATGAAACAAACTACTTGTATCAGACTATATGAAACGAACTACAGTGAATACGAATGAACATAAATTGCATCGCAAATCACAGATGGCAACTGCGAACTAAACGTGTCAGAACAAATAAATAAAATAGAACAAACAGTAATATAAAAGCAAGTTGGACAGTATACAAACTCGGAGAAGGAGATTAAAGAATTAAACCGAAAATCAAAGATGAAAACTAGGATGGAAAGAGACTGGCATGATTAGTTGCTGCACATGAAAGTACTTTGCAAGCGTCAAACAACATTCTGTAACTTTTATGCAAACGAAAAATTAACATGTCGTTCCATCTAAAAAAATTTCATTTTTTATTTCTCCTTCCCCAAGGAATTTGTTATGCTCCAAATAATTAACTATGGTATCCCATTTAATTAAAAACAGCAAGTCTGCAACAGAGTCAGAAAAGGTAGTTTGCAATGCTTTGTGCGATTCATCTTGTGTATTCGTTTCTATGCACATGAGATTTCAAATTAAACAAGACACTTCGTTGTATTCGTGAAAAAGTCACGCATCACTTACCGTTTCTCTATCTTATCTGGTTATTGTTGTTATTTATTATGTGATCCTAAGTCCTAGGTGTCACAGGATGGGACTTGACTTTCTATTAAATTAGGTTGTTATATATTTTGTGTGTCTAAACTGTTGTGGATCTATTATTTCTACATTTTCTTTCTAAAATTTCTAAAATTTCTTTTATTTATAAAACGAAAGAAACTTTTGGGATAATATAATATATCAAATATAATATATCATACCTCTTTAGCCTGACACTCTTACTTCGTATATTGCACATTAGTGTCCTATTCTGTGGATGTCACTCGATATCTACTCTTAACGCTAACATTCTACTTATGCCTTCTAGTTATGTTCTGCTAGTATGGACTCCTCAGTAAGGCTCTCACCTAACAGACCTGTACCTTAGACACAATGTGAGAAGAGAGAAAGTGAGTGTTTCGTCCAAGATCTGCTAGTATGGACTCTTCTCTACTTATGTTCAAATTAATGGCTAAACCTACTTATTCGATTCTAATGCAAACTACTCCAAACTAAAGTACCTCGATTACTATAGATTACTATAGATTACTATAGAGTACTATAGATTAAGCACCTTTCTTCCCAGTCTTTATTCACAGTTTTCTTCGCCAGTTCACAGGCGCTTCTTTTCCTTCTTCGCTTGGTAATTCTTATCTCTATCTTATCTAGTTATTCATTTATGTTTATTTTATCAAGATCAGCCAATTGACTAAACAATAATTTGGGCATAGTAAGATAAGATGAAGTTGATCATTCTTCCACTCTGTACAATTTTCTCACTCAAATTTTACTTAACACGCATTTAGAAGTTTCAGAATTGTGCAATTTATCTCAAACAGATTGTCGGAAAATTATCAAAATTGCTACTGACGTAATTTATTCCCATTCAAAGATACAACGAACGATTGTACTTACATTACACGTTGCGTCAAATAATTTTCCTCATAGAATTCGTTCAATAATGAAACAGGATAGCGTTTAATAAACGCTCGCGCGTCTAATACAGAACGAAACATTTTTTCCCCGTCCTACGTTTGCGCGACTGACGAGAAGGCTAAAGTTGTCGAAAGTTTCTTGACGAGCGAGTTCTCTAACGTTCGCCAAGCCTTCCGCAATTGATCCTGCTACATACTTGTGAACTTCTGGAACTGGCTGCGAAAACTAAATAGAAAGTTAAGTTCAATTTCCGGTTCGGCGTTCTCCAACTTGGAATTCTGTTGAGGACAGCGGTACGTCGTGACATGACGTAGGGCAAATTTAGCAAATGAATTGCGTCGAATGGCAACACGAACAAATTACGAGTCGAGAGTTCCAGCTCCTCTGTGTTGGAGGAATTTCGTTAGAACTGGTCTTCAACTGGAAGATTACTACCCGAACTCTGTCTGTCAACTAGCTGGTTGGTTGCGGATATAAGGAGACGAAGGCAAGAGCACTCTTGCCGAGTCTTCAACACGTTCTACGACTAGTACGACGTCAGAGGCTTTGAATTGTTAATTTTGATTACCTTCGCGCCTCGTCGTACTTTGCTCCTGCCACTTGTCTAATGTACCGCCATTTGTGCCAGAGTTGAGTCACGTCTCTGGGTTTCAAGGTTGTTACCATCATTTCCGGAGAGTCGTTAACGCTCTCCGCTATGTACCTCTTCATATATTCCGATTCCTCGCTCACCCTCTTTCTCTCTGTTTTACTGCTCCGCTTTTAAAGCTTCTGCGAGAAGTGGGTCATTTTACGGTACTATAAAACGTAACCTATATATCAGCCACTTATTTGGTAAATCGGTTCACGTAGCTCTTGTTCAACTATGTTAGCCAAATTGGGGTTCGTTAATGGATCATAAATATACAGCTGGAATGATACTATGGAAATAATAATAATCATTTTTAATAGCATTTATATTTCTTTTAAAAAGTCACGCGTTAATACAAATGATTTCGATACGGACGCGGGGTAGCAACTGCTTCAAGTAGACAAAATTGATGAGATTATACAGAGTGGTTGGTAACTGGTGGTACAAGCGGAAAGAGGGTGATTCTACGCGAAAAAAGAAGTTGAAAATATAGAATAAATTTTTTTTTTTCATTTTTCCATCGAGACAACAATCTACAGTGAGATTCGTTATAACGAGACGCGATAAAGTGCACGCGTACCGAGCCAAAATTCAAAGTCGATTTTCTCGAAAACAAAGCCTCGAACGAAAAATTTTTATTCTGTATTTTCGACTTCTTTTTTCACGTAGAATCACCCCCTTTCCGCTTGTAGCACCAGTTACCAACCACTCTGTATATCGTTCAAGTGCTTTAGCACCAAACTTTCAAAAATTCCAAAAGTTGAACACTTTGGTCTGTGAAAACATTCTTACTCTAACTCCAAACTACCTCTTTTATTATTTATTCTATTATTATTATCTATTATCATTTATTAAACCCTACCTCTAATCTTTTATCGAGTACTCTGGATTTTTTAATTATTTTTCTCTAATTTAATAACGGTTAATATTGTTAATAATTAAAATATCGCTTCGTATTTTATGCAATTGTTGTAAATTGAGAGTATGCTATGTTTAATTCGATAGTACTTAAGTTGACAGCATACACCTGTAACTAATTGCTATGCATGGAATTGATACTTGTTTGGTATTCATACAGATTCATCTTAATTACGTAATAAACGTTGTAAATATTTCAGTGAATAACTACAGAAAATTTATTCGCACACATTAAATGCACTCATTATTTGCACAATATTAAAATGACCTTCAGTTTTCAAAATGATTACAAGCGACTTGCTGATTTTTCACTTTAAACAAATAAATAAATAAAATAAGTCTTCCAAAAATACACGTGTATAATATACAAATATATAATTTGATAAATGCGTAAATTAGTTCATAAATATGCCATTAATTACGTTTTATAATTTGGCGCTGCCTTTACTAATTAATACAAATTTCTTGTTTCAGTTACTGCAAATCATCCACCTCAAAGACCATGGATTCCATTGACGAGACCGAATAGGACGAGACCAACATGTAAGTTACAATGCGTTTAATAAATTTATTACATATGGAAATTAATCTAAGAAATATAAATGATTTTCTGAAGAAACTTGATCATTTCCAAGATCGAACCTAATTTGTTGGAAGTATTAAATATTATTTGAAATGCACGTGTGCTATTTAGAAAGACAGCGATATTAACTTGTTAGCAAGTTTCTTCCTGTAAGAATTTTGTCTATGAAAACTGTCTATTAAAACTGATAGAGAAAATTTGAATTGAATTTTCGTTTCCTAAGCATTTATAAAGATACGATATTGAAAAATGTCGCAATTAAGGCATCACAATATGTTTCTGTAAAATTCATTAAAGCAATTTCAATTATTATTGGAAGTCCAGTTTTATTTCAATTATTAAGATAAAATTGCAAATCAACAAATCGTCGTTTTGTATTTCACGATACCTTTAATAATGTATATGATATGCATGTTTGAAAAAAATTTAAAATATAATTAAAATACTTGTTGCATTGACTAAATGTAATGAAACGAAGTTTTTATTCTTTTGCTTCTCCACATTTTCCATATTTATAAATCACTAAAGAACACGTAGTATCCGAAAATATGAGAATTTAACAATGAGTAGCGATTAAGTGATATCATATGTATCTTAATTAATATGTTTCATGCTATGTGAGCCACAGGTGGCCCATGCTGTATTTTCTATTTAAAATCTTGATGTTTGGAGTATAAACAGCTGTAGTAAAACTGTAGTTTTACCACAGATACATGTAAACATACGATAAAACAAAGCCATCGCTTTTTTTGGAATTTATTACAAACTTTACGGTATGGTGTAATACTTGATGCTAATATTTCTGACCTTTTTTAAATACATAATACAAATAACATAGACTCCACTTTTTTTAAATAATACATCGTAATATGAATGTATTCAATGATATCCTACGCTTTTTACAGTAAATGTAGCTCTGTAGGATTTTACATAATAATTATGTCATTGCATGTAAGCTTCCTATAACTTTCGGTCGAAAAAACAAACTTCACATTTAGTCAATGCAACAAATGTTTTAGCTACATTTGAAATTATTGTCCGAATATGTTCATCATTGTTGAACGCAACTCAAAATACATAATACGTAGCGATTTGTTAATTTTCCAATTTTATCTTGCAGTAACCAAAGTAAACCACTGCTGTCTTTTTTAATGATTTTTAAGCAAACATTTTCTAATACTTTAGTTGCAACGTTTTCCATGATTCATGATTTCCATGATTTGTAAGTAGTTTTTTAGTAATTTCACGCAGACGAGTTGCTCTCAAGATTAGTTTGTTGCTTTTCTTTTCATTGCTAAATCAGTTTACTCTGTGACAATAGGCGAAGGTACGTGTGTCTGTATCCCATTATCCATCGTCTCCGTGTTATCCAATTTAAAACTTAGCATAAACATTTATAAAGACACCGGAAATTTCTGTTCGTACATCGATCATATTCTTCACATCCCATTCATATCGTTGAATACATCGTGAAATGTATAATAAATTGATGATGATAGAATAATTTAAAGAAATACATTGGTATCGATATCTCTGTATATAACAATTGATAACAATATTGATTGACTGAAATAACAATAACAATTTCAATAAATAATGAAATAATAGATAACATATATGCGTTTAAAGTGGACATTCTGTATGATACAATATAAAACATGAAATTTCTATTGTTCATAGTTACGAATACGTAATTGCACACATAATTAATCGCTAATTATCTGTAAATATTTGAAATATTTTACAATAATAAGCTATCTGTTTATTCTGCAAACATCAACCGTGTAAACAGAAAGTATAGTACATGTAAGCCACCTGTGGCTCACACAGCATGGCACGTTAGTTAAGAAACATACGTACAATATTATTCATCCACTGTTTACTGTTAGCAACTCACCATCTTCTTTTCCTACTTATATTAAATAGAATACAAGCATCAGCCACATGTCTAGTACTATACGTCATCTTTCTTTTTTATTGTGTGTTTAAGATCAACGTGTAACTCCTAAGATTATTAATGACCAGGTGAGAATGCTCAGTGAGACAGAACACATAATTATTGTAAAGCAATATCTTTCAGAAAATCTGGAGCTTTTTTGTCAGAGTCTTCTTTTTATAGCATGTTATTCAGTTTTAAAGTTTGTCAGGTCATGTTGTACCCTTCTAATATTCTAATTAAGGTAGGAGATTAGGATACCTTCGATGAAGCTCAATATGCCTTAAATATCACAAATATTTAGCTCAGTTTTGATAACAAGGTAGAGTTGTGTCTTATTCTTAATCGAGTTAATGTTACTTGATCTTTTCCATTCAACAGTAAAGCCAGATTGTCATCATTTATATTGTTACAGACTTAGCGTAGCTTGATAAGTCTTAAATTTCTCTATTCTTCGTTCCATCACTCTATTATTCCTCTAATGAAGTACTTTTGAGGATCTTTGTAGAACGTAAGTTCATGATTTGTTGTAGACGTACTGGAACTATTGGATTGGCATTGGGTTATCACCTAATGACAAAATTCGCAATCACTTAGTTGCCAAAATCAATAACCAAGTGTGTTGTTGAGTACATCTTTGTTTACATATACCAAAACAGGTGTTGATGCGGATCACGATGATGCCTCTCAGTGCAATTATTTCCATAAATACTGTATCACACACAAGCCACATTACAAAGCTTCAAATAGCTAAACTTTGTCCTGACAAGAAAATACTCTCATACACCCATAAATAAGGCAGACATTTAGCTGAACTCATTTAGCTAAGACATCCTACTATTAAATGTAAGAATGGTATTTCAAACAGAAAAATATGGAAATTACTAACAGCATTTGTCACTAACAGACGTTCTGTTTAGATAACTCAATATTTGGATAGTAGCTCCTTTAAATATTAGGCCATTCTAATAATGCAGATCCCTTTCAGTTTGAATTAAATGATTATTAAACACTGTATAGTACGAAATAGAAAATTGTTTTAACAAAAGCACGTTGCAACGATAATAAATGCTACCTTGTGACCAGATGACGTGATCTAATCCAACGACGAATACCTTGGCCGTCGATCAACATCGAATCACAGCATCAGTGAGTTTCGTAGCATCGAAATGTCACGCAGCCTGCCGATTGCCATATCGCACCACACCACAGATTTATTGCAAGCGTTGCCACGATATTGTGAAAGAGCTAGAGAAACCCAGTGCCAGAAAGACACGGCGCGAACAACCGTTCTTCTGCTGATACCACTGTCACTACCGTCACTATTACCATCGCTCCCATCGCCACTGTTGTGGTCAACTAAAAGGAACCCATTGTCTGATTGACTATGGAATAAATGAGATAAATCATTTCATTATGAGTCATGCTATTCATTACTTATAATAATAGGCCGCTGTTATTACATCCAATGACCCGATTGTACTGTCAATCTCTTCTCTTCCCGTAGCTTCGTCTATCTCTTCTTTGATCTGTTTATTTAATTACAGCCTTTTGAACGTTTCGTTACAAACGTTCCATTATTCTTCAGCTTCTCTACATTGCAATATACAGGGTGTCTCGTATACACAGTTCGCTCAGGAAATTCCGGGACCAACGTTATTAAGAACACAGCTTTTCAGATAAATGAAATTTCATTATCTATTAGTCAACGTGCATCCTTTCGCTGTGCGTAGTCCTCTTTTGAAATTGGACTTGAAAGAACTGTCACGTTCTTCTGGATCGTTTCTACATCGTCCAAACACGCTATCCTCGTAGTGCCACTTTCAGCTTAGGAAACAGAAACAAGTCAGCAGGCGCCAAACCCGGACAGTAGAAGATGAAAGAGTGAAAGATGAATCGCTGCAACCGATTTTCTAGCAAAAGGTTGCTGATAGAAACGAATGATGGAAACGAAGGTAATCAACGACTAGTGTACCGAAGCACTGTCGTGCAGGAGAAACCATTCTCGTAATTGGTACGTGTTCCGGTTGACCCTACGAATTCTTTCCAAAGACGATCAAGTACGTCTGCGTAAAGTGATCCAGTTACAGTCTGATTCAGTTACAGATGATCGACTATAGTCTAGCCAGGGGACACAAATTCGGTGAATCAGTCAACAACCTTCATCAACATCCTTTTCATTTTTTATTTTGTGGCCTCTACTTACCAGATTTGGATGTATAGGAAAACTATGTACGTTGAATGATAATAAAATTTCATGCGCCTTAAAAACTGTGTTCTCGATAACACGGAACCTGCTGAATGCACTGTGCAGCTACCGCACGGGGAATCGCTTCGGCAGTGGATTCTGAACACGAGGACAATACAAAACGTTTTGACGTGGTTTTCCATTTTGTAATTTCTGCTGCGTCGTTTCAACGAAAATTCATTTGATGCAATTAGAAAGCATGGGTCGATCCAGTCCTGAAATTTCAAGTATAGGCCACTAGTATACCACTGACTACTCTTTTTCCTGTCTTGCATTGTGGTCTCGAAACACGTGGAATTATTTGAAATCTGTTGGTCGTGATAAGTCCGTACGTGCAGCAACGCGGAATGCGACTAACGACTATGCCAGCAGGACCGTGCAAATTACTTCTTGCACTTCTCGTGACGACCCTGACAATCATGATCATTATGGGCCGCTCACGAACGTATTCTTTGGAAGACAGCAATTATGCGTCATTATCATTCCCACGTTTATAACGACACAATGAGGCTTTTATTGGAATTATTGTTGTTTCCGTATATGTAATCGTTGCTCTAGTCGTTTACATTTTTGTTACAACCATTTCGACCAGCTCACCTGTACCGTCGAAAATTGAATTTATGAATTTTTCTTTGTCCGAAGAAATTAGCTTTTTCCAAAAATCTAATGTTTTATTTATGTGAACTATGATTTCGAACTGTAGCTTCTTTTCTCTATTTATCTTACTAAACAGAGTAAACTATTATAAGATATATTTTAGACGTCATGACATAAAAGTTAATATTTTTAACTAAGAAATCTTGATTACGGATAACTATTGCAAAAGATCCAAATTTTGTTGATTATTGGTAGTCATTGTCGATAATGAGAATTTTTTTTTGTTTACGAATAATCGTTATCGATAAGGGAAATTTAATTTTGTTTACTAGTGACGAATATAAACAACAGGTACTTTTTTTTTGTTACCATTAATCGTTATCAATGAGGAGAATTTTGTTTTCGTTACTGATAACCATTATTGACGACAATAAATTTTCCTGTATACATTCGATTATCGTCAGTTGTTATTAACATTACTCATTGACAAAGTAAAAAGATACTAATTATAAAACTTATGGTAGTCGAACGTAACCAAAAGGTTTTTCGCTATTGATAATGATTATCGGTAACCAAAATAAAATTCGGATCATCGATAACGATTATTGGTAAGTTTCAAAAAATTAGATCTCCGTCATCGATAACGTTTACTGACAGCCAAATAAAAATTGAATCATTCACAATGGATCAATTAAAAATTAATATCTTTGAATAATTTCATTTCTTGAGAAACTTTTTTGAATTCTATTGATAGCTGGTTTCCATTTAAATAAAAATCAAGTTTTCTTCTATAAGTCTTTTCCAAGGAAAACTGGTTTTACAATTTTATTTTAAAATTCCTGCTTCATGTTATATCTTCTTCCACAATGATGAAATGACTTTTGCAACGATAACTAAAAGAATAATATAATGAATTTTATTTTGCTTTTTATGTATTCAATTAAATTAAATTAAATTAAAAATGTTACTTACTTAGTGATAATTTAAAAATTAATTTTACATGGGCTGGCATCCATCCTTTACATTTGCTAAAAGAAAAAATACATTTAACAATCCATATATATTCAAATAACGTGTAAATATATAAAAAGTTGAATGAACATAATATAAAACTAAAACAAATTTTAAATTTTGTATATAATTTTAATTTAATATTACCATTAAAAGTTGTTTTATTAGTAAAACAAATTATAAAGTATACCTACATGTATTTCATGAGTTCCATGACTTTTTAGCAACAATTTCATGTAGTGGATATGCCATTTCATATGTAAGTGGTTGCACTACCTTTGGTTTTGGTCTATAACGTCCAGCTTGTACTTTATGAAGTATTGTGCTGACATGTAAATATCTTTTCGCAACATTATTTTGATTAATTAATATCTGAAAAAAATATTTCATTTCTAATTTAGTTTAAGAATAGGGTTATGTTACATATATATTTCATGCAACACATATAAATGTGTACATACAGAACGTAGATATGGTATTAAACTCATTATTTTTAACTATCTGTGTGATAATTAAACAAAAATTATATTTATATTATATTTCGAACTTGGTAACATTTAATACATTGAACACTGAATTTAACAATTTGAATTCGTGGCAGTAGTTTCAAACTCTCAAGATACATTTAGACCTTTAACTGTATAAATGAAAAAAGTGCAAATTACGCTCACGAACGTATTCTTTGGAAGACAGCAATTATGCGTCATTATCATTCCCACGTTTATAACGACACAATGAGGCTTTTATTGGAATTATTGTTGTTTCCGTATATGTAATCGTTGCTCTAGTCGTTTACATTTTTGTTACAACCATTTCGACCAGCTCACCTGTACCGTCGAAAATTGAATTTATGAATTTTTCTTTGTCCGAAGAAATTAGCTTTTTCCAAAAATCTAATGTTTTATTTATGTGAACTATGATTTCGAACTGTAGCTTCTTTTCTCTATTTATCTTACTAAACAGAGTAAACTATTATAAGATATATTTTAGACGTCATGACATAAAAGTTAATATTTTTAACTAAGAAATCTTGATTACGGATAACTATTGCAAAAGATCCAAATTTTGTTGATTATTGGTAGTCATTGTCGATAATGAGAATTTTTTTTTGTTTACGAATAATCGTTATCGATAAGGGAAATTTAATTTTGTTTACTAGTGACGAATATAAACAACAGGTACTTTTTTTTTGTTACCATTAATCGTTATCAATGAGGAGAATTTTGTTTTCGTTACTGATAACCATTATTGACGACAATAAATTTTCCTGTATACATTCGATTATCGTCAGTTGTTATTAACATTACTCATTGACAAAGTAAAAAGATACTAATTATAAAACTTATGGTAGTCGAACGTAACCAAAAGGTTTTTCGCTATTGATAATGATTATCGGTAACCAAAATAAAATTCGGATCATCGATAACGATTATTGGTAAGTTTCAAAAAATTAGATCTCCGTCATCGATAACGTTTACTGACAGCCAAATAAAAATTGAATCATTCACAATGGATCAATTAAAAATTAATATCTTTGAATAATTTCATTTCTTGAGAAACTTTTTTGAATTCTATTGATAGCTGGTTTCCATTTAAATAAAAATCAAGTTTTCTTCTATAAGTCTTTTCCAAGGAAAACTGGTTTTACAATTTTATTTTAAAATTCCTACTTCATGTTATATTTTTTTCCGCAATGATGTAATGACTTTCGCAGTGATAACTAAAAGAATAATATAATCAATTTTATTTTGTTTGTTATGTATTCAAACTCGAAATAATTTTGTATCAAGGCTACTTATACCAATACCAATCGAAATGACTGATACTTGTCAAAATGTAAAAGGGTCCTGTAACCTGTTTATCGAACCCCAATTAACCAATTTTCTCGTTTCGTACAGCTTCCCACACGTTTTTACAATTTTTACTGCGTATCATTCGATACGATGATATCAGTTATCAGAAAAATTCCGGATCGATCGCTAGATCGCTAGATGCTAACACTAGAAACACCACACCAGTCAAAATGATTGATTCTACAATTTTATAAATGTTTCAACCCTCTTTTAGGGACCATGGATTAATAATATCAAAAATGTACTACATAACATGAGAAAGTAATAAATCAATAAATATAAATATATTCTATTATTACGTATGTTTTAAAGACCAGTCATTTTGTCTGGTTTTGATAGAATAGCTTCGTGTTAACTATCGGTAATTCTGTTAAACTATAAATTTGTATAATGATCCTAAACGTAGTCACAAGCGGACAACTTTTGATTCTTCTAATAGTGAGTATTATTAATGCGTACGATGTTACGAAATAGCTAATATTTCTTCGGCTTAAAATGTTCTATTCAAATAAACGATTCTTGCTAATTATGCTGTTTCGTATCAATTTACACGGTATACGTGCTAATGATAAGTATAGGTACGTATATTTGCTGATCGATCGTTTGTCTTGATAATGACTTCATTAACGATGGAAACCACGTTTGACGTTTCAAATTTATTATTTAATTTTATCTTGATCTGTGTTATTCAGATTTTTACTGCATCTCGCTGTTCGAGGACCGGATATCATCTCTTCTCTGCGGTACTGTTAATAACATTGCTGGCTTCATGCTAGCGACGGTAAATTAAGTAACCTGTTCGGATTTCCTGAGACTGGTTTGACGACTATTGAGCCAGGTCATGGCATCGATGACCTCGGAAATGCCGTTCCTAACCATGAATGAAGCTGGAACCAACACTTTCATAGCTTACGTTGCCATTGACAATCACTTTCTTATTACAACTCGCATGAGGAAACAGCCATTCATCGAGTATCGGATAAAAGTAATTTATTAACAAAGTCGACAATTTATTAACAAAGCTACTCACAGGATTATAATCAATTAATAATACAATAAAAGATGACAGAGAGGGATTGAGTTAATTGGCAACAATTGAATAGGCCATGTTTCATCTATGCTTCACGATGTCTTCGATATTTATAATTAGCTTCGCGTCGAATTAACTTTCTTCCTACGAAATATCGTTTAAAATATCGTACATATTACCAAAGCATCGCCAAGAATTCTGTAGACTAAACACGTGCTTAATACAAAGCTGATTCGAAATCTATGAAAGTTGAAATCTCCGACCAATATCTACGCTGGATTGTACATTTTTATTGTACTAATATTAAACTTTAAAAACATTTCCTACCAAAAACGGTACATCAAAAGACGCAATTAATATTTACTATTTTCCAAGCAAGATAATAACACCATAGATACATCTAGCACGTTAAACAGCTACTCACCTTGCAGATACACGACGACTATTTACTTCCCAACGTTCCAATTTAGTTTCCGATGTTAATTATTGTCTGAAAATAAGAAAACGGCAAAGTCGTACGCTGGACGATACCTGCGTGGAAAAAGACATACTCTGAAAGTCTTCTTCCACTGTACTCGTAGTCTCCTTCGTATATATTATTACTGCAAGTCCGAAGAGACCTGCACTCGCTGTTCAATAAGGGATGTTGCAAAGTTACGTGCAGCAACGTGAATACGAGTAAACGCGAACGAGCGAGTATTAAAGACAAACGCGACCGGTAAGACCAGATGCGCTTAACGCGAACTCTCGTCGGCTGGCAGCCGCTTAAATCTTGAAGCAAAGATACATAGTTTATTGTGGCGCGTCCTTTTATCGGAAACCAGCCGCAATTGTGGCGCTACGAAATAGATCGAATGGTGCAACGTGCCGGAATAATAAAGTAGACTTTCGAAATCTTCCTTCCTGGTCTGTTAATCCGTTTGCGTGGAACCAACGTAACGTAATGAACGCCAACAGCGAAGAAAGTTCAGTCTTAATCGCTCGAGCCTTGTTCCGCCAGAGCAAAGCTGGAAGAGGCAGTCGAGTTATCCATTACAGATAATTACGGATGGTACGCTAGGCTCTGTTATCTGCAGGAAAAGGTGGCAGGGATTCTGTATCCAAAGAGGATGCTGTATCTTCGATTCATAGGCATGGAAACATTCGCCGTTTGATATATCTAATTGCGAGCAAACGATTCTGTTTCCTGGCCTGTTGCCAGTTATCCTGCTTCCAACAGTGTTACGGTGTACGAATTGTCAAAGTGATTCTCGCTTCTAGGAGAACTCTACATCTTCTTTAGTGTTTGGTTTTCTTAGTCCTCGAAGCTAGTAGGTATTGTTTATCTCTAAATCAATTTGAAGGAATAGCCTCTTAGCCTTATAGCTTTTTCTAGGAGCAAACCCTGCAAAGATGGTGCAGCCGAGTATAGACGGGTAGATCTTCGTAGTTGTATTAATACACCGTGGCTTTGGAGCTGTTTCGTAAAGTAACGCTGGCAGTGTGAGGATCTGGACTGGTATACATATCGTACTTATTTCCTCTCTCTATTCCAAGATAAATCCTCAACACGAATGAATAATCCTCACAAAGGATATAACCTAACAAACACAAAGATGGTACCCCACTGGGGGTAGCCACCCACATGATAATCAGACAGCCAAAAAATTCTACCAAATGTCCAAATCGGACAAATTATGAATGTAAACAACTAAATAAAAAAAAACGAATGAATAATCTAAATCTTTCAGAGAGACACAAAGTTCATTTGAAAAAAATATAGTACTTTGCTCGGTAATTGGCTTGTACGCAGAAAAATACAAGGAAAGAACGGCAACACATTCAAACCAGGTGTTGTCGAAGCGAGCAAAACTCTCATAGACAGAAGACTAAAAAGAAGACATCCCACTGACCTTACTAAAGAAATAAAACAGTCAAATTCGAAGATGGTATTACGCTGGGAGTAGCCATCCACATGTTATTTAGCAATCAAGTTAGAAAAATTTACCAAATGTCCAACTGAACAAATTGTAAAGTACAAATTAAATAGAAAAGAAGACCTTTGGTCGAGAAAACACCCCACAGACCTGACTGAAGAAATAAAATAGTCAAACTCGAAGATAGTAACCCGCTGGGGGTAGCCATCCACACGTTATTTAGCAATTAAGTTAGAAAAATTTATCGAATGTCCAACTGAACAAATTATAAAGTACAAATTAAATAATAAAAAAAAATTTTGATGAACAACAATTTCTGTTTGATATCATTTTATTGAATTAGGTATGACCCATTTCGTTATATTTCTATTATTATGTTCGTGCATAATTCAATAGACTAATATAAAAGAAAGAACATTGTGCGTCTATTATTTCCTTATAAAACGAAAGAAACTTTTCAGACAACCTAATAGATAAGAAAATCGCCTGCCTGGTCTATACTTCTTTGATTATATTCTCGAAAACATAAATTTGCATAAAAGCTCTCCGCCTACTAATTATCACGTTTCCTATGAAACTCAGCAGATGTGCTAATAATTATGAACGAATGTGTATGTGCTTCGAACACGTTTGCTCTTTACGTATCTTAAGTGAATCATCTAGGACGTCCTGAACACGGTACTGAAGAAAGCACCTTTTGGAAAATAGCTATAGAAGAATTCCCTTTTGTCTCATTTTCTCAGTCGTTATCGTCTATGCGCGTTAAGATAAGCTCGGGTCTCTATACGTACTTACACTGTCTCTATCTTCCAACTTGGATTTGGATAAGGAAATCTGAAGGAAAACCGGGACACGACAGCCATTAACGACGCTTATCTCACGGCACATCGTGTTCAAACAATGTGCATTTGACATGATAACGTCGATGAATTCGAAATAACTATTAAACTCTCGTTAACCTTTGACGAGAATTTTTATGTAAATCCCACGTCTACGAACAATATGTAAAATAATTATTCCTTTTCCATTCACCTTCGCATCCTATGATTTTGTTGATTATATTCGATGAATTATTTATTCTACGTAAGTAGACCCCGGATGTTCATAGGTTTTTTTGGAAATTTAAGATTCCAAAAATTCTACGAAGTACATATAATATGCAAGAATGTGTACGATATATAAAATAGAGCGCATATTTAGCATACGAGGCAAATTTCTATTTAGGTTTCATTTCTGTAATTACGTTTATAAAAACACAAAGTTGCATATACATTTGCAGTCTATGTATAAGCAGTAGAACTTCTAATTTATCACGTTAAATAATTCGATAAATATTTTAAAATACAGTGATGATGTTTATTCGTATTTCAGGCTCACAGGCCATTACAAAAAAGATCATTGCCATCTACTATATATATCGTACGCATATATAAATATTTACACACGTCACATACATTCATACATTTCACCGTTTATTGTGAATATGTATCTAAAACTTATGTATTCTTGGGCTAAATAAACAACTTTAAATAAAAAAAAAGTAAAAAAAAATACATTCATACATGTACCCAACACACGAAAATACACACAACTTCATTTTTATCATCGTCAGTTCGACTGGCACTAATTTTGATATCTTTATGCTCTTGTTTCTTACTTGCTGAAACTTCGAAACAAAATAATTTTACGAAACAATTTAAACGTTAAGAAATAGAGAAAATTTTGGCAAACGTAGTCCAATTTTGAACAAATGTCTACCTTACAGAGATATTCTTTCCCTTCCAATTAAATTTACGTTTATATTCCAATTTACGTATTATCGATCTTTCTTATCTTCATTCTTCTTCTTCTTATTCTTTATAAAAAGAAAAGTTAAAGTATCCGTTCGCGAGAGCGATTATTCTAAAAGATGTTTCGACTTTAATTTCGTAAAATTCCCGAATTGTAAGTGGTTCTGTCTTTGTTCCAGGTATATTCACAGTGATGTGTTACAATGTATTATGCGACAAGTATGCGACTCGGCAAATGTACGGTTATTGTCCGAGTTGGGCGCTCGATTGGGAATATCGGAAAAAAGGGATCCTGGATGAGATACGACATTATGCCGCGGACATAATTAGCCTGCAGGAGGTCGAAACGGACCAATTCTACAATTTCTTCCTGCCAGAACTTAAACACGATGGCTACGATGGCATATTTTCTCCAAAATCTCGAGCGAAGACGATGGCGGAGAATGATCGTAAATACGTAGACGGATGTGCTATATTTTACAGAACAGCGAAGTAAGTACGACATTATTTAAGATCCATCCATTTTTATGTAGAAAACTAACGAGTAAATCTACAAAAAATTACACTGTTCGACGAGTTTGTACTTTTTCCCGATTTTGCAACACTCGGTAGGTAATTCTTCGTGAGCTAAACACGAATCTGCAAACTGCTTTTCCTGGAACCCACAGTTTTCGAAGAAGTCAATTTTAAACAAAATTGCAAAATTTCCATCTTGCGGATGTTTCGTGCTTTTGCCGTTGCACCTGTCGAGTTGCTAAGCAGAACATCTCGAAAGTTGAAATTTCTAATCTCCTTGAAAATTGATTTTTCAGAAAACTATTAGTTCTAGAGGGGAAAAAATTAGGAAAGAAAAATTGTCCATGGTTTGTGAAGCGTAGCTTAGGATTATAAATTCTGATTGCTAAAGAGATATTCTGTTGATAAAGAGATAAATTCTTATCGATTCGAATAATATCTGTATAATAATATAAATTGGAGTTCGTATTAATCTTTGTATAATTGAATGTCAAATTTTTGAAATCTAATCTTTCGTCATAAATATTGGAATTCCGAAGAATATTTTATATAAACACAATGCAAGATTTTATGCAAATGTAACACAATGCACGTAACTAGGACCACGTAAAAACTAAAACAATTATTCTCTTGCCAACATTTCTTGACACATCAAGACCTTAAATGATTGCAAACTCTAGTTCTAGTACCTTTCAACTATTCACAGTGGTAATTTATAGGTTGTGCTTAGCTGCACATACAGTTTTGCATAGATATACAAAACGAACGCTCCGTGATACGCGTAAATTCGAACATATTTCACCATCTTTACAGTTATCTAATTAGCAAAACATGAGACAATGATGGATCGGCACGTTCGTTGCATAATACGCAAAATACAATTAACTTCATAGCAACTGTTAACTGTACAACTGGCGTACACACCTACCACAACAGAAATTTCTTACCTGGCATTTCCTTCTCGTTATTTGTCAAAATGCAGCAATTCTCTCACCTGCACAGCTACATGCTAGGAATGTAATTTATTACCAGTAGCCATTAGATCTATTTCACTCGCGCATAGTGCTTCTTAAGTGTGCTAAATAATGCTAACAATGCGAACATACTATATATAATTTCCACTCTTAATAATACTGTTGTTCCGCTCTGAATCTCATTTGTTGTATTACATTTGAAAAAAATTGTCCAACATAAATTTCGAAGTCAGTGCCCACCTAAAACATAACCAAACATGCTGTATAATTTTCAGAAGTTTCAATAATATTGTTGATTTACATTGTATTTCATTTGTGATATTACGTACGCAAACATTTTTCAAACATAAATTTCCAGGTCGTTTTTCATCTAAAACATAATCAAACATGCTATTTAATTTTCAGAATAGTTTCAATAATATTGTCGATTTACATTGAATTTCATTTGTGATATTACTTACATAAACATTTTTCAAACATAAATTTCGAGGTCGTTGTCCATCTAAAACATACTCAAACATGCTATGTAATTTTCAGGATACTCTCAATGATATTGTCGATTTACATTGAATTTCATTTGTGATATTACTTACATAAACATTTTTCAAACATAAATTTCGAGGTCGTTGTCCATCTAAAACATACTCAAACATGCTATGTAATTTTCAGGATACTCTCAATGATATTGACGATTTGCATTGGATTTCATTTGTGATATTACTTACCCAAACCTTTTTCAAACATAAATTTCGAGGTCGTTGTCCATCTAGAACATAATCAAACATGCTATGTAATTTTCAGAATAGTTTCAATGATATTGTCGATTTACATTGAATTTCATTTGTGATATTACTTACACAAGCATTTTTTAAACAAATTACAAGATCGTTCATAAATTTCAAGATCGTTGTCCATCTAAAACATAACCAAACATGCTATGTAATTTTCAGGATACTCTCAATGATATTGTCGATTTACATTGAATTTCATTTGTGATATTACTTACACAAGCATTTTTTAAACAAATTACAAGATCGTTGTCCATCTAAAACATAACCAAACATGCTATGTAATTTTTAGAAGTTTCAATAATATTGTCGATTTACATTGAATTTCATTTGTGATATTACTTACACAAGCATTTTTTAAACAAATTACAAGATCGTTGTCCATCTAAAACATAACCAAACATGCTATGTAATTTTTAGAAGTTTCAATAATATTGTCGATTTACATTGAATTTCATTTGTGTTATTACTTACACAAGCATTTTTCAAACATAAATTTCGAGGTCGTTGTCCATCTAAAACATAACCAAACATGCTGTATAATTTTCAGAAGTTTCAATAATATTGTTGATTTACATTGTGTTTCATTTGTGATATTACTTACACAAACATTTTTCAAGCATAAATTTCGAGGTCGTTGTCCATCTAAAACATAATCAAACATGCTATTTAATTTTCAGAATAGTTTCAATAATATCGTCGATTTGCATTGAATTTCATTTGTGTTATTACTTACACAAGCATTTTTCAAACATAAATTTCGAGGTCGTTGTCCATCTAAAACATAACCAAACATGCTGTATAATTTTCAGAATAGTTTCAATAATATCGTCGATTTACATTGAATTTCATTTGTGATATTACTTACATAAACATTTTTCAAACAAATTACAAGGTCGTTGTCCATCTAAAACATAACCAAACATGCTATGTAATTTTTAGAATAGTTTCAATAATATTGTCGATTTACATTGAATTTCATTTGTGATATTACTTACATAAACATTTTTCAAACAAATTACAAGGTCGTTGTCCATCTAAAACATAACCAAACATGCTATGTAATTTTTAGAATAGTTTCAATAATATTGTCGATTTACATTGAATTTCATTTGTGATATTACTTACACAAACATTTTTCAAACAAATTACAAGGTCGTTGCCCATCTGAAACATAATCAAACATGCTATTTATTTTCAGAGTAGTCTCAATAATATTTGCATTGAATTTTGATTTGTGATATTACATACGTAAACATTTTTCAATTTCAAACATAAATTACAAGGTCGTTGCCCATCTAAAACATAATCAAACATGCTATGTAATTTTCAGAATAGTTTCAATAATATTGTCAATTTACATTGAATTTCATTTGTGATATTACGTACTGTAGTATCGTAAACTATTACGATTTATTTACAATGAATGGATTGTACAGATGTTGATTAAACAGGAAACGTTGTTTAACGTGAACTAAATACAATAACGTACTATAATTTAGACAATTCAATAGTTAATTTGCAGCTTTCGTCAATCACAGATCCAACGCTCTCTCTCTCTCTCTCTCCCTCTCTCTCTCACGCGGACCACACCCTCTCCACAACACAACTTGCACTCACTTATTTCTCGATTCACACTCTGTGGCTTCTCCACTGACACTGACTGTTAATTCGTCTTTCTCCCTTAGCATCCCTTTGTCTTAGCCCCACCACGCACGTGTTTTGCAACCGCTCGTGACCAAGGTCACGTAGGACTTTTCTGCGAAGCTATTCAATTAGAGGACCGACGACACATTTGTCACGTAAACTCACAAGTCACAACTCAGATTATAAAAAAGCAAGAAAGTTGAGCCGTAATACAACTATTAACTTTCTTTTTATTACACTTTATTATGCATTTAATAGTCACAATTGAGTATACACTGAATTGAAACGTGTAAATGACACTTTTACTCTAACAACTTTATATAAATTAAGTAGGCGACTGATCTAAGGGTAGAAACCAGGTAAAGAGATGTTGACTGTTCGAAAGTTGGAAAATCAGTAAAGTTTAGTGACGATGTTTAGTGAAAATCAGAGAAAAGCTAGTTATGGGTGGGTCTAAGGACACGAAAAGAGCCGATTTGTTAAGGACAAGTTTTCATTAGGAGTGTGAGGGAAATAGACTTCGCTGTCAAGTGGCTAATTTTCTAGGTTGGTGCTAGAAGGTGCTAGGTAGGTGCTAGGTGGTTAAGCTAGAAAAATTTACCGAATGTCCAGCTGGACAAATTATAAGATACAAATTAAATAATAAAAGAAAAGAATTCCCCGGAAACGAAGCTGCAAGCGAAAAAATATTGTTCTTGTTTCTCGACTTATTTGGAGCCATGGAATCTCGCTGACTCTGCTTCTAGCGCGAATTTATTCCCATAGCATACATTATATTGGAAAACTGGCTGTTCACACGAGCAATCGTTCTTTTTATTCGACAGTCTAAAGCCTAAGAGGAAAAATAGTCAGTGACTGATATAATCAGTATGTCGCATGAAAAATTCCTGCGGCATACTGGTTGAGAATCACAACGTTAAATGAGATCGATTAACGAGCTGCTTCGCCGATGCATGGTCCTTGGACAGATAGAAAAAGCGAAGAGTCGATGAGTCCCAGGCGACATGAAATCTGGAACGACTATAGGGCAGCCAGCCTCGTTAATTATATCTTCACTGGGAATTCATAGCAGCCGTGGTACAGCTTAGTAGTATTAGTGTATCGTGGGTCGGTATTAACCCTGTGAAACTCATTCTAAGTTTTGTAACCGAAGACTGAAAGCTACGGGCAGAGTGGTGGAAATATTAGATATCTGCGCTCGCATCTCAGGGGATAACAAGATACGAGACAGAAATGGTCTGCTGCACAAATGGGCTCTGTTAACGGCTAACGTGCAACGAAAGGTACTACATTCAGCATGGACTGTAAGAGAGCGCGCAGTTTCTTTAAAGGCCGGTGCAACCGTTGCATCTGTCAGCCACTTTATACACTTAATTCGCCGCTCGGCCGCAAAATCCCAGCCGTATAATAAATGCGATGCCAATGTAAGACTAACAATCTAATCTCTGCAAGGACGAAAGACCACCGTTATTTAACGAGTTCCTACTTTCTTCCTGATGCCACAAACTATTCTGCGCTATTTCCAGCAACTTTTGATATATCTTCCGTGTTACGTTACAGCAATCGATACGTGTACCTTCGTCGATTCATATACAATCTGTGGTCAAATTTAAACGTCAAAATTTCGTAAAACTGCGTATAGACTAAGCCAAAAGGTCCTTTGAAGATTCGTTCGTTTTTCATCCATTTGGGAGAAAATCATGGAAAAGGAAGAAACAATGTCCTCGTCGATTCACAGTAATCTAGAACAACAGATCATGTACAATTGTAAATCAGTTCGTTAGATCAATGTTTTTTTTTTTTTTATTGTTCGAACAAATATTGTTCGAAATTCTTTAACCTACCTTGCTTGTTGGTAGAATATCTTTACGAGTATCCGGACCAGTTTAAATTTCACCAAAATATATAGATATTTACTAGCTTTCTATGAAACTGATAGACTACAAGTTTAAGTTACGCGTATTAAAAGGCATATTTTGCTATGTAATATATACAGGGTATCTAATAACTACAAGCGACCAGCAGGTGATTCTACTTGGAAAAGCAACTTGAAGAGAAAGAAGAAAATTTGTTCTCTTAAAGTTTCGTTTTTGAAAAAATCAAGTTGGAGATCTTGAGGCAAACGTGCACTCGAACGAGCCTCAATTCAGTTGATTTTGTCGTAGACTGTCTTTATTCACATTACTAAACATTCCTAATAATAGTTAATAATTTTAGACGACCTGAATAACGCAAACATAGAATAGAAGAAAGTACTTGCTCTACAGGAATTTCATTAATTCATTATCATTATCATTAATCATTCACTCAAAAATTGTTGAAAATGACGTCCATGATTTAAATTAATAAAATAATAATAATAAAAAACTCGAAGATGGTATCCCGCTGGGGGTTAGGTCATCCACGTGTTATTTAGCAATTAAGTTAGGAAAATATACCAAATAGAAGATGGTATCCCGCTGGGGGTAGCCATCCACGTGTTATTTAGCAATCAAGTTAAAAACATATACCAAATGTCCAGCTGGACAAATTGTAAAATACGAATTAAATAGAAAAAAAGACTTTTGGTCTAGAAAACACCCCACAGACCTGACTGAAGAAATAAAATAGTCAAACTCGAAGATGGTATCCCGCTGGGGGTAGACATCCACGTGTTATTTAGCAATTAAGTTAGAAAAATTTACCAAATGTCTAGCTGGACAAATTATAAAATACAAATTAAATAATAAAAAAAAATGATTTAAATTTCCTTTCATTCGCCACTGTATGTAATCGATCGGTCTCCATTCTACGTATTTTAAATTCGTCAATCTCCGTTTAGCTGTGCCATTTAAAATTAACTAAATGAACAATTCCGAATCTGTTTTCGTTCATTAAGCATCAGCTTTTGCAAAAACGCTGATGTGCTGTACGTGACGCCTACTCGATATCTATGGGTAACGTTGCTTCCATGTTGTTTAGAGGTTCTTGTAAGATCGTAAGAGGGATGATGGCTTGTAATGGAGTTTCAGTGAAGAATATACTGGCCAACTATACGTGCTGCACATAACAGCAAGAGAAATCTGTATTCTACATGGTGTACGTGATACGCTTTCTTATAAGTTTGCCAACGAAAATCCTCTGGCTATCGTATCCAAGTTGCAAAGTTTCTTTTTCACTCAACGAAATTAACTTTCGCTAATCACTCGTGGAATTTTTATGCAAACAGATTAACAAGAAAAATGATTTCTTCGATCACGCCGTTGTATCACATAACAGAAGCATACTAATTTTATAGCGATCGAATTCGCTAATTCTGTAGGCACGTTCTGTAGACTTAACTAAATTTAATTAAAGTAATGCATTCGCGTTATTATACAATTATACGATAAAGTTAGCGTAAATTCGTGATAATAGGTGAATTTGTTTTTCCACCCATTGTATGACACCATCGTGTATACAGTAATATTCAAAAATGAGTATAGCTACATCTTGAAGGGACGAGATCTATTGAAAAAATGTGAAAAGATCATAAAGCATAAATTAATAGTAAGAAACATGAACGAGTCTGTAGGTGTGTCAATATTATTTTTTTATTCGTTTTTATGGAGCGTATAACTCATTATTGACTTTCACTGTATATCAAGTTAAAGAATAATATATTTCAATTGCTGTTATAATTCAAAAAAGGTTATTATTACGAAATTAACAGTGAAACACAATTTCGTGTCGTTCTAATCCATTTGTTTCTTCTTTTACGACAGATTTACGTTAATAAAAGAGCATTTAGTCGAATTTAACCAATTGGCAATGGCAAATGCAGAAGGTTCTGACAACATGCTAAATCGTGTAATGCCAAAGGATAATATTGGATTGGCTGCCCTGCTTAGGACCAAGGAGGCTGCTTGGGATAATGGTGAGTGATCTTACGAGCCTAAATATACTGCTGATAACGAATACATGGATCAAATATTATTATGATTACCGCATACATTATCGTCCATAAGTATAATATTTGGATACTTCCAAATTATTGCAAATATATAAAATTTATCATGAAACTGTAATTTAATTTCAGCACAATTTGCTGAAAAGCTAATATTACAGTAGCTAATATTAATATAAATAGAAAAAAATAGCTAATTTTAATTAGTCAGAATAAAAGAGGTGAGTGAAATACGTGTCAACTGTGTATGTGTTATTATGTACATGCAATGCATTATTCCTTGCAACAAACAGAATGTTCCAATGGTTGTAACCCAAACATAATATTTTTGCTCTTCATGTTTATCTTATTTCGACTTCGTAGAACTACTCTTTAAATTTCTATCAATCTTCTTTTGAACACCCTGTATACGTATATTTTGACACACGGTTTGCCACTTTCACCACACTTGCTCCTGGATCATAAAATCATATCAATTTAGTATCATAGTTCACTAATGAACGCTTTCAAAATTTCAAAGTAATTTTGAAAATTCCTGTCGCAGCACCAAACATTCGCCAAAACATTGTCTTTCAAATATTTCCACTATTCGAAACCTTCACGTGCTCTCATGCAAACATGTATCCCTTAGGTACAAAGAAACTCTATTATTTCTATTATTCAGAAGATTTTGTTTAAGTATTTGCATTATCCCCGTGGTAGGACAAATTTTGCTTTAGAAGCAAAACTATTATTTGATTTACAGGTCTCAGCTCTAAACTAAATATTACTATGAACGAGAAATACAGGGTGGTTAGTAACTAGTGGTACAAGCGGAAAGGGGGTGATTCTACGCGAAAAAAGAAGTCGAAAATGTAGAATAAAAATTTTTCGTTCGAGGCTTTGTTTTCGAGAAAATCGACTTTGAATTTTGGCTCGGTACGCGTGCACTGTATCGCGTCTCGTTATAACGGATCTCACTGTAGATCGTTGTCTCTATGGAAAAATTTAAAAAAAGTTTTTATTCTATATTTTCGACTTTTTTTCGCGTAGAATCACCCCCTTTCCGCTTGTACCATCAGTTACCAACCACCCTGTACAATCATGTATATTTCCCACGTAATTAAACGTATTAGCTTCGTACGAACGGACTTGTAAACCTGTGACTGCCATCGATATAATTACAAGATCGTAACAAGCAGACCATTACAAGCGAATCGAACATGCATATTAAAAACCGAATGGCATGTGATCATGATACAGAGGTGTTCGAATCGCAAAAGCAGTCGACAAAACACACTGGTAGACAATATTCGATATCGGAGCAATTTCTTAATTAATTGCGAGTCATAGTCATGCTAACATAAATCGAGGAGCGCGCTTCGTATCACCTGAAGAAGATGAAGTGGCACAAGTTCGTAGACTACATATACGCGAGCAGCCTTATAATTCATGACGTAGAGATGCCAGAATGTCAATCCTATCTCGGGTAGCCATCTAGCAAACGTCCCCTTACATGTCATACGATCCACTTTTTTTACGAGCGTATTAACTCACGAGTAGAGGCTATCTCAAAATATAACTACTTGCGCGTGTTACGTGTCCAGCTAGTAGCTACGGACACCACACCTACGCTCCCCTACCCATCGGTATAGAGTGGTGTAAAAATGTGGAAGAAGGGCATCTCTTATCCGCAACTTTAATTTTGTTGAATCTCGAATATATCGTAGAGGGGAGAGCCCTGAGTAACATGCAGCTTATCCGAGGCGTGGGACGATCGCGATTCAAAAGTTACGAGAAAAAGAAAATTGTACAGGTCGTATTGCATTTACTCGAATGTAAGTGGCTAAAAATGAAATTGCATATGCATTTGAATGGGATTGCGATTCTAATACGTCGTGTTAAGGTATGGCTAGGTTCGGCTAAGTTAGGTTGATGCCGAGAAGCAGATTCCTTGAATTCGGCCTGAGGAACCCCATCTCGCTGCTGGTTTCGCTCTTAAATAAGAAAACTAAAGTGGGTTAGACCTAACCTACTTATATCGGAGTGAACGCAACGTAACAAGTACAATTTTCTTTTTCTCATAACTTTTGAAGCATGATCGTCCCAAGCCTTGGACAAAAAGCAGGTTACTTAGGATTGTCTCCTTTACAAGATATCCGAAAGTCAATAAAATTAGATCTGAATCCCCCTTTTTCATCCAATTCATGGAAATTTTTTTGAGCTATGTATGGTATGAAAAATTACAGTCAGAGGGAAAAATAGGTGTGCAGGTAGTGGAAATAGATATCAATGAAACTATGTTAAATATACGAATTAATTTCAATTGTTTAGTAAATAATCTATGAAGTAATATGTATAAGTATAAATATTTATACAACTACTGTATAAATACTTCTAGATTCTAGACGCTACATATAATTGAAGAGAATACCGAATTAGTAATTTGGTAAAATAAAAGTATATTTCAAACTTATGTAGGAAATGCAGTTAAGAAATTTCTAAAAAGCTTTCGAAATTTTTGTACGTTTTTTCTAACTCGAATAAGTAACAAGTGACAAAAATTGTCAAGTCGGTAATTTTGATTTTCAAATAGCTTTCAAATAGCTTAATATCGACTGATGAATAGATATAGATGATTTTTTAATTTTTATCGTCTGTGTTTTTATCCGCTTATCGACTGTGATATGTATTATTTCAAACTGCGCCATCATGCAGCATACGCAAGAACTAGTAGACTGGTACTTCGTAACCTATTAACTTATGTAAATGTATCAATTGCAGTTACAAATTTAGTGCAAGTTCGAATTAAAAAGAAATAAATTTATACGCTATAAAAAATATTAGACACAAATGTCTGGTTATACTGGACAAGAAAATTATTGGGGACAATCTCCTCAAAGCCATTATAACTTTGATTCCTCTGGCTTTGATCAACCTAACCAACAATTCGAATTTCAAACATATAATGATCAACAAGCTGGTGATTATTCATACGCGCAAAAAGGTTATCCTGTTCTCGATCCTGTTCAAAGTACATATACTAGTGGTACGTACCGTAAAAATAGTTTTAAAACAGATTTCAATTAAGATAATCTTAGAGAAATCAATATTTTATGTCGGTTTAAATAACTGTTTATCACGTTTGACACAAACATTTTAGGATCAGCTGGATTTGTAGACGAAGAAGAAGAACCACCTCTGTTAGAAGAATTGGGCATCGATCCTGATAGAATATTACAAAAAACATTAGCTGTGTTAAATCCATTTCATAGAAAAGCACAAATAGACGATGCGAATTATTTACTTCAGGATTCAGATTTAGCTGGGCCAGTAGCATTTTGTTTAATGCTCGCCGCGTTTCTCTTATTAGCTGGTTCAAAAGCACATTTCGGTTATGTTTATGGTTTAGCTGTAACATCGTGCATTTTGATGTATATCCTGCAATCATTAATGAGCAATTCTAGTAATATTACATTATCTTCTGTGGCATCTGTGTTAGGTTATTGCTTATTACCTGTAGTAGTCCTTGCTGGTTTAGGTGTTTTTACAACTTTGAGAGGCCCGATTGGCTTATTTCTTGCCACGTTTACAGTTTCTTGGTCAACTTTATCCGCATCTAGGCTTCTTACAACTATGTCAGGAGAAGAAAATCAACGGCTTCTTATTGCGTATCCTTGTGCTCTCCTTTATGGTGTTTTTACATTGATGATAATATTTTAGCAAAATTTGTATTCTTTTGCTACCTTCTTATATAAAGCTACTCATTATGATTAAATATTTAATGCAATATATAACATAATGATATATTTGTGTGCTGAATCACATAAATATGCAATCACATTTATACAATATTATCAATTACAAATAAAGATCAATACATTGCAGAACATGTATTGTTACTTAAAGCATCTGATGTTGAAAATGTATCAATGTGACATTTTATATATTGTAATAATGTAATTTACATATATGTACAATACATTTTCTAAATATATTACCATAAGTTTTATTTGATTATTTTATAAGTCTTAAATAAATTGTACAATAACCAACTATTGTTCTCATCTTTCATATCAGTGTGATATTAGATCATGTATAGATTATTCTATCATTTCTACCACTTTAGTGTAATTTATAAAATCACACAAGTAAATAAATTTGAATCAGATGGATCAAATATCATATATTTGCAAAGAATGAGATGTGCATAAAAATAAAACTTATGTATATAACTTATACATAGTTATTATGGTTTAATATTTTATTGTATCTCATCAAATTTCTGCAACATACATGTGTATATAATTTTAATGTCTTCCTCTGCATTAATTATTAATAATTGCTCGATTTAGATGATATTTTCATATACAAGAAGAAAGAAGAATTGCGTTAATAGAATTAATTAGCAGTTACCCTAAACTTGTAGTTAGAACATTGTGATATAAACTCAGTTGCATTTCAAGATAGATAGTTACTTCTCACAAAATACTAATGTAATGAAATAAATACCGTATTTAATGAAAAACGATTACGAAAAGACTATCTTAACAATAAATTCAAGTTTATTATTTCTTTGAAAAGTCATTATCATTCTTTCGTATTATAAATATTTCTCTTCTTATTTTCCTCTTACTATTCACCTCTTGCATAATTATAAATTTCATTAGATGGGATAAGATTTATTAGATTGATTAATAATCGCAACTTTGCGTTAATATTTTTTTGTTCAGTAGTAATATTCCCTTTTTGGTATCCCAAGATTAATTTATTCGACAATCGTCATAAAATTTGAACCTGTCCTAATAAGTACATGACATTATAAATTTAATATAATATTATTTACTTCAATTAATTGATTTATTCGCTTTATATTGTTCCAGACTAATTAATGTCCACAAATGTTCTACGTATACGTATTAAAATCTACGAAATTAATTATTATTATATTTTACAAATATTTGCTATTTACTATCTAATATATGATTTTAATATCCATAATTCATCAGCTGTTTCTTAATCAAACCATTTGAATAAAATTTACGAATATTCGGCGAGACATTAAATTATGTTCACTAAAAGTAAAGCAATACTATTTGGTATTTTTTCAGGAATTCCATCTGATCCAGCACAAGTTCAACAACCGATTTTAGTTTGCACAGCCCACATTCATTGGGATCCAGAATTTTGCGATGTTAAATTAATACAGACAATGATGCTCAGTAATGAATTACGTTCCATTTTGGACCAAGCTGGCCAGTCTTTCAGACCTGGTCACAAGCCTGATTCTTCCAATGTTCAACTGTTACTTTGTGGTGACTTCAATTCTCTGCCTGACTCTGGTAAACTATACCATTTATATCTTATATCATTTATATCTTATACGTTAGCTTTACATACAATTTTACACGATACTTTATTTTCTAAAATGCTCTGAATTGTTTGAAAACGTCGGTTTCTTGCACTTCTTGGAGAGGCAGTATTTGAACACGTCGAAAAAAAATGGAAGATTGTTCTTTTCACGTGTCTTTTGAAACAACGTTCATTACGATTGGTTGGTTTTTCAGCACAATATTTTACATATAGTAGAGAGTAGAATACATTGTCGAGATTTGAAAGATTTCTTTTTCAACCAGAAAAAGATATCGCTGAAGCACCAAATGAGGTGTGTGATGTCCACAGAAAAGGTTTTCTATCTGATAGAACTATTCACAAATAATTCGCTAACTTCAGAGAAGAAAACTTCAATTAAGAACGTCTTGAAACTCTTAAAAGGCTACCGTGAGTTTAGTAAAGTTTCGTAAAGTTTGCTAAAGTAAGATTAAATTATAAGATTAAAGTTTTAATAGACTGTATGATACATATATTTCTTGAACTTTCGTCTTCGTTGACGACTCTACTAAGCCCTTGGCTTAGGACGCAGTGCCGAGAGAAGCCTAAATTATGGCACTCTCGAGTGCCTGTTACTTTGATATAATAATTTTTATAAGAAAAAAGCGAGCGATCGTACCGTATACTTGAGTTTCGCGTTCCCTGGCATTATTTTCCATCGACGATCAAGCAAAAATGTTCAAACAAAATCAAAGCATTAATTGCAAATAATTTATTGTATATAGCACGGAAATCAGTAAAAAGAAAAATTGCGATACATACCGTATTGTATAAACAACCAAGTATATTAAAATGTATGGTTTCCTTATTTGCTTAAAAATCAGAAGGCTAACACAATATCTAAAAAAGAATCTTACATTGTAGAGTATCATTTAAAATTGTAAAATGTAGATGTAAATGTAAAAGAGTCAAAACTTAGTCGCCACTCGTCAAATGGCTAATATCGATACGAGTCGAACACTTTAAACTTGATTGTAAAAGACATTACAATTCGACGTCGTAGCCTAACCCACGAATATCTCTGAACATTTATATTATCAGTGAAATCAGCTGTTGGAAATAAAATATGTATTATAACCTGTTAACCGCAGTGTTATACCAACTCAACCGCTCCTATTATCCCAACAGAAATAAGGGGATCGATCTATTCGCGGCGTCGATTACTATAATCGCAACAGGAATTTACGACTTCCGTTGACGCGCTTCCTCGCGATCGCGTTCTTCCGCGATTGGTCGACTTTACAATATTTATAAATTGAACCGTAATACTTGGATGTCTTTATATCACTTATTTGAGAATATTAGTATAAAATATTTTAATATAAAGGCTGTTTGAAATAAACATTTTTTTTATACAGTATTTAATAAAATAGGAGTAGCAATTTAACTTTGTTCTGTAAAAATAACTTTAAGTCCAATCTTAATCTAGAGAAAGTGCATGTTCGTAATAATTAAGTTATGGAAAACATAGTCTAATTCTGAAATCTCTATATTTAGATTTTTAATGTTTGATTTAATTTCTATTTTATTAATTTTTAATATCACTTGCCATGTTAATGGATATTTCATCCAATGATTCATGTCGTATAACAAAATATAGGATATAGATATAATAAGATTTTATTTCTCAAAGAATTACTTTTAAGTATCTTGAAAATACACTTTGAATATATTTTATTTTTATCGTTTTTTATGAAGAATAAGACATTTATAAATAATACGTTGATTTCGTCCCTTTTTCCTTTATTATCGAAACACTTACGTTGACTAATCTAATTTTCTTTCAAATATTAAATAATATTTTTATTACATAATGTGATAATATTTATATCTGATATTTTTGTCTTTTACATTTATTTAAACATTCATTTATCTTTTTTTAGGTGTAATTGAATTTCTTACTTCGGGGCGAGTAGCGGCTGATCACCGTGACTTTAAAGACTTAGCTTATAAATCATGCTTACAGAAGATCTCTGGTTGCGATAAACCTAATGAATTCACTCATTCTTTTAAACTTGCATCTGCATATAGTGAAGATATCATGCCCTATACTAATTATACGTAAGTTTTACTTATACGTTATGTTAATACCTTGTTTTTACTTCATATAGAATGGAAGATAAGATCCTAGCTCTCCCCTTTCTTACAGATTCGAATTCAAAGGTATAATAGATTACATTTTCTACTCGAAACAAAGTATGGTACCATTAGGACTTTTAGGTCCTCTAAGTGCAGATTGGTTTAAAGAACATAAAGTAGTTGGTTGTCCACATCCACACGTTCCATCGGGTAAGACAATAAAGAAACGAAATTTCTATGATGATTTATAAAGCTTAATAAAATCTTTCTACAAAATATAATCGACATTTATATATTAAATATAAATTAACTGTTTCTTTTTTTCAGATCATTTTCCTTTATTAGTAGAGCTTGAAATGACACCAACAGTAGGAACAAGCAATGGATTGATCTCACGCAGGTAGCAACCGCTGCGATCTAGGCCCAAATAAATATAAGGGAATAACAAAAGATAATAAGAAAGAAATCCCCATCACATTTTCTCTTACTTCTGGCTCTAGCAATATCACTCGCAGTCGACAGTTACTTCAATAGTGAATGTTACAAATACTCCATATTACCGCACATTCAACACAAGTTATTAGATACTGATGAATAATTCTAATGACCAGGTGAAGGGAGGTGTGTTGTAATGCGTTTAGCCCATGTATAGTGTATTGCATTTTTAAGAACTAACTTTCCCATATTAAGAGTATTTTAACCTTTACTACCATCGTAATATGTAGATACCTATTTTCCTACAAAAAGATATTCCGATCAAGCCTCTGTGATATTCACATTAACAATTGGAACAACTCACATATTTATTAACAAATTAGTATCTACTAGAAAATCCCTAATCTCTTTCTAAATGTCATTACAACATTCTCCAAGCCAACTTTTTGATAAGAATGCTGCCATCCAATGAGAAATTGTATTTTTAAAGAAAACAAAAACAAAAAATATGAAAACATACACACTATACTGGGCTGTGCGAAGTGATTGGAGTTAACTTAACGATTTCAATGCAAGTACAAATCTGTTCTTATTGGCCACGTATATTGAGAATGATAATGTTATATAAGTAAATAGATAATATTGTAGCGAGTGTATTTGTAAGTATAATAATGTAATGATGTTCATCATTCACAGTATCCTGAAAATCAGTTGACATTCATTCATTAGACGTTCAGTTCCAGTTATTATAGATAACGAATACTAATTTACTACTTGTTAATTCAGTTGCATATAATCTAAATTGTATAGCAAAACTTATTTTTTTTAATCTTACTTTGTATTATATATTTCTTCTTTAAATTTTCAGGGTTTGTAAGTATTGTTATATTAAATACAATGATTTTTTGAGTCAGTAATAGCGATCTTACTAAGCGTTTATAATTTTTATCTAACATAATTCAATGCAAAAATGAAGATTGGAACAAATTTCTATCCATTTATTTCTCATACAACATCTGTTTCTGTAAGAAAAATGTATACAATTTCATTTATCATCAACGTAATATTTTATTGTATCATAATACATTTTATTATTCTGCACAAAAAATGTTATGGTATCTTTGTAAATGTTTTATAAATATTTTAGTAGGCCTCAAATAATAATAGAAGATTACAATTTAAACATTTTCATATTTTAATGTTACGTAGTATCGTCATAACAGATATAGAAATTTATTATTTTTAATTAATTATTGATTATTGATATAAATAAATAAATATATATATATAATATATATATATATAATATATATATATACACATAATAGGTTTCAAAACGTTGATATTTTTCTGATAATGCTTTTAGTTTTTTCATTAAAAACAAGCTACTTTTATTTTTTATGTAATTAAATACAAAACGTGTATACGAAGAGCAGTAATTCAAAGTAAGATCTTCAACTTCAGCAATTGTAAAAGTTGCTTAGATGTACCTAAATACCTGTTAGCATTTATAATGACTAGTGTTCCTACACATTTTATAAACAAAACGGCACTACCGATATACTGTATAGTTGTCATAATAAAAACTATCAAATGGGCTTGTCTTCTATTCACATTTGACAAAAGCAACAACTGAATTATACAAGTAGTAAACGATTAGTTTAACAAAGACATATGTGTAGTAAATGTTGTATAAAGTAGGTAATTACGATATAGTTTTAATTAATGAGGATAGAAGTGGCAATCCCTATTTGTATATGCATTCACAAATAAACACATGGTAATTGAACATACATACAAAATATGCTAGGATAATTATTCATAATTTCAAGCCAATTTCTCTTTATCTTATTTAAAAAATTTTGCATCCAATTTTAAAACTTATCATGATATGAATCAAGTAAATGATATCTGATGTTAATACTTTTTCAAATTCAATTGACGCAATTTTCTTGATAATATCAATACTAAATGCTTTTGACTTCCGCATATCTTCTTTTCTAGTGTATTATTAGTATTGTAAATTACATTATTTGCTACATAGTATAAAATTTCTTATAACAAAATAAAATTTGACAGAATAATCTATATTCTTCAAGTAATATCAAATATTAAATCATAATTAAATGCTTTTAATTTGACAAATGTCTGTATTCTTTATGTGAAACAGAATCGATATTAAAGTAGATCATATAATATCTGTTATTTTCAAAAAATAAATTTTTTTTACAAGCATAATATTCAAAACATTTTATTTCAAATAATTATTTTGTCATTCTGATATTCAACAAATTCAGATACATAGGTATTTTTTTAAATTTCTGTTCATAATTTGCAAGACATATTTCAGTAATAAAATATATATTTCTTATAGCAATTACATTTTTTTGGAGAAATATTAAAACAAGGCAGAGCAACTAATAATTTATCTAAAGCATTAATGAAACAAATACATACTGTCCTTTGTTTTAATAATGATGAAAGCATTAGATAACAACATGTGTTTTCATGCATTTTGGCTGACACAAATGCCATATGCCATAGTATTCAAAATAGCTTTGTTCAATAGAAGCTCGGAAGGATTAATAATCAATATCACATTCTTGCTTAGAGTTTATGTATGTACTTTGAAGTACTATGGTTCTCAGAATGTATAAAAATATGAATTTAGGTAATAAAGAAAAAAAGAACAATTGAATTGAATACGAATTATTCATTGACTGGCACATAACAACTACAAAATTGTATCATTAATCAAAAATTTATGTAATTCAAGTTAATATTTAACTTTGTTATACTATATAATAAATCGAGAACCGCAGTTCTTCAATATAGTAACACTACTTTCGCTAATGTGCTTTCATATAAACTATAATACAAAGAAGATTGTAAAAAGCATCGACAATTTCATATAATTTCTTGTTTTAAGAATATATACATAGTATCCCTTGTTATAAAATAAAGATAGCAGCACTCTTACAAAAATCTTAAATATGTCTTAAACAGTTCGATGAATTCTTATAAAAATTTAGTGGTCCATTTTCATTTGTATAATTGATATTCATATATGAGATTTATAAATGTTACCCTAATGCTATTACACAAAATTTATATAATGACATATTTTATACATCGGAAGATCATCAACATTTTGTAAACAATTTGAAAACATTGGAAAAATACCATATCCGTGCTTGACAAATTCTAATCACTGATATGGCATACATATTTGTGTGTATATAAAAGAAATCAACTGTTTACAATTTAATTAGATGTAACAGTATTAACAATTGATATATGTGATAAAAAAAAAGTATATAAGACGTTTATAATGAAGGCAGTTAACAAACATTCTAGAATTTACATTATTTTGTTTAACAACATTCTTGTTTAGCAATATTTCATTTTAATACATATGAAACAATACTTCTTCTACTATATTAAAACAAAAAGTCTAGTCAATTAGCGCTGTATTAAAATTAGATTATTACACATTTTTTAATGAACTCTTCTTTATATATCAATATTTGTAGAATTGATTATAAATAAATGAATTATTTAAAAGATGAGATGATTACATACGTATGACAATAAATGGAGTACTTAGATAGAATTAAAGAATCATTTAGATAAACATTTACTTTTAATGAACAGAAATCATACATTAATGAAATACATTAGTTCATTTCAATCCGCTTTGTGTGTAAAGATATGAGTTTGTGAAATTTTGTTTCAATTAATATTAAATTTTTTCATGTTTAATGAATTAATGCTGCAGGAAGGATATATCAATATTGAACGATGTATTTTTAAGATAAAAAAAATATAATTATAAAATTTATTCTGGTATTAGTAAACAAGCAGTTAATTACTTTATATACATATACATATATTTTAATACAACTTTACACACACTTTACATTCCATATTCATAAAGATATAAATGATCAAGTAATGATTTTATTGTGAAATATTATATTTTTGAATATAATATTTAATACCTTAATTAGTACTTATATTAGAACAAAATTTCACTAGAAATCATAGATTATTTCTTTGTGAAACCCACTAAATTTTATAACAAAAACAAAAATGTACTAAATTGTTATAAATGTGTAGAATTAACTGGAATGACGCTGAATAATAAAATGATATAAAATATTGACAATATGAGAATTCATCGAACTGATATAATATGATTTCAATTATGAATTTAAAAATATTTCTTGCATATAATTTGCATATTTACAATTTTATCTTATTAAATTCATAAATGAGTTTAAAAATAGTTATGGAATTTTTTAAATATGTTAATTTTCAATCTTCTGAGCTCCTCCATACAATATGTAGAAGATTCAACATTAGTTTTAATTAACTAGTAATAATAAACATTTTTATGTGATTAAAAATATATTAGTTATCAGTCTTGTATGATGTGAACACAATGTTTTGTTTGAAATGTTTGGTACATCTTTAACAGTTTGATCAAACGTATGTAGTCAATGCCTTTACCTTTCTGTACTCTGTAATTTTGGGCATACTACGTAATATAAGTATATATACATAAATACAAAATGACACTATACGCGCAATGTTAATAGAATAATATTGCTTTTAAATTAAGTCCAACAATATAACAAAACATATAGATTTGAAATTACCACACTGTAATAGTGTTTAATAATAATAATTTATCAGAATGTAGTATATAATATACTTATTTATTAATATATACGTACATATATGTAACATAATATTTAAAAATATATTTGCATTTAGCAGTTATATGGTACAATATAACAAACGACACCAAAAGAACCATTTTTAATACAAGACACTTTATAATAATTATTTATTCATAAAAATATTACTTTTTTTAGTTTGTCGCACGTGATACTAGAATTCTTACTAATATCTTAATATTGAACAAATATTTTATAATTATCTGGTTTGAAAAAAATATGGCTTATTAAAATCAATATACTACAATTATAATTTGCAGTATATAGCCATTTTTATATATTATGTTTCTGCAAACGATCTTATATTAAGTAGAAATAATACAATAATAGAACTAATGCAAAATACGACATAATTTTTTTAACATAATCCCAAAGATAATTTGATATAAATTATTCTATAATTTCATTTCGTATTGCCTCGTGTATGTGATTTATTTACTTGAACAAAGTGCAATGTTAATTATATTCTATATAATATTGCGTGATAGTGTCGATTTTTGACTTCCATAAATAAGAATAGAATTATATTAGAGTACAATAAGACAAGCACAGCACATTTCAGTCTGTACTTTTATAAGAACACGATAACAAATTATAAACATTGGAACATAATTCTTGCGTCCATCATAAGAATAATTACATTTCAGTGTTAATATTGTAAATTCAATCAGATTTCGTGTACGCTTTTGGAAATTTTTTACCTGCTATATTGGAAATGTTGGAATCAAGACTTATTTTATTAGAGTCTTTGTTTTGTCTCTAAAGGTAAAAAATATTAATTTAAGCAAATAATTTACTCACTGAAAGAATAAAATTCTTTAAAAACATATGATATAATTATTATAATATATGGTTACACAAAATTTTTTAAATATCAATTTTTTAATCAATGAATTTTTAATGATTAAATATCTTCTAAAAATATATTTTTAAAGCGATGTCATTTTTACTTAAAATATGTCATGTACGATATACTGCATAATCATAAATTTGTAAATTCTATTCACAATTTTATATAAGAATGTCTCATCATAATAATTCTTCATATAAACATATTATAAATTTATTGCCAACTATAATTGTAATTTTAATTTTTTCACTTAATTAGTTAATGATGATTCCTCATTACTATATACCTATATAAATACTCAAAGATCTATTGAAAGTACAAATATGTAGCAACACGATCCTGATTGAATAATGGAAGAAAAGAGTTGTAAAGACATACTAGAGGAGAGAATGTGTCTAGTAGAATATATAAAAGTTTGAATGCTCTGTCAGTTTGCACTTAAATATCTTTTTATTTAAATACCTATCTTAAAATAATATGTAATTTACTTTTTATTGAAAATGCAATGATTGTATATGGGCTGCGTTTGAGTCATGATTGAATGTAACAGTTTATTAACTAACATAAAATAAATTAAAAATATTCAGAAAATAAAATAATTACATGCTTATTATTATATGGAATAAAATTATATATGAACTTTTTTGTTCTATATAAAATTTGTCAAAATTATATGGGAAAAAACACTATTGAATTATATCAAAATATGATACTTTTAAAGTTGTATTTAGAATATATTTAATGTTAAAAGTTGTATAGTAAAAGAATGCATATTGTAGTAAATTAATAGTACATATATCATAGATTTATGTTTATTTTTATACAATATAATTTTTATGATAATCATAGCTAACATTAAAGTCAGTCACATGTCAAGGATAAATTATATTACTTATACATATACATATATAACATCAGTTTTGTTTTATACTGTTACTATTAGTTTCATTTTAACTGAACAATGTAACTAATTGGTTAAAGGTAAATATAATCAAAAAGTAAACTTTAGTAGCTGATATTTCATACAAAAAAATATCGGCTATTTTAATTATTTTATGTTTATTTTTACATTTCTAAATTGAATATAAGCGGTTACAAACCAACTTCCTTACATATAATTTTGAATAATAAAAATCTACAATAATTTTCAGTGACTTATTATCATCTTTGATATATCATCTTTCATTATTATCATTTGTTAAATAAAATAAATATACACTTCGTAGTAAATATGCATTCGTAATCGGAGTGTAATTTAAATAGATGACCAAACTTTGGTATCATATTTTACTTTTTCTAATAAACATTCAAATTAAGTAGTCGCAAGTAATGATATTATTTCTGCTCTTGAATAGATTAACATGTATTATAGTAAATCGATCTCTGTTTAAATATTTTACAAACGTAATAATCACTCTGGTGAAATCCAAATCTATGAACTAGATTTTTAATCTCACGTTTATACCACTTTTTCATATTTTTAGGAAGAGCAGAATACAATATCAAACTTTGATCGCCTATTTTTAATGCACCGTGTATATTTAAATAATGTGCTTAAAAATAAATAATTAAACTTAAAGAGTAAAGAACTACAAATTAAGAAATTTAAACTATATCAGATTTTTACTTTTATATAAAGAAGATTATTATTATAGAGGATTCCAAAGTTAAACATACTTTTGTCAATAAAATAAATTAAAATTACTTCAAAATTGAAAATACGCGTACGTATCTTCCATGTATTCGCTAATAATATAATAAAAAATATTCCCTATTTAATATATCAATGGTTTGATTTACATATGACATATATAAATACTTTACAAGTCATTGCTTAATATTTGGGAAAAAATAATTTTTACTTTGACTCAGGTATAAGGTTATATTATATTTATATAAACAAGTCTTCTTTTTATATGAGCTTTTTATATATCTATGTCTATGTATTGATACAATGAAATCTCGGACTAAAACTTAACCATATATGTAATATGTATTCATGCCGCTTGATGCTTACGGCTCGGGTGAATAAATTAATTGATTACTAATAAAACGCAGTACAGCGTCATAGTGTAACCAATGTAATTGAGTAACCCAAGACATCGAAGTAATGCGGTTCACCCGCTGTTAGCCACTGTTAGGGCAGTAGTTAAAGTTTACAGTTTTCGATGACCGTAACAAGTAATTAGGGATGCATTGAAGATTACAACTTGTAACTTACAAGGAACCAAGTTCTCTCTTTGCGCTATATCTAACAAGATTTGCCTCCTTGTGAAGGAGAGTGGATATGAGTCATATCTAAGTTATATTCTGGAAGTTCCAATGTTATAGTTCATCGTTCAATTACGAATGATAGTAGAAATTGATTACAAAAATCTGGCGCAAGTTACGTAGATACGAAATACGTACAGCCCTAGCTATATCACTTTTATCAAGTGTAACTAATTCTTGCTGATACATCATCAGCATCTTTTTAGTAATTAGATTCTTTTAGATTTTAGTCAATATTCTGATTTGAATCAAATTCCTCACAAATTTATATAAGGGGTAATATGCAGCTGGTAAGACCTATAAAAGTTAATGACCTTGTAATGTACCCCCCCCCCCTTCAAATATTAACATTCCAAGTGTAACATATAGACCTTATTTTTTAAAACATTGTTGGTTTACTTTTATTACATATTTTATAGAGCCCTGGTTGCACAGTTTACGGTATGGCCGGATAAAAATTGTACCTCACGTCGCCATAAGTGACGTTTATTTGTTTCTTTTTATATTTTATGTTAAATTATTTTTTTATGTATTGTCTTGTATCTTATAACATATTTCACATATTAAAAATAGTGACAAGCCTGAAATTACTACTTATTATAATTCTACAAAATATGATATGACTTATATATTATATATAGTATGCTTTAGACAAATTTATGAGAGAATATTTATGTTAGATGATATATACACCCATCACTATTTTTTTCAATTAAAGTAATATTTTATAGAAATGAGAAAAAAGACATTTATAAATGAATTAAGAAATAAATCAGTACATAAATCTTTTTAAGAGAACTTGCAAATATATTTCTATACTGATTTATTTTTCATATACTAATAAAAGAATCAAAGAATAAAATTAAATGTATAACTTGATAAAATGATAGCATAATTGTAATGTAGAATCGAACCTAGTATTTGTACAAATTTCAATATATTATATATATTCTACAATATTTGTTACTTTATTTCCATATGTTTTAACCTTATATATAAGTATATTAATTGCAATGTTATGTGTAGACATATTTAATTTAAAAGGTTGTGCAGTAAAATACATGAGTTAATAGTAGTACATGTAATGAATACATGTAATTGTAAATTTACTTTTATTTATGCAATGTAATTTTAACAACTATAGCTTAATTATAACAATTATGCTACAATTAACATCTTCACAGTTCTTAGATCTATATATCAGAATAATTAGGACCTATGAACATGTTAAATAATTTTATATACAACGTCATCTTTGTCATTTACTGTTAATATTTCCATCTTTACTGGACAATGTAACCAATAGCTCAAAAGTTCTTCAGTATAACCAAGTAAAAAGTGCATTTTAATGGGTGTTACTTTGCGCATAACAATGCCAGCGATCCTTATGATATTGTGTTGACGTTTAATAATTATCTCGCTTGCAATCAATCCATGCCAAGTTCCTTCTACAAAATTTCGAATAAACAAATCTTCTATGGTAGTTTCTGATGGCCTATTACCATCCTTTACATTTGCTAAAAAAAAAATACATTTAACAATTCATATATATTCAAATAACGTGTAAATATATAAAAAGTTGAATGAACATAATATAAAACTAAAACAAATTTTAAATTTTGTATATAATTTTAATTTAATATTACCATTAAAAGTTGTTTTATTAGTAAAACAAATTATAAAATATGCCTACATGTATTCCATGAGTTCCATGACTTTTTAGAAGCAATTTCATGTGGTGGATATGCCATTTCATATGTCAATGGTTGCATTACCTTTGGTTTTGGTCTATAACGTCCAGCTTGTACTTTATGAAGTACTGTGCTGACATGTAAATATCTTTTCGCAACATTATTTTGATTAATTAATATCTGAAAAAAATATTTCATTTCTAATTTAGTTTAAGAATAGGGTTATGTTACATATGTATTTCATGCACCACATATAAATGTGTACATACAGATCGTAGATATGGTATTAAACTCATTATTTTTAACTATCTGTGTGATAATTAAACAAAAATTATATTTATATTATATTTCAAATTTGGTAACATTTAATACATTGAACACTGAATTTAACAATTTGAATTCGTGGCAGTAGTTTCAAACTCTCAAGATACATTTAGACCTTCAACTGTATAAATAAAAAAAGTGAAAATTAGAATGAAATTAAATTAAATTAAAAATGTTACTTACTTGGTAATAATTAATTAAAATTAAGAATGTTACTTACTTAGTGATTATTTAAAAATTGATTTTACATGGGCTGGCATCCATGAAACTCCAATTTATCTCGCTCAATAAAAGGCGCGAGAGATTGAAAAGAGCTATTCGAGGGTAAAAATAACTTTTGTCATAAAAGTCATTGATTCGAGATATTATTGTTTAATTTGAAAAGTTTCTTTTTTTTCTTCAGCTCTATGCATCTTTCTTACCTAATCCGAGGCCTTTTCCTTAGATTTTCACAGTCCAATAGTAAGATAAGTTTCACTCCATTGATCTAAAATTTTCTCCTAGATTTCGTCTTCCATCTCTCAGGGTGGTAGAATCGCTTCGTGGTTGTTTCATAATGTAGAAACAAAACGAAAAGACACCCTCGATGAAATTTATGACCATTTTATTGTTAAATGCAAAGTAATCAAGATCAAGTATCTGTAAACAGAACACTTTTCAAGGATCGTACGTGACTTTAACGAAAATTTACCATGGTCGCTAATAACTAAACTCACAGTATTTTAACACTAGAACTACCACACTAGTCAAAACGACTGGTTTTACAATTTTATTTTAAAATTCCTACTTCATGTTATATTTTTTTCCGCAATGATGTAATGACTTTCGCAGTGATAACTAAAAGAATAATATAATGAATTTTATTTTGTTTGTTATGTATTCAAACTCGAAATAATTTTGTATCAAGGCTACTTATACCAATACCAGTCGAAATGACTGATACTTGTCAAAATGTAAAAGGGTCCTGTAACCTGTTTATCGAACCCCAATTAACCAATTTTCTCGTTTTGTACAACTTCCCACACGTTTTTACAATTTTTACTGCGTATCATTCAATATGATGACATCAGTTATCAGAAAAATTCCGGAACGATCGCTAGATCGCTAGATGCTAATACGTATTTTGCGATTTATGTACATATCTACAGGCAATGTCAAAGCTCCTAATATACATATATACATATCGATATTGATATACATAAAGCCGAGTTTATACGATTGTGTGAAAAAAGTAGATAATATAATACTTTAAGCTTAAATATTGTTAGTAGGCATCAATATTTTTTTATCAACATTAATCAATCATCACATCAATAAATTATATAATTTTATATGTGATACACATTCGTGGTTTTGGAATAAACATTTAAAAAGATGATTCCCCTTACTTTTTAAACTTACATCTACTAATATAATTTTGTGTATATGTTATATACGTTGTGTATACACGTATTAGCTTCTAAAAATTTGAAAAATGAAAAATAACTATTGTTGCTTATCATAATTAAAGTACTGTTTGTAAACATCGATGGCACTTAATTACACCCAATAATCATGAATAATTTCCGCAAGTCGCATAAGTAAACATAAGTTTTATGTTTATAATTATAGACAGTAAATACTATGTTGACAAAGAATTCGCTTGTCATCTCTCGTAGAAGAAAGAAACAAATAATCATTAAACTGAAGGCTAGCGTTGCGTATTCTGTCACAACGAGAATTTCTTTTAATATATTAAATAAAAGGTACAATATACGACACTACTATTATTAATAATAGTAATAATTACTTACAACGAAATTGAATACAAACATGCTGGAACAGACGTTAAATTGGCATCGAAGAAAAGAAATTCATTATATATAAACTTATTGTTGTAAAATAAATGGATAAAGAAATAATTTTTATAGAGGAAGAATATTTTTCAAATTCTAATATGAATGTAACAACTATGACAAAATTTGTTATATAATTATACTTGATATAAAATACAAGCCACAGTAAATAAGATAATAACCTGTGAAAAGTTTGAATGAAGTAAGAAATTAAGAATAGTCTAGTATAAACTAAATTATATACGAACACATATATAATATATGTACACTTATGCAGTATAATAGATAAGTATTGTATAATATATATATAATCATACATATAATTATACATATATAACATTAGCAACATTTTACATTTTCTTATATTTGCAGGAATTATTAAATTGATATCTCGCATATTAAAAAAAAGATCGAAATTCATTCCTGTATTAAATGTTATGATATATAACGATATATATACATGGTTACAGATATTTAAAAAATAGTTTTGTAGGAAAAGATACTGAAGGGAGAGAAAAGGAATCGCGTCGATGATAATCGAGGGCAAAAACAAAAAAGGAGGAACATAAAATAATAAAGACCCGATGCACACGAACGACGCGGCAGCGACACGTTGCCGTAACAGTGTCGTTGTGCGATTGTTGTAAATTATAGACGTGCGATGCAATATCGCTCGTATGCATTGCACGATTATGTCCGATGCAGACGAGCAGTTTACGGCAAATCGTCGCAATGGCAACGGGTTAGAAGAACAAGGAAGTACATATATATGTATTCTTCTTTTGTGAGACAGAAGATCTTTATTTCTATGTTTTTCCAACGACAGCAGAACCGTGTCGTACAGAAGTTGGTTGTCTGCAACGAGTCTTAAAAACATATACGTAGCCGCCAAACCCATAGAGATATAAGAATAAAGTGTGCGAGTCACATGTACCGTGTAAGTGGATACAACTAATACGATATAACGATAGAAACAAAACAGAAGCCCTTTTCGCCCTTGTCTGATTAGACGTGCATACTGACACCGCTCGTTGGTGTTATGCTTACATATTTACTATACGAATATACATGCGTTATTAAACAAGGATACAAGGACCTCTACTCAGCGTTCTCTTTCTATCTTTGTATCACTTTTTCATCTTGTTTATGCACTCTGTTACTCTTTATGGTCGAATCGCACAAAGTTGCTATATCGCTGCGGCATCGTATACCTGCCGTGTCGCTCGTGTGCATTGGGCCAAAGAGTAGCATAGTTGGTACGCGGGAGGTGGTAAGGTGGGGAGCATCGAAGGGTGGAGGATCGAGCGTTGGAGGGGCAAGCGAATGAGATTTAGTTGGGTGGGAGAGTCGGAGGGACGAGTGGAAAGTCTGAGCTGCTTGCAGTCTCGTTGATCCAGCCTCGGGTAGTATGTACCGTGACGTGACAATGGCGGTAGTCGTAATTACGAAACGGTACGTTATTGTGATCAGCTGATCAAGCGAGCCCAACGGAAAGAGCAAAATCGAGAAAATACGCGCGATAAATAATAGAACGAGGATTCGAGACGGAATCGAGGTATCGAAGCTCTGCGAGATAATTCGAAGACAAAAAGTCAAGAGAAGAAGGGAATTGGATTTTCGGCTATGTCATTGCGCTTGTGATTTGCTCTGCCTCTAGGGCACCGGTGCTCTTTTGTGTTGTGTGAATAGTGGCTTGCGTTTTTGCGGCTGTGTTGTGTGCATGTGTGCGTGAAATTCGCAAAAGCGATAGATAAATGTGTCTTAGCCATGCCTGCTGTGCGGAAGTATAGAAGGGATACCAGTGAAGTGAGCTGCTGTCTCAAGTATGTGATCTTTGGATTTAACGTGATGTTTTGGGTGAGTATTACATCTCGATATTGCATTTCTACCTTTCTGTCTCTATTAGCAACGCATCTCGTTTTCTATCATGTTTTTGCAACGTTATTGCTAGACTACGAATATTCATACGAAGTCATATCTTTACAAAGATAATTTAGAAAATGTAACTTGGATGCACAACTCTTCTACATGTAACATAATATAATATTATCTTTTAGCTACTTTATGTATATATCGATACATATTACACGCATTTCTAACGCCTCCATAAATGAATAAAAATCCGCTGCTTAGTTACTATACTTTATCAAGTCGATGGTAATTTTCATTCGTTTGAAGTTGAAATTTAGTTTTCATAAAAACGCGAAGAGCTAGTAACTTTTGGCAGTATGTCTTGTTCTAAATGGCAAATAGGGGTTATGTCGTGATTAATGATTAACTTATTGACTAATCTGGTCAGTGATTAATTGACGAATTAACATTTTGTTTGCAAAAGTATATTTTGTCGTTTCGTATAATATGTTATTAGTTAATATATAAGTAGAATATACGAAACTGAGCAAAGATTTATACACAAGTGAACTGTTTGTTTTAAAATATACGCGTGAAAGAAATGTAGCTCATCGAGAAAAACAACAAAGTATTTTAAACAAAGAGTACAATGAATAACCTGCAATGCAGCCCTTGTGTACTCCAATTGCTCCAACTGCGAAAATCATGATACAGGACGTCCATTTACATACGTTATGATTTCGATGCTGTATAAATATATATATAGCATATTTACATACAGACTTCTCAGAATTAAGAAGTATACAGCTCGCTTTGATTTCTATTCTGTAAAACGTAATCTCTTTCTTGTAGATTTTGAGTTCCAAGTTGGATAAGTAGTTCTGATAACGTGACACTATAATTTGGAATTATGTGTCTAATAAAATTATATATAGGTATAGACTTAAATGGATGTTTATTTTCGTCTGTTGTTTAAAGATAAATTTATTTGCATCTTGCACTTTCCCTTTTAATAATTATATACATAAAGTTTGGCGATTAAAATTATATTTCTGCTTCAATAGTATGAAACAGAACGAATTTGCATTACGATGTGAATAGAATGTAAAACGAGTCGTATTTCATTCATTATATTTATCGTAATTTGAATTAATTAACAGATTGATATTTAATTTCAAAGAATTAAATCCAGAAATGTCTGCATTATTAATTGCTTGAATAATATATTATGAATTATGCAATTTTTATTATATCATTCGTTTGATGATCATTTAAAAAGTATAATTTTCCTATTTGAACCAAAATATCTTTCGCAACATTTTTTCTCGTCAACAATGAGAAAGTTACTATAATTTTTAATTTATAATTTTTACCGTTAAAATTATAATTATTATCGTTGACCAAAAACTATATAAATATTATTACTTTGTCTTTACAATAGAACAAGTTAAAGGAAGAGAAACCTTATTAGAAACGTATTTATATGCATTTCTACGTACATGAATTGTTTTCGCTATTTATTCGTTATCTGGTTGAAAATTTATAATAATCGCAGTGAACGTGATAAAAATCGCCATAGCGTTTCGACGTTCTGATAGACGTTATTATTACGACGCTGTAATTTATGACTTATGAATATAACCTGACCTCCTGATCTTTCTCAATCTTCTCATTTAACTCGCTAGAGGACAAAGGCAAATTGAATAGACAAGATAAAAAGAAAAGCAAAAGAGGGGCAAAATGATTCGGAATGAGCGTACGCCTGGCCCTGACATTTTTTAAGCTACAAATCCACCTATAATTGGCATCGCGTTATTCAAATATATTTATAACGTAATTTACACATATTAGCAGTAAAATCGATAAAGCGCGGTAGTAAATTAGAAAATCAGCCGGGATAATGCGTGTTTGGTTTAGGACGCATTAAGGGGGTGGGGGGGGGGTAAGGTTAATTCGTACAAAAATAAGGCATGTTTTTGTGAATTATTTGTGACGACACAGTTAAAATCTCTTTATTAAAATCAATAGTACATTAAAGTATGATATTCGAAGAATATTGTATAAAATTTTCACGGAGAAATATTAAAAATTACGGCAATGGCAGTAATTATTCGGACGTGTCTCGGAAAATTGCGGTGCCCCTGATAACTTGGTGCTGGATCATCTGAAATCAAAAAATCAAAGTTCATTCGTTTGGTAACAGTTTTCTACAGGTAACGCTGGGAGGGTTTTTCGAAATTTCAATTTTTCACTTTTTTGGAACACTTTGAAGGGAAAATTAGCCGCAAATTTTCGCAAAGTCGGCTAATTTATCCCGGGGGGATTCTCGTGTTAGTAAACTCAAGTGACTTTCATGAATGTTTTTTTTATATATGGGGCGAGACCTTTTTAAGATGTAAATATAGTCTTGAAGAACAAATATCACTTTTAATTCAGGTCTTCTTATTGTTCATTGTATATTGTACAAGTGATTTGATCATCTTTGACGATGTAATCATCGTTACCGTGTAGTATAGCGTCTATCGCAGCCATCGGTAGATTGCGGATGTTCATGCAATTCTGTGCTTTTATGAGCATAATTAATGAAAGCAGATCTACATAGAAATTTGTTTCATCTACTAAATATCATAGCAAGTGCTCTACTTTAAATATCGTTGTTAATATACGAAAACCATTTCTTAAATCAGAAATAGACTAACAAATTACTTGTAAATTGATATCCTGCTTATAGTAGTGCGTTAAAAGTATAGGGTATCAGGTTCCTGTTACTTTTTACTCGATAAAAATTGTTGCCCTATTAAAGATCAATCTGTTATTGTTAAAGGTTAGAAGATATGCTTTTGAAATGGGCGGGAAGAAATAGAGAGCAGTAAGATAATTGTAAATGGAGCTCGAGATTCCTATCTTCTCCTATAACATATCTCGAATTTCTGTTTTGAAAATCAAAACATGTAAGCTTTAGCTCCTGACAGATTTTATATGCTGTATACTTACGTGTATTATGTATGAGGCGTGTTCTATTTTTCCGGCTAAAGTGAAAATAAGAAGAAAATGTTGCATAAAATTTGGTCGTAAACGTTCTGTTATAGAGCTACACGTAAATATTGAATGCAGTCTGAATATGTGTGTAGCAACAGATTCTACATTATTCCTATTAGTATTATTTATTTTATCTAAGGCTAGTTTTATTAATAATTTTGCCGCTCATATTTAGTTCGATTCTCAAGAAATTCGGAACGTAATAAATTCCATGCTACATCGATGTCGAGTTTGTACTGCGAATATCAGCGTACTGTAACAATATGCTGTGGTCAGAATTTAAGTATTCAAGCAGCTCTAGTTACGTATAATAGGAATAACGTAGAAACGTATAGAAGTTCGTAATTCGCTTTACCGTATCTCATGTCCCGCTTTCTGCATATTCCTGTTATGCACTTTGTTAATCGTTTAAAATGCCTTAAATAAAATAAATAACAATAATAAAGCATTTACGCATAAAATCTCAACATGTGACATTTTCCTCTTATTTTCACTTGTACATTATATTCCTACAATTTGATCGGAAAGTAGGGAACCCCCTATGCTATAGAGCTACTCACATTAATATTCAGAGACAATAGTACGTATATCCCTGTATTTGTGGCTTCGTATAAGAGGGGATGATTTAAATATCCTGCTGCTTATTCTATGAAAATATGAACCACTTCTCGTAGCTCGACAGTGCGTAAATTAATTTCTCCCTAGCAATTTTTTAATTAAACAACGTTTAATTGTACATACAGCAGATTTTTACCAAACAATTGTCTTATTTTCACGTCATACTAACATTCGGACTCTCCGTTCCGTTCTGCGACCTAGCGATTTTTAAAAACGTTTCCAAACGCGAAATAAATTTATTCTGTATAATTAAGCCAGAGAAAGAAGAAATCAACGTGAATATTTTTATATCGCATCAAAAATTCTAGCATGTTACGAAAAGGAAAGAATACTAGTTTTGTTAAAAGACGATTCGCAATTTATTATAGAGAAAAGGGTAAAAGTTGTGGTGAAATTGCTAAATTATTGGTATTAATTGCAGCAGATATTAGAATACGCGAAAAAGAAGACCACATCGAATTTAAGAAACAAAGAGAATAATCTTCTGTTTGTTTAAAATTTATTGTACAATTATACGCTAGTTTTAGAAAGAAATTCAAGCTACAATAAATGCTTCATTATATTCGTAGAATAAGCAGCACAACATTTAAATCATCTCCTCCTACACAAACCAACAAATACACAGACACTGTTGTGTGCGAATATTAATGTGGATAACTGTACCTATTTATTGCGAGTCTAATTATAGAGTAAGCCTGTAATTTGCGGAACCTTTCAAACGATATGGTTGAATTCTTTCTATCATTTGGCAGAAAATTATGTTCTATATTTCAGAAAATATAGACACAATTAATATATATATGTCGGAGATGAAGGGACATCGGGCCTTTCTTTTGGAGTTTTGGGAGAATCCCCAATGCTTTGGTCTAAACTGTTTATTATAGCTGTACTTAAATGATAGAACGATGATTATGTTTGCCCGAGATTTGTGACAGTGGGCTTGGTCTCGAGGTGACACAACTAGTCGCTGAACGTAGCTACGGTCACGGGATGAACGTTTTTACCTAACAGAAAAAGTACCAATATTGAGGGACACACATTGTATTAACCGCTTCCCGTGTTATTTAGTTCGACGAAACTCGGGCCCAATCGGTAGACATCGACGCGCGCTAAACAGACCAAACTGATGCTTGTAAACAGTCGCAATACGAACCGAACGGTACGGGCAAAAAACAGTCCGCGAGCTCGGTTTGTTATGTTTACGTTTGGCCCAAGTGTCTGGTCGCGAGTCGGACTCGCTAAAGTAAGGGAGGGGGTTAACAAAAAACCCCGGGCAGGAGCAATGTTGCCGGCTCTACGCGGGTCTGCCTAGTAACGGCGCTTGGAATTTTGTTGATATCCCAAAATCTTGGGATTTTGTTGATGGTCAATTGACAAATGTGATCGTATCAGTTTTTATTCTTGTAATCACCTTGTAGAGTTTACACACATCGTCTTGTCAGTCAATCAGAATGATTCCGAGCGTCACAGTTAACATCACTTTGTGTTTCAAAATATATTCTATTGAACAAAGAGTTTTCCCCGTTGATCGTGGATTCGTTATTGAACCTAAGAACATTGTCTTTAATATCTAGAGTGTCTACTACGGTTAATCACTACGGTTAATTATCAAACTCTGTAAAATCAACATTTGTAGATATAATTGAAAATATAATCTTCATTGAACAACAACGATGGCTTATCCTAATGAAGATACGTTACACGCCCCTAAGTCTAACGATAATCCGACATATATATATAAATATATACAGCCGTAACTGGTGGTACCAGCGGAAAAGGGGGTAATTCTACGCGAAAAAGAAGTCGAAAATATAGAATAAAAATTTTTTGTTCGAGGCTTTGTTTTCGAGAAAATCGACTTTGAATTTTCGCTCGGTGCACGTGCACTTTATCACGTCTCGTTATAACGGATCTCACTGTAGATTTTTTAAAAAATTAAAACAAAATTTTTATTCTATATTTTCGACTTCTTTTTTCGCGTAGAATCACTCCCTTTCCGCTGGTACCACCAGTTACCAACCACTCTGTATATACATATAGATATACTAGTATTCGTATACCTTCTACGTATTCATAATAAAAGACATTTATAATAAAATGCAAATATTAGAAATATGAGATGACGATCCTTTCGAAATTATTCAATTTTGATGTAAAATATTTTCATTTCGGCATCGTCAATTTCGAAAACGTTCGCATGGACAGATTTAAATGGGCCATCTTAAAAAAGGATCGTATGAATATTAGTTGATTGCTTCTGGCTGTATCCATATATATACATATGTGTGTACATACATAGTATGATATAACGAAAATGGTATATCGATTTTTATTGCGTGAGTGTAATACTTGAATTTATGCGATTACTTAACTCGCCCTGTTCGTTCCAAAGGCCACTGATTGTCCATTAACAGAATAAACGAAATACGATCGTATTTCGTGTAATTAATGATATTGTAATAAGTCAAATGAGTATACAAAGTATTACAAGCCAAACGCACAAACAAATACATATAAACGAAAACAGATATATAAATATATGTATACATTTTATTAGTTTTCGCCTACAAAAACGAGATTGATTTACATAGATTTCTTATTCAACTTCAATTAGGCTATTATATATATATTTAAACTTACTCTTAATTATACACTGTTTACTTTATAGCCAATTACTTCAGAAATACCTATATTTAAAGCGATATCACTTTTCACATTTCGCCATTTTTCCAAACCTCTACTTTCGTGTTATTTTAAATAAATACAGCAATATAAATATAGTAGGAGGTAAAAGTATTTCCAATGTAAGCTAAATTAAAAGTATTAATGCATCGTTGACGCATAACGACTTTCACGCGACAAACATGAACATATTTTTCGAAAATATGCGGGAATTGCAGTAAAATATTTATTTCACAATTATATCGTGTACTTTTCTACCTTTTGTTTTTTTTACCTTAATAAAGTTGAAAGGGAATAAATCGTGTTATATTTTAAAAGTATGCATCTTAATGGGACACAAGGATCCAACACGATATTAATATCTTAATTAATATGCAGATTGTCAACTAATTTACAAGGTTTGTTAGTTGAGAGTTGAAAAGGAAGAAAGATATATATGTATATGTATGTGTTACCAGTGACTCATCGGAAATACTTGATGAGGACACCTGCACTTACGACTCTTCGGAAACGGTTGAACGGCCTTGAACTCGGTGAACAGATGTTCGGTAATGAACTGTTTCTCATTCATAGCAACGGATTGTACTGTTCCAATGTGTTCATAGTCTTCATAATTTCTATCGAAAAATCTATCTATACCTGTACCTTTGGAATTGATAAGAAATATAGAACAATGTTTAAAACGTTTACTATAGTAACGAGAATATCATGAGGTAAGAGAAGATTATGAAAAGATTATATTAGAGACAGTCACGAAGATTTACACACACTCCTTAAAGTCCTTACTATGATATAAAATATCATAGCTCTGTGAATTCTTTTTTCTTTTATTAAGATACATATTTTTAAAATGTAACGCAATTTATTGATCCTCGTTTTTATTAAGAAAAAAACAAGTAGAAAAATACAAAATACATTGTTAGAAATATTCTATACACCCGTTGTATCTACATGAAATCATAAAAAAAATAGGCTTAACATTATATGAATATGTTGTTGAATCTTTTTGTCCCATTAAGACACATGTTTTTAAAATGTAACGCGATTTATTCACTTTCACCCTTATTTATTAGAGAAAGAAGGTAAAATATGTACAAGATATAATGTTAGAAAAATTGCAGAAACCCGTTAGATCTGCACGAAATCATAAGAATTGTAAGCTTAATATTATATTAATACAATCTTGTAGTCTTACGTAAGCTTCAATACATAATATATTACAGCTGTCTGTCTTCTTGACGTTGAAAAAGTTGAAGGTTTTGCAATTATTTCTGACTTATTCTGACTTTCCTTCAGTGTTTCGTCTTCAGTTTCTTAAATCAGATAGACCAAATCCGATAAGTATACCGAGTCTCTCATGACTGACATGTATCAAGAAGAATACTGATTAATTTATTTTTAAATTCGATCGAATTTCTTTGCAAGTATTCGCATAAAACTCTATAGATATAAAGATCGTGATCGATAGCCATACTATGTCGTCCGAGTGGTTTACCTGAATCAGCGTACAAGGTACTATTTATTGGCATTAACTGCCACGTTAATTTCTAACCGAATCGCATGCAAAAGATTGAGTCAGCTTCAAGTAGCAGCATATTTTAAATTTCCAGGGAATTTTGTCCAAAAACATTGCAATCAAACTTGTTTACAGCTTTCGGAATACGAAAATGGATTTCTGCGTTTAATAAAAATTATTCAATAAATCTAATTCTTGTTGGTCATGGTTAATGATTTCGGAGATAAAAAATGATCTAGGTTAATAAGACATGTTAAAGCCGGAGAAATTTTCATTCATCGAAAACGTCTCATCTCACAATGAAACGTGTCCTTTTCTATTGCGGACATTTAAGAGAAATTAGGAAAAAATATAAAATGCAAAACAATATCAGTGAAATGACGAACATACGTGAAAATATTGACAACGTAATTATATTCTTCAAAGAAATCAAAATTTATGCTTAATTATAGAGACAAGAGGAAATACTTAATATATGCATATACCTATATAAGTTTATAGTGATGTACGGCTTTTTATTACATATACCACGTAAAATCATATAAATAGGAAAATTTTCCAATCTCTATATACCTTACTCATTGTTTATTATTAGACTCTGAATTTCTATGAACTTATGAGAAATTTGAAGCCACAAGAATACCTATTATATACCTCTATATACCTTACTCATTGATTATTATTAGACTCTGAATTTCTATGAACTTATGAGAAATTTGAAGCCACAAGAATATACAGAATGCAGGTAATATGCGAAAACGTATAGAGCATTCAAAGTAGAATACTCGTTATAGTATTTAACACCTAAATTTCATTCATTTAATTACACTGATAGCAATATGAATTTCCATAAATAACATGTGCAGCCTAGTTACATATGCTTTGACAGTATATTTGTATAAAATTTCCTGCTCTGAATCACACTCTGACTCAATTAGCCAATTTTTATTCATCCGATTGGAAAGTTGGCATTGGAGTTGCCCTTAGTGGAAACGTTGCTTGTTTTCCATCATTACTACTTCCTTTCTGTAGCTCTTCATCCTTATTGTCCCACTCGTTGCTAGGACTGTTTGAGGAATCTCATTACAAAACTTGCCTGTAAAACCGGTTTCTAACCAGTGCAACCGGCCACCATGGCATGGGTTTGCTTTTCTCGAAGGAAGTGTGACTTCTTCGATTCCTTTGCGCAGTAAGAAGGCAAACTTTCGGTATCGTAAAAACTCTCGTGTATAGTTGCACCTTAAAGATGCTTCGCTTTACACGCTTTGCAGTTTGTTTGGAAAAATAAAAGAACGAAACTAAGGGAGAATCGTTTAATCGAACACACAGTGATTAGAATTTTGTTAATTCGTTAAGGACCGAACAACGATTTATCAGAATGTGAAGAATACCTCGATTTCTTTATATTTTGTACAATTGCAAAATCTAGCTAAGAGAAATAGCGACGAAAAAGATATTACGCGAATTTTTGGAATTTGCTTTCGTAACCACAATATTGAGAAACAGATTTGGTAATATAAGACGATCGAAAGAAATGTTGCAAACGACGAGTGATTTTGAAATTATTATTTTTTAATTAAATATATAAGATACAAATTTCTTGCGGTTAAAAGAAAGCTATGAGAAACTTCATTCAGTAAATTCTTCATTCTATTGAGCAAATATACTTCATCGAGTTTTAGCATTGCTTCACAGCTGTGTATTTATGCCATAAGTATGTTTTAATGACCTCTTTGAAGTCGTGCAGCAATGTTTTCCTAATGTAATTTTTGTACCATTCTTTTAAACGTAGTCTCTGAAGTATACAGTTGTATACAATATACATACAATATACATTGTGTACAATATAGTTTGTAAGTATACAATCAGAGAATAAAGCACTTTATATATTATTCTAATATATTCCTCGTCCTATTTTCTTCTCGTCTAAATGATTTCATACTTGATCGTCTGAAATTTAATACCTGATAGATACTTGCAAACTAAAATAGAAATTTGCATTAATATTAGATAGCCGAAAATGTGATTCTAAGAATTTACAATATATAGAGGAGGATGAATTACTTTGAACAATATTATATTTAATTAATAATATAAAGTTGTTCCTAAACCGAGAAACCTATTTACGCATTACACGTTATTTAAAAATAACATCTTTAAACATTATTGGTACGTAATTAAGTTTATAGAGTCATCCTGCATTTACATAATTAATTAAATAATTAATTAGAGTATATCCAAGTATATTCTCTTTGCTTCTTTCGATAGCTTCTGTTTTCGAATTATTTTATTCACAAAAAGTCTGGAATATACAAAAGATAGAAAAATTACATTGAATAATGAAACGAAATATTTAGAAACTATGTAAAATTCCCTAATATCTGAGACGGTCGTTGGTGAAGGTGCCCACAAGAAATACTCTTCGTGTTCAACAATAAAGTTTATTAAACTATTAACGATTAACAACTAACAACGATTAACGATTAACAACGATTAGTCCCTTAACCTACTATTTACGTTCGAGAATTTTGGGCCGAAAACATAAACAAGCTATTATATATTACATTATATATTATATTTGGCCCTATCATCGTACTACGGGCTATGCCTCTAACACTTACGTTTGGTTCGATCATATACTACCGGCCATGCCCATAATATTTACGTTTGGCCCAATCATCGTACTACGGTCTATGGCCGTAGTTGTAGGTTAAGGGAGTAACGATTAATAACAACTAACGATTAACGACTATCAAGAGTTATAATCGCGTATCTCTAATAGTGTTTACTTCGCTATGACACTTAACCTTTCGCAATTGGCAGCTCGGGGCTTCTAGAAATCTTTTCTTTGTTGCCCCTCGACATCCCTACTACGCACGCGTTTATTAGATGTCGCGACGGTTGCCACGTATGCATTCTTCCGAATATTCGGCGAAAGAACCGTAGGGATATCGATGGTACATTAGGCATGGCGGCCTTACGCTTTGAAAGTATAGCCCATTGTGTCGCGAAGCCGTTGAAAAGTTCACATATCTATATCACAAAGCCACATATCTATTGAAATGTAACGTCTATTTTGGATCATATAGAACCGAAAAGAACAGTAGAAATTTCATATCATTTAAGCTACTAGTTTATAGACTTATCCTGCAGTTTGGTTAGAGCTGAGTGTAATACGAAAACCACGTTGCAAGAAATTTTATTGAATAAACAGTAATTCGTAACATAAGACGTAGCATATTATAACGGAGCGTACCGTCGGTTCGCTTTCTAATGATTACGTAACTCTTAAGTGCTATAACAATATAATAGTCACTTAGAACCTACTGTTACAGAAGACAAATTAACCCACTTTTTACAAATTAAGTATCGATATAACTCGTTATCGAAAAGAAAATATAAATAATATTAAAACAATGAAATTCGTCATGCTATAAAATAAAGTGACTGCTGCGAATTATCTGCACAATGTATGCATTTACTGTAGCATTTACATATTAATTAATCTCTTCTTCACGTTTGTATCTCTTCAGATATCTTCCTTTTCCACTATTTTCTTCGTAGAAAGTCTGGAATACACAAAAGGTAATTCCAAATAAAGTTCCATACCTATTGAAATATAAAATCTTTTTCGGGTCATATAGAGGTCAACAAGGACAGCAGAAATTTCACACCGTCTAAACTATGGAAATTTGATATTATGAAAATGAAATTAGAATTTAATAAAAATACACTTCATAGGAAAATGAGGATATGCAAATACTTTTTGTTACTGAATAAAGGACTTTTTTACACTTTTGTGTACATTGGACTTAGTGTCTAGAACAATGATATATCACTCCGATATTGTATTTCAGTATTTACGAGCCTTATGGTGTCGTGACTTATTAATCCGGTTATAAACAGCTTCCGTATAATATAAGAAGGATTATGACTATTAGTTTTAAAAGCATTCATAGTGTCGCTGTTATGTGATTAAATCTGACAAATCTATTCAGGCCATCGTATTGCGTAACGAAGTATAGTAATCTTTTGGTAAATCTTTTCCATTTTTCTCGCAATATCTGCAATTTATAACTGATGGAAATTAACACTGGGAAACTACATATAATTAAAAGAAATTTTAAAATCAGATTATATCGGTTATTACTATATCGACACTGTGGAATCGTAGAGTACAGGCGTTGAAGTCATAAAGGTATCGTGATACCTTCTGACTATTACTTTTTGCATCGTAATAACGCACCGTAATAACACACGTTTATCACTGCTCATTTCGTATACCGTTTCTTCTTGTTATAACTCTTTTTAACGATGCTTCCAATGGCATATGTCTATATGACATTTTCTTTTTGTCTTGACCTATAGAATATAATGACAACGTTTGGTAGGGAAAACTGGGACCCCCTGTATATCCATAAACTGAAATCAAATTTAATACACAAGCACCATTTCGTAGGATTCGACTGCCAGCTTCGATACTGCAAGCTCATTACTCAGTCAATAGATTAAAGGCATAATATATGAACTGTTTTTGACGTTTTAATAGAACAACAATCGTGCTGTGTATATTTTTGCAAAAATCGTTCTGTTAAATGTCAAACGTTTTCTAATAAAGAAAGAAATTCAAATATTGCTGATAAGATAATACGGTTCGTTCATTATGCTTGCCAAGTATGCGATCTTCACAAGCTGGTTTCGAACCTCGGAACGAGTTTCAAAAATCTACTCATAACGAGATCTTAAGTTAAAATTCGTAACAGAAGAAGAAGACTGCTACGTCCCTGGAAGAAGACTACGTAGAAACACACGAATGATCTTTTTCCTTGAAATGATACGTTACAACTCTGTGCTGATGTGTTCTAATGAGAAATGCATCTACGTAATATATAGCTATACATTGGCTAAATCGTAAAGTTTCTTCGAGATACAAAAAAAGAAACTTGTAACAGCTTCGATATCTGAGCGAATCGAAGCCCTTGCGAGTATCACTCGAATCACGTGTGGCGGCACTCAACCTCCACTCGACACTAACTAGCGTCGAACGACGGCAGTGCAGTGGTTAACGCCTTAGGTTACGAACGTTTCGGAACCCGGGTTCGAATCCCGGCGACCGGAATTCGGTTTTTCTTCTACGCATCGAAAACGGAAGAAAATCAGCGGTATCCCATCAGCGACACACATCCACAGCCAGCAAATTAGAAAGACATTATTATTACATTGGAACAAATAGTAGAACTTTTGGAACAAATGTAGGAAAATTATAGTAGGAGTTATTAAGAATATAAACAGAGGACTCCTGTAGATTTTATTTGAACGTTTGTGATTGGGGGGTTCAGAAGCTCCCATGAAGAATGATTTATGCCGAGTAAATAACTTCTCGTTATATTCGACGACACTGACAGTTTATGATGAAGGAGTATAAATGGAAAACTGATTTACACCGATTGACTTCTGACGTATATTATATAAGAACATCAGTCTAAAAATATGATTTCATGTGAACGGAGAATTTCTTGGCATGTTCATTTCAATTCTACTTGGAAGTACTTGTTTTATTTGCCAAAGTAGGTTCTCATGGATGTTCCAATTTGTCGCGTTTAGGTTGCAGTCTATTTGAAAGTACAGCTTCTTCTTTTTCAAAACACTTGTAGAGGATTCGGATCTAGTCAATGAATATTCCAAATTCGAACTTAATCGCGACGTATTTCGACCTATCGCTAATTACAATTATTTGTCTCAATAAATCTCGTGCACTGACTGATTAATTACCCACAAAACAAACGTAGTAACTGATACTAATAACAAAAATATCGTACTAAAATACGGTATGTCATAGCTGTTATCCGAAGTGATAAATGTAATTCTAGAATTGCGTTTATTTTTCTTACCTGCTCCACTTCTTTCAGCTACCTAGGCGAGTAGAGTTAGAGAGAGAGCAAAGATCTTGCGTCATTAATTGGCTCGAATTAACGAGCCATAAATCCTAGTAGAAAAAGGAAATCGAAATGTTCTCCAGTTTTTTTACTTCGATTTCCATTTATCCGGATTCGTGCAGCGTATATTTTCACAGTCGGTGCAGGTTTTTATGCTCGAAAGAGGGTTCGATGACCCTTTGTCATGAGTTACATGGACGAATAAGTATAGCATGCGTGCGTGAAACCCTATCTTCCGGCCACCGGAAAATATTATGAAGAGCATTATTACAGTATCCTCTCTCGCAACTACATATTAAATGCATTTCCGACCAAGTAAACCTTTTGCTCCGATTAAACCGATACGACACTTTGAGGTTTGACAGGCTCTATCAACTAACCAATCTAAACATATCGAGTTATTGCAATTAACTCGATACCAGCTGGAAACTATATCTATTTGCAAAAATGCACGTGATAATGTGTATAGTGAGTAGATTCTGAAAGTCGTTGCTGCTTTTTTAACAATCGCGTATCTCTAAACAGAATGGGTACGTACCTCGAAAGAGAATAGAAAATGTAAGGGAAAAGTAATTAAATTTCGAAGGATCTGTAGCGGCACAGGAGTCAACGGAAGATTAGAATCGCAAGAGACTCGTGTTGTTGTGCCTTGGAGTGCCAACGTTGTTTTGGTTTGCTACGTTCCAAGGTAAACGAACTCTGGACAAAACATTCTCGCCGTTATTTGTAATCGTCAACCGGAGTTATATTCGAACTTTTTATGATATCACCGATCGATATAAACAGACGAACGTAGTCTATAGGATTATTATAGCGAGTCATACTGTCGCATAGCGAGCCTAGAGTTGAACAGTGGCATTGAGCGAGTGACGGTTGTCTCTGTACTTGTATTTAAAGTGATTTTAATATACACCGACTATTACAATTTTATCAGTCGTCTCTTTAATAAGCCAACACGTATAATAAACCACCTCAGATCGTTTATCGTTCAATAAGATAGTGATCGAGAACAGGAGGCAAAAATGCATAATGGATAGTTGCTACAAATGCCATCAAACGACTTAATATATTCTTCAAATGTAGGTATGCACGTCGGAGTCACCAACGAGGTGAGGTTTATATGAAAAGGACGTTGGTACGTGAAGTTTAATGACGAGATTGCTCGTTGTTGAAACCATCGAATATATTTCGAATAATAAATTAATATACAGCCGTATACGTGAATCGTCAGTACAAAGTATAAATCGCAAAATAAAATCGCGGAATAAATACTTGTAAATACTCGTCGCGTAACTTGGTAGATACTCGAAGATATTATAGGTATTTTTAGATACTTGTGATGCTCGGGGATACTCAGAGATACTGTGTAAATACTGTACGATACTGTTAGATACTCGATATATACTGTGTGATACTGATTACTGATTACTGTAGATTATATTTTAACATTTTAACATTTTAATATTTTAATTTATAGACAACATTTTAACAAGATTACGGTAAAATCAAACTGCAATGATTTCATTTCTTATAAGCATCATGGCTAGATATAATATTTAGTTATGTAATATTACCATAGGTTATGATATGATTAAATCAGTGTTTGGGGTATTGTCTATATTCCACAATAAATCTGGCTTTTGTAACCGTGAAACTTTACACAATTACTTTGTTGCTTGAGCAACTCATTCTCTAGATCTCTTATCTTTATATTCTATGATTTTTAAATTATAGGTCGGTTTGAGAATAATATGCTAAACTGATGGGATTATTTTCTATGTTAACATTACCAATGATAATTAAATAGCAAATGTATATAGTAAACAGAAAAATACATTACTGCTATATTTTTGATAGGTAATTCAGATCTGTAGCCTGAAAAAGGTACCCTTCTATAAAAAAGTAGCAAATGTTGTTTCTAATTACTGATTAATTCATCATTAATTTGTACACATTGATAGAATTCACGTATTGTTGCTATAAATCCATAAAGCGTCCGCACAGTTACGAACGACGATATAATTCTGGGTGTAAATTCCGAATATCAATAGTATGAGATAAAAAGACGAGTAAAACAATTCGTAATTAAGAACAAACAAGAAATAAAATTTGAAATATCAACTAGTACCTTGCAAATGAGAAAGAGCAAAAACGAAAATGCAGAGAATCGGCTGTTCGTTAGTTGACAAAATATCAATAATAAATTGACATTGCGCTCACTTTTTTATCTTCATTTATGACACATGTACTATTTTTTGTATCTAGTTGAATCGTTAATGAATGAACGCACCTCATTTACCTCTTGTACAAATTTGTATTACGCACTTCTTTCTTTTTTTTTATTTGGTGGGCTATTTACAATCAATTCTCGTTGAGAATTTTAAGTAGCTTCATTTGGCGCGATACAATAGCTTGGTTTATAATAATTTATACTATGTTGATTCTAGTTGAATCTAATACTTCAATCTAAAGGGTATTTTGCTCTTAATCCGCGGAAAACGTACCTCTTGTACCAATAATAAATGTTAAAATAACGCACGTAATAGTTATTTGCTGAAATAATTTCCTAATGCGGTACACATTTTGATTGATTACGTGGATGTCTGCGAATCTCATCCAATACTGAAGCACAGACTTGGTACATCAACAATTGAGGACACGGATGCAAGAACAGTATAAGTGCACTTACCCTCCTTATGCGTCCGAGCGCATCATCCAGCCCTCCATACCTGACCTACTTACACGAAGTATACTTGCGTAATAAAAGGTCGGTTAAATCATACAGTAACGAGAAAGTCATTTTCATTTATTTTTAAATCATACACAGTGGCTGCAGAAAATATCTGTGCGTAACCTTATTTTTCAATGAAGCGTTTCTTCTATCAGCTTCCACATTTCATTTTCGTAGCATTAAATTTTTGTAATTATATAGAAGTACCTGATAATATCAAATGGCCGGAAATTTAATATACTTAATTAATTAGTATATCGATTGTAATAAATATAATCCTGTACAAATACTTTCTGTAGTCACTGTATAATGCAATGAGATTCAAAAATAAATATATACCCCGTTTAAAAAAAAAATTATTCAACAACACTCACACATATTATAGTAATTAAACTATAAGTAAATTCTAAACCATAATGCATACTTATTCGTTGGATATGAATTTTCTCAGCTAATGAACGATCAATATCTTTAATTTTCGTCAAACTCTACTTCCCCCGCCTGAAATCTAATTAAAAATTGACAAATTTGCACAGGCTCACGAAAGTGTTTGAATACTCGTAGATGCGTTTTATGATGTATTACGTGTATTATACGGAACATTTCGAAATTTCATTAGTACTATTACGAGACTCGACTATCGCAACACTGTTACAAAATATTTAGTACAAATGTATGTTTCGCAGAAATCACAAACATTCAACAATCAATTTGCATTGCATATATTAATAAACTTCGATGTTTCAATGTGACTAATTTTTTAATAAATTGTAATTTCGATATACACTCGCATTCCGTATGAATTTACTTAAATTCGCACCTCTATGTAAATTTGTCCATGTAAAATTATCATTTTGAGGATGTTCTTCTTTCTGTAAAAATCTAATGTAGACTACTGTTCGATAAAAATATTGCTTTAATAAGCAACACTTTCAATTTTTGTTTAACACTCCGTCTGCAACTTTATTAAGCAGCCTTTTTCAGGCTTTCGAGTTTTAAAAAATCCCCCAGTAATTTCTTTAAGAAAGCAAAATTTGGACAGAAGTGTGGAGGAAATGAAAAATTACTTCAAATTACTGGCCGAGAACGACCCAGTAAGTTAAGTATACTGCTATGCAAGTAAAGTACATCATTTTCAGAGTTTTATCACTTTATTCTTAAGATCTCAGTTTTACTCCAGTTTCCCTAATGTAGAACCATGCACGACTCTTCATGAGGAGTTGTTAGAGCTTAACAAATAAATAAATAAAAAGGCATACGAGTTAGTATATTCGAGACACTTTAGAACTTTACAGGTACATACTATCTCATAATTGAGAATCCGCTGAAAAAGATGTTCATACCTCTTCCGCATGAAAAGTACCGTGTGAAATTATATTCAAGTTCAGCGATTCGTTTTAATTTTTAAAGCTTCTTTGCCACGGCTGGTGGTGGGTTCGTTCTGCGCGAGTGTGCCGTATTCATTGTGTTTGATCGACCGTACTGTCCCCATGTACGTCGCGTTAGCCTCGCCCTTTTACGCAGATTTCATTTCCCTCCGTTTATCATTCCCCCGTTTCACTCCATACTCATTATGACCCTCGTGAAAGTGAAGTTGTTTCTGTTGGGGTAAAACTTTCAAGCACATTGAGCACAATGGCCACTGTTGTGTCAACAAGAGATTGATGTTGGCGTAAAAGTCTTTTCAGACTTCTTAAAGCGGCATTATTTTTAAACAGTTGTGTCACACAGTGGCGGGCAGAAGAAAGTTTCAAATTGATGCTCGTGTATATACAAGTGAGATTTCTACTAAACAATCTTTCTGTACTAAACACTCGTCCGTTATAGAACGGGCAATTATATTCTGCATTCGTCCCTTTTGTCAACTATACAGGGTGGTCGGTAACTGGTGGTACAAGCGGAAAGGGGGTGATTCTACGTGAAAAAAGAAGTCGAAAATATAGAATAACAATTTTTCGTTCGAGGCTTTGTTTTCGAGAAAATCGACTTTGAATTTTCGCTCGGTACGCGTGCACTTTATCACGTCTCGTTATAACGGATCTCACTCTAGATCGTTGCCTCGATTGACGTTACTTTTTTAATTTTTTAAATTTTTAAATTTTTAAATTTTTAAATTTTTAAATTTTTAAATTTTTAAATTTTTAAATTTTTAAATTTTTAAATTTTTAAATTTTTAAATTTTTAAATTTTTAAATTTTTAAATTTTTAAATTTTTAAATTTTTAAATTTTTAAATTTTTAAATTTTTAAATTTTTAAATTTTTAAATTTTTAAATTTTTAAATTTTTAAATTTTTAAATTTTTAAATTTTTAAATTTTTAAATTTTTAAATTTTTAAATTTTTAAATTTTTAAATTTTTAAATTTTTAAATTTTTAAATTTTTAAATTTTTAAATTTTTAAATTTTTAAATTTTTAAATTTTTAAATTTTTAAATTTTTAAATTTTTAAATTTTTAAATTTTTAAATTTTTAAATTTTTAAATTTTTAAATTTTTAAATTTTTAAATTTTTAAATTTTTAAATTTTTAAATTTTTAAATTTTTAAATTTTTAAATTTTTAAATTTTTAAATTTTTAAATTTTTAAATTTTTATTCTATATATTCCACTTCTTTTTTCGCGTAGAATCACCCCCTTTCCGCTTGTACTACCAGTTACCAACCACCCTGTATATCAGTTTAGTAAAATTACAGCGTTTCTTCCGTTTTACTCTTCCAACTTTCCTTTCACCGTATCATTTCATAGGCAACACAGCCTTCCTTATCCGGGATAAGGAAACTATTCGGTTAATGGAACCATGAATCATTTTTCTCATATGAAATTTCGTTTATTCAAATACGCATTAAGATTAAGTAAATTAAAGAAATTAATGGTAATTTCTTTAATCAAGGGGAGAGGAGAAGGGATGGGGCAGAAGGTAATTGGCAAGAGCAGGGTGCGCAGCTTGGAAAATGCACGTAAATGTTGAACGACTAAAGAGGAAAGGAGCTTATTTCGTAAAAGCAGTGAAGGGACATTTGAACACTGGAAGTGGAAAGAAATTGATAGAACAAGCCTGAGCATGGGACAAATACTATCGGAGGAAGAAAGGGCGGAAGTAGTCGAATGGCTAGCAATATAGAAAAGGGGGAAAAGGGAGAGAGAGACGGAGGAGAGACGAACCAAGGGGGCTGTACAAAATGTGAAGTGTAAATAGCAACCAATGAAATAGTTTCAGTTAGTTTTAAAAAAGAAAAGTGTTTTATAACAAACCAAAGGCAATTTCAGAATAGAAAGCAAGGAAATAAATAATTACGTAAGGCAGGTTCGGTAACGAATTATAAACATAATGTATATATCGTAACCTATGTAACCAAGTCGAATTTCTGGGCTAGTAAACTAAAACGAACAAACTACTGCTAGTTTTGTTTTTTAATGTATGTATTTCGCTCTCTTTGGCTGTTAGACGTAATTCTTTCAACACAAGTAACTGTATTGAATTAGATTTATTTTGTATTTGGAACCATCCCAGCTCCTTTTCAAATTCCACGAATGCTTCGGCATGAGAAGCCATCGTATCATTATCACTTTCGTTTGCTGTTCCCATTTGTGTAAAATCATTTACACAATCAATATATTTGCAGCTTTCCTACCGTTGCCATGGAATCTACGTGCTTCGCATAATTTTCATGTGTCATGTTTTTGTGTTTTAATGTTCCTGTTTGCGACTCTTGCAGCGCCGTGTATTTTTACTGATTCTGTTGCACTCGCACCGCATTCGAGTGTTTGAATCGTGTCGTATTTCCTTCCGATAGTTATCACTTTCGTACTAAATTTTTACAATCAGAATTCACTGAATCGCATGAAGCAAGGGATACATTTTACGTGAAGGTTAATAAAATACGAACATGTCTGAAACGAAAAAGGCATGGGAAATATTACGTTCGGGTAATAGAGCGGTCGGATAATAGAATGTCCGGATATTAGGGTATTTGGATAATGGCTACTCGAATAAAGGAGCTCTACACTGTATTAAAGAAAATGAGACTCACATGAAAAATCATTAGGGTCTTGCTAAAGCTTTTGTGGCTATGTCGATGGAAGCACGGGCAGGGGAGAATCCACATGTTCTATAATGTAATAAGAATTTTATAAGTGATAAAATTCAATATTTTTTCTCCAACTCTGTTTCCTTTAACTTTGGCATTTGTATTGTTAAATATTCCATTTGTAGCGGCACATGAATCAATGGAAAATTCCAATCGAGAGAGATTCACGTTATTGTGCCTTGGAGTGCCAACGTTGTTTTGGTTTGCTACGTTCAAAGGTAAACGAACTCCGGACAAAATATCATCGCTGTTGTTTGTAATCGTCAACCGGAGTTACATTCAAACTTTTTACAATACCATCGGTCGATACAAACAGACGAATGTGCTCTCCAGGACGATCATTATACTGAGTCATACAGTCGAATAGCGAGCGTAGAGTTGAACAGTAGCATTGAGCCAGCGACGATTACCAGCGGCATAAACTACCTCTGTATTTTGTATTTAAAGCGATTGTAACACTTTGACTGCCACGTTGATCATATATGACCGGCCACGGTTTTTCCTATGACGCCACAGTGGTCACCGGAGCGCTTGAGCTTCTTACAATTGTAAAAATTGTATGAAAATTGACAGTTAGGGCACTCTGAATATAACCGATAAATAGAAGATACTTTGAAATAAAAAGTGTCCC
>NT_176618.1:0-749 GCF_000188095.3 Bombus impatiens | reverse complement strand
CCATCGTGCGCGAGTTAATTCCGTCGCTAGTGCAAAAATCGAGTGCGAAACCTATCAATTTTTCGACTCCGCTGCATCGTGCGCAGCTACCAATCTGATTATGGAGGAAAATCCTTTACAAAGCAGTGCCCTGAATATAATTTCAATACCGAGTGTCGAATCGACTTCTACGTAGTGGAGGCGCTAACTGGTAGATCAAGCCATCCGGGTAAGTCGTTTCCATTTTACCCCGATTTCGGAGCCGAGTGTTCGCAAATCAAAGAATCCGTAACCTTGAGAATTTCTGGCAAAAGAACGATTGACATAGCAGTAATGCGAGGAATAAGAAATATTGGTACTAAACGTATCGCCCAAATCTTGCAGGTGTCGGTGGTTAAAGATAAACGCTTCATGTTCTCGCTGATAGTTATTTAACAATACGATATCGCGATTGCTCGTTAAATTTTAAGCCAAGATTTTGACGTAATACTACACAAAATAGCCTCGCTATGTGCGAAAGTTAAGCCAAGATTTTGACGTAATACTACACAAAATAGCCTCGCTATGTGTGAAACAAAAATAATTAATGCTTGTAATAAAACCGCTGAAAAAGAGATCGATGTTAATGAAGTTGACAATGAGGTACGCGGTAGTGATAAAAGTCGATTGATCTCTCTTTTCGAAAATTCAGAGATTCATCCGTTACGGGTTCTCTAAGTACTCGTACAAAAAAATACAGGCCAGTTAGAAGTACGATTAATTGATCCTAA
>NT_176617.1:138802-167823 GCF_000188095.3 Bombus impatiens | reverse complement strand
CGAAATTCGCGATCCGATACGTCGTGCAGTCGCTATAGATCTTGAAACTGAACGAGCCACCAGAACCTTTATCCTAAATTTGAAACCCGAAATAGAAATACGCACATCGGTTATAAGACCAAAGAATCTCCAAGAAGCACAAGATACAGCTTTCAAAGCAGAGTTACTTATAGGGGAAATCAAACGCAACAAAAACACAGTAAGAGAAAGAGGAATGAATCAACCAATTGCGAGAGCCAACGCCCAATTTCAAGAAACACCCAATGCAAGAAAAAATATCACGCTCGGCAACACCGCACAACCAAAACCAATAAATCCACCTACGGAAAGAAGAGCGATAATAGAACGACCACTGCCCAAATGTTTCAAATATAACGAAACGGGACATTCAGCCTACGCTTGTACCCAACAGCGAAATTTTCCACTAGCCAGCCAAAGATACTCACCGCCTCCGAGAAATTACCCTATAACGACGGACGAAGAGAGTATGAATCCCGAGGAACAGTTATTTGAACGAGGAATACCAAGGGTCAACGGGACCACAGGATCGCTTACCGTACAGTTCAAAAGCAATGACGGACCAATAACGCACTTAGTCGGTACAGGATCCGACATCAATCTAATCAAAGAAAATCGGGTGACATCGACTGTTTATAGTACGAACGAACCGCAAACATTTTATATGGGACGGAGTAAATACAAAACCAACAAATACGTTCTACTTAGCATATTTGGTAAAAGCCATAAATTTTTCATAGTGCCTAAGAATTTTCCATTAACTGAAGACGCTTTATTAGGTCTGCCATGTCTAAAAAAATACGAATACGTAGTATCAAATGAAACATTGAAATTAGACAATAACAGTCTGCACTTTCAGAAACCCATAGGAATTCAACCAGGAGAAAAGAGAGTTTAAACGATCTACTTGGTAGGACAACCAACGAGAGCATGTTTCTTCAACACTGTTGAGGAAAATCACGAAATTTCCGATTATATTGAAAACAATAAGGATTTAGACCAAATTGCAAAATTCAAAGCCATTTTGAGGACAAATCATCGAACGCGAATTTAAAGAACCTATAGAAAAAATACTAATTCACTATATAGATGTGTCCAAGTTAGAGGCAGACCTTTTACCTTGCACGAACTCGACGAAACACGTGATTACAATGAAACAAGATAAAATTATTAACACCGAATCTTATAGACCCCCAGAATGTCACCAAGTCGAGATCGAGAAGCAAATGAAAGAAATGTTAGACAAAAATATTATCGAAGAATCGGATTCACCTTACAATTCGCCAGTTTGGGTAGTCCCAAAGAAAATAGACGCTTCAGGGAAACAAAAAAGGAGAATAGTTATAGATTTCAGGAAACTTAACGAGCTGACAGACCAAGACGCCTACCCTTTACCTGACATAGAAGGCATACCGAGTCAATTAAGGAATGCGATTCCTTTCCGCGTTAGACTTATCCTCAGGATTCCATCAAATATCCATGGATTTAAATTAAAAAAAAATACACTGCGTTTTCAACACTTCAGGGACACTTTCGTTACAATAGAATGCCATTTGTATTTTACGTCTGCGCTTAGTAAAAACAACCTCAAGATGTAAATCATTCTCAAGACGTAAGAATTTTTATATTTTGCACGATGGAAGGTTGTCGATTTTTGCTAATAGATTTTTCGATCTGAAGCAATGAATCTGTTTTCGTTGCTATTAAGTATTTGAATGCAAATGCACAAATTTTACGTTGGTAGAAAAGAGAAAACAGAACGTACGACCTCTTTGTTTTATTTATTACAGGTTTCTATTAATTTCTACGTGTTTATTTCAACTCTTATAAATTTGTTTATAATTTTGTAACGATCACAGTTTCTCTAGTACTTTTTTAGATTGAATTTATTATTCTATCTAAAGTATATCGATTCAGTAATGAATTGAAAAGACACCTTCCAACGAGTATAGAACCAGGCGTTATGTACATTTAAGCCCTAAAAAGAACGTAACTTGTAAAAGAATTTGAAGAAAACAACAACTTATTGTCCAAATTGTCCCGACCAACCTCAGCTATGTATAGAATGCTTTAAAGTTTAACATTCTAAATAATTTTTTAATAAACCATTTTCGTATAACAATTCAACAGTTTTATTATTACGGAATAACTTTTCAAATACCTACGACGATCCTCCCCAAGTAGTCAAATAAGCGACACCCGAATATGGGTTACGCGGCCCGACCAGAAACTTTGCTGACACCCGAATACGGGTGTCGTGCCAGTCAACGTGTTAAGAATACAGAAAGAGAATAAGAAAACGTACAATGGATTTAGTGTTTATTAAACGAACTCAGTTTGGGCTGAAGTTCAAGTTGAAGCAGAAATATTGAGGACCATATAAGGTAAGTAGAGTTAAGCGTAATGATCGGTATAAAATAGTTCGTGTGAATAATTGCGGAGGACCTTGAGGTGAAGCGATACGCAGTCTTCGAGAACGAAGATGCTTCAGGAAAGTCAAGTTTTTTTTTATTTTTATTTTTATTTACATTTTACAATTTGTCCAGTAGGACATTTGGTAAAATATTATAGCTTAGTGGTATAATAATATAACATGTGGATAGCTACCCCCAGTGAGATACCATCTTCGAATTTGATTGATTTATTTTTTTAGTGAGATGAGTGTTAGTTTATGTCCTTTGTGAGATCTGTTGGGTGTTTCCTTTTTAATCTTCTTTTTATGTTTGATGTGCCGACCGTTTCCGCTGCCAGCCGGTTTGGGTGCGTTGATATTCTTTCTCTGTACCTTCTTGCACATCTGTTAATCTCCTCCTTGACCGTTGGTATTCCCAGGTCTTTCCGAATGTCCTCGTTTCTAACGTACCATGGCGCGTTTACTATTGTTCTGAGTATTTTAGATTGCATTGCTTCTATTTTGGTTATATGGCTCATTGCTGCTGTTCCCCATAGTGGTATTCCGTATGTCCAGATTGGTTTTATGATCATTTTATATATTTTTAGTTTGTTTCCTATACTTGGTTTGGATTTTCGACTTGTTAGCCAGTACATTTGTCTCCTTGCTATCTGTATTTTTGTGTATTATTGATTAATATGCTGTTTCCATTTTAATATGCTGTTTCCATGTGAGTCGTGTATCTAAGTGGAGTCCTAGGTATTTGACTTGCCTTGTTTGTATTATGTGTGTGCCGTTTAGTACAATGTTTGGTGGTTTCTGTTTTCGTAGTGTGAATGTAATGTGTTTGCATTTATCGGGGTTTGCTTTAATTTGTTTTGCTTGTAGCCACTTTTCTATTTTTGTGATATGTTCTTGTAGTAATTTGACTGCTGTTTCTGGGTTAGTGTGCCTGACTAGTATAGCTGTGTCGTCCGCGGGTGTCAGTATTTTGCTATTGGTAGTTGTTGGTATGTTGGCCGTGTGTAGTGTGTATAGTATTGGTCCTAAGACGCTTCCTTGCGAAACCCCTGCCTTGATGTCTTTAGCGACAGATATAGCAAAAGAGTCAATAAGCATCGAAACACCCTAATTACTGGACTACTTGATACCAGACCCGCAGGCTGAAGAGACACTACCCGCTAGACCTAAACGCTAGATTCAATTAGTTATCTAAATTAAGTAATATTTACTTATTTATAATACTTACTTATAAATTATACTTATCTATAATAAGTATTAACTTATTATAAATAATTAGCCATGTCACTACGCCACGCCAGAAAAAATTACTGAAAATTCTCAATGCGAAAATTGATTGTAAATTTTAATAAACAAAAAAAAAAGAAATGTACGTGTTGAGTCGGAATGTGACCGCGCGCTAACAAAAAAACGGAAGACTGTCTTAGATTGGCGTGTGAGAAGAACAAGCGCAAAACGACGTTAATTTCTACATTTATGTCAAGACATGTTCGAACTGAAGTTCGAATGAAAGTTGATCGTTTTTGAAGAAAATAACTGCTGCTATGAGATCCACAATGTTTTAAATTAATGAGATACGGTTCTTTAGCAATATAACTTATAGATATATTCATGGCAATTGTTCTATGATGAATGTTTTGTTTTTAGAAAAGTTGTAAAGCTGTAAAAATTGTAAAATTGTATAACTGTAAAATCGTAAAAATTATAAACAATTGTAAATGCACTGGATAAATAATTTTTGGAAAAAATTAAGAGTGTATTGAACATATTAACAATTCTTTTGTTTTCCTGGAAAAGGACAAACATAGATCAGCGTCGTATTTATTATGACTTCTTCAATTATAAATCATTATTAGATAAGTTTTCTTCAAGGTAAATTGGCAAAAATTCGTCTCAGTAAATATCAATATGATGGACGAGTAAGTAAATAAATAAAAATTGATCCATTAGAATAAAATTGAGAATTTGTGCCGATTTTATCGTGATTTAAAATCTTGTTGAGATTTCTTAAGCCTCGTAGAATTAGGATATTTGAGAGTTGCAAAGTTCAAAAGTTATAGCCATGATTTGTAGAGCACAACTTCACCAATACTTTTACTTCCAGAAACTATGTACATATACATAATCTAACGTTCCTTCGAAACATTCTCGTAGACTTTAAAAGACAGATAAAGACGCGGGGAAGTTGGTGAAGATTTTTCTAAAAAGTTTCGTGAATTTTACATATGCTTTGCATGAAGCTTTCATACAAAGACGTATACACGCATCAATAGAAGTAAATATGGGTATAATTCAGGGATTCAGTTTGCAATCGCAAGTTTCATCAAAGTAGGATAACAGAAGTTCTTATAGGGATATGATGCACCGGTACTATTCAGAAATAGGAAGACATTCGTTGTTCTCTAATTAAAATTAGAAGTTTTCAATATCTACAAACAATTATGTCGATGAATATTTTGATATAACTTTTTATAGTTTTTCAAGTTAAGTATAATGTTAATTAAAATTGGGGGTTTCTAAGATACATAAATGGCGGATGAACATTATAAATAAGAACTTTTAATAGATACTCTTCCAAGTATAATTTCAATTAAAATCTGGAATTTCTAAGATCCAATAATAATTATGTTGATTATATAACTTTTAACAGGTATTCTAGTATAAAATATGGAAATTAGAATAATTTTTAATTAACATCATTTAGAAAATTGGAAGCATAAAAAAGGGAGTATAAAAAAGAAAAAGCAAGTTGTGATTTTTATGAATACAACGCATTTCACTAACAGTAAGAGGAAAATTGAATGAAACATAAAACAATTAATTACATACGTGTATCCTCAGAGTTTGAACTCTGAACTTGAACTTTCAAGATTAGTTCTAGCAGTAATATATTGTATTTTCCAAATTACATTCATTAATGTTCGTTCCAATATTACTAAGAACACTCAACTTTAACTTTTTCAAGGAAAAATAAATGTTCCTGTTTAACTAGAACACGTTCCTAGTTCTACGAACATACAAATTTCCTATTTATGCAAAAATGTATGCAATACAGGTTTCAGTGAATACACTTCATTTTATAACTGTTTTCTTGAAACAGGAAAGGTAATAGTAAAAAAAGTTATTGTTATTTCATATCAAATTGGAAATTTTAATGTCACTCGATCCTTGGAATAATGCTATTAGGTAGATGTCAGGGCTAGAGATACTAAAAAATCATTAGTGTGAAAGTGTTGTCATCGGTCTAGTGACCAGTAAATGTTACTATATTTTATGATTTGTACCCGAAAAATCACGATTAAAGATTACTGTAAATTTCTGATCCGACTTATATAAATTACACATTTTTTGTGACAAATATTGTCTTATAATCATTTGTATTATAATAATATGTAATAGTTTATAAAGATCTCATAAATTTGAATGAACTTTAATAAACTTCGATATTTTTTAAAAATTTCTAAAGATCATCTTGAATATCCCCTAGAAATGGAATATTCTATCTGCACAGAAGATATATACTGACGTTTTATGTATCCAGTCATGCATACGAATGTCAATTTTATTTATTCATTTGAAACTGTTACTTATCAAACAAACACATAAGCTCATAAGCAGAATAAATAGAGGCAAAACACAAAATAGCCACGATTAAACATTCCGATCACTTTTCGTCAAATAGATAGCTAAAGAAATAATTAGTTTCTATCATCACATAAACTGTATCATTACTACGCATTCACAGCAATCCATTTTTCAATATTAAAGTTAAAAAATGATGTATGATTCCTACCTTGGCTTCTCTTGTACTTTTTATTTCGCAGAAAAATTACTGTAGTTTCAAACTCGTAATTTATCTTTATAACACCATATAACCTTATTTCCAGAATTGTTTATCGTCTTCTATTGGTTATTCTACATATACGAGTACAAAGTAAAGTTTTCACTACTCCTCCTAAATTAGTTTCACCCAGGCACATCCTGAATCTTGATATATTTCACTCGATAGAACAAACTGCTTATTAGGAGGAAACTAGAAGTTTTCAGAATTGCCAACTATTAAAGGAAAAACTGAAAGTTCCCCGAATAAAAGCTGACGAAAACGAATTGATAGAGAGATTTTTCTTTTCCCCTAAACAAAGTATTCATTCCAATACTTAGGGAATGACATGAAAATTCTTATTATTATCTTTTAAATTTACATATCTTCATTCACATTCTTGTGGTTTTAAAGATGATATGACGGGGTCTATTTCACTAAGAAGGAAGATTAAACAACCCGGAAATTTGAAAAATTCTCAAACTTTGGGTACAAGTGAAGTATGTCATCCGCAATATAGTTCTAGTTTGTTTTCTTGCCATAATTCGGTTTCAGGGGATGGAATCACCGTTTGAAGAAAATTCAAGATTTTTTTATTTGTGAAATACTCCAAGAACGATGAAAGATACCTAAAAAAGTGTTTCAACAAAAGTTACATCATTCCATTATGTCTACTAAACTCCGTAGGAAAAATTTTCGAAATATCCATGATTTTCGAGTTATTCCTATCATCATTTCTTCAAAGCATCTTTTTTAATATACATAATAAAGTATCTCTAAATATTTCCTTTTCATATTTGTCAATGACTTACGTATTAAATATTTTTTTTAATTAAATACATCAATTACTATCGAATTTGGTGTCCGTTTTAGCAGTTTCTTTCACCACAAACTGGTTTCAGGACGCAATACTTGAATAATTTACATTTACTTTAAGTACATTTACATGATACTTATTAATATTAAATTTAATTGTATTAATGCAACAGTTTTAATTAATAAAATAAATATATAAGCGTTGGCATTCTTGTTTTGTATACTTTTACATATTGAAGAGTTATGTAACTAGCAAACAAAAACAACGATAAAGCAATAGTACCTATACTTATATATTCTTTATTATCCATATACATACAGGATGGTTGGTAACTGGTGGTACAAGCGGAAAGGGGGTGATTCTACGCGAAAAAAAAAGTCGAAAATGTAGAATAAAAATTTTCCTTTTTTTTAATTTTTCCATCGAGACAACGATCTACAGTGAGATCCGTTATAACGAGACGTGATAAAGTGTACGCGTACCGAACGAAAATTCAAAGTCGATTTTCTCGAAAACAAAGCCTCGAACGAAAAATTTTTATTCTATATTTTCGACTTCTTTTTTCGCGTAAAATCACCCTCTTTCCGCTTGTACCACCAGTTACCAACCACCCTATATATTCAAATTAAAAAAGATTTTTTAAAAATATGCTGTTGGGGATAACTCGAAAATCATGGACGTCCAGAAATTTTGTTTACGGAGTTAAGTAGACACAATGAAACGGTGTAGCTTTTGTTGAAACTTTTTTTTAAATAATTTTTACAGTTCTTGACATATTTGACGAAAAAGAAAATATTGTCATATGTTCTTCTGTTATTCCTGTTATTCCTTAGTGCTTCCTTGGCTATTGTTACTGTTTATATTATTGTTTATCATACATTATTATTACTTATTATTGTTTATTGTTATTTACTTATACAGGCAATTCTCCTATGATACGGTTAATTCCTCACGTGTTGTATGAAAAGCGTGTTATAAGAATATCGCTACATTTAATAATATATTGTTATAAGAATATAGTTACACAAGCGCTGTCGCAATTTTTTCACCGTATTATATCGAAACTGTTATAAGAGAGTTAAGTGTATTTACATTATTACTATTTATTATAGTTTAAGGTCCATTTTTTGGTCATATTTATAGAAATAATGAATTTACGTAAGCATCGCCGTCTGGTAATTAACATTACGTATATCAAAATTTTTTACTATTGTGAGAAGCAAAAATGTAAAAATTACTGTGAAATTTTTTGCTGCTGGATCACGTTTTAATATTAATTCTTCTTTTCTAAAAGCTAATTTAACGACTTTTAAGCAAACAGTGTAATTGTTAGAATTTTTAAAATAAACAAATCTTTTTCAAAAATTCTAAAACTTCATTTATCATTTCAACTGAGTGACTTAGTCGCAGAGTGATTTATTATAATGGATGATGCGATAATAAACAATTAATTATATAGAAATAAAAAAATATCAGAATTTCAGGTGTGTATAAGTATCTGTTGAATATTAGTAAAGATAATTAATAAAGTTCTTTTTGTCATTTGGTTATATCCCTCTCTAGTAACAAAAAGAAATATAGTAGAAGATATTATTTTCCTTCGAAAAAACGTTCTTCTTCATAATGATATAAAATAAAATTGAAAATAAGATTAGAAACACTGTCAAATTTTATTTTAATGAGGATACGCGATGGATTTACAGAGCGTAATTTGCAAATTTTATTTTTGCGGGCGCTCCTAAGGTATCGTTTTGCAGAGAGAAATTCAAGAAATAAAATGATACTGCGTATTGTAAAATATTATAAAGAAATTTTTACAGATAAAAAGTAATTATTAGAATATTATTAAACATATGTAAAATATTTTTTAAAATAGTTGTTTATTTTAGAAATAATAAAAGAACAAAATATGTAACTTTATTGAAAAATGGAAAACCAATTAATTTTTCATTGTTCTAGTTTTCCTTATTTATATTAAAATTTATTTATGATGTTCTTTTCAGTCAAGGTCCAACCAAATCTCAATCAAACCATTATAGAATATGTTGTTATGATACTGCATAGTAGTTTTATTAAATAATTACAATTAATATATATTACGGAACTGCATCATTTACTGCTTAGTTGCATTCTTGCAGCAGAAAATAATCAGTTCTTTCAACAAACTTATTTACAAACATTTATTGAACATTTCGCTGTTAATTTCATCTAATAATGTTTTATTTATTTTAATCAGCATTAATACCTTGAAATTTTTATTTCCTCCATAATATTGACATTTCACTTCTAATGTTTTTTAGGTTGATGATATGTATCAGAGCTAATAAATATTAAACCATAAATTTCAAAGAGAGACGAACAGAACTGTGTTGCATTTATCATATTTGTAAACAAATTTCATATATCGTATAAATGTACTTTCTAAAAAATTGTTCGTTTAAATTACGAATCATATCAGATACGTGTTGCCGGAACAATTCTGTGGTTTCAACTAGCTTTAACTAAACAATTATCGTGACAAGCACCGTTGCAGGTACAGTCATGAAATAAATGCATTTCCCTGTAGATCATTTCAACGAATAAGGAAACATAGTTAACGCTTATTGAATATTCCACCAAAGGAAGCACCAGTATCTCTGTGCAAACGTTTACTTTCAACTTCACAGTGACATCCTGAACAAAATTATCAACAAATTGTTAACACCCGTAATAATAGTTCTCACAACGACAACTTATCCTAATAGCATTTTAATTCAGAAGAAACTGAAACAAATTTTTATTATATAATAATATACAATAAACTTTTTATTTTATTTTCCCATAAAGACATATTCACTACAAATCTCAATTATAAACATCAGATAATATTAAACAGATTTAGAATTTGTCACATTAGATCTATACATACACATTTAATTTTTAAATCTTATCTACCAACGTGTGTTTTCAGATTAATAATTCCTTTCTTTAAAAACATTGAATCTTATTTTAAATTCTAGATTAAGGTTAGATTAAATGAAATCGCAGCGATAAATTTCAGAAACTTTCTTCTTTTAGAAAAATATAATATTCTATAACAAGATTTAATTTCCACAGTACTTTCACCTTTTATCAATATCGATAATAGCTACATATCTACATACAGCTGAAATTATTACAAGAAAAAATTCTTCGTCTAATGTTTCACAATATAAAAAGTTCCAAATAACACGTTCAATGTTCTTAATAACAAAACATAACATGTTTTGACATAAAAATTCAGACAAAAGCCTATGTTCTTAATTCTATTACAATTCTTGAATTTCTATGTTTCCATTTTGTTAGAGAACACGTTTGAATTCGCCGCATATAACGAATTGGCACAGAGAGACATTAATTTTCTTTTGTTCCTTCTTTTTAATTCCTTTCTTCTTTTTAAGTTCGCTACCTTCACTTCTCTTCCTTTTCTTTCCGTATCAGTTATGGTGACGTGTGCGCGCGTTTTATAAGAAATTTTTATCCAAACAATGCGTTAAGAATTCTGTATTATCTTTGTATTAAAATTAAGGTGACTTGTGAAATATAGCTACGCCCAACACATTTTGCTTTAGTGAAGAAAAAAGATTCTTAATACTTTAAGAAAATATTTAACACGCAAAGATTGAAACGGAAGATCGTACGCACAGATAGCAATTATTTAATATTTTGCAAAATACAACCGTGTTGTAAATGACACGAAACAACCAAAAGGGCAAAAGAGGTTAAACTACACAGAGTAGAATATTTTTACTTCGATTTAAGTACTTTTAAAGATAGGTTCAGAGAAATAAAGAGAGAAGGAGAAGATAAAAACGCATGAAAATTTCGACAGCGTAAAACATTGGAAAATTCAGCGTTAAGACAATACAACTGGACCGGTACTATTTGCATACATTACGTCCATACTGTCTAAACTCAATATACGAATGAGACTGATCATATTCCCAAAATGCAGTGTCTCGACATTATGTGCACATTAATGCATATATTTGCATAATTTTAATTTCAATGCAACGCTTTGCTTCCATGGATATAGATAAAATCGCGCATGTTCAGTAATAGAGTGCAATATCTTTAGTAATAGTAACCTACATGCATACATATATTTGTATATAAGACATAGAAACTGGATGCACATACCGAAAATTATGGAAGAGTTAAAATAAATTCAATAAAATAATTCATTTTAATTAATTACGCGATATGATGCGACTCCTTCGACACGATATACGACTGAACGTTGTAAATGGTTAACGATACACTCGTCCGCGAACGCGTGTCGATGCAGCTTGGAATTAAAAGATGAACGAAACTGTTCACTGATCGTTCACCGACTAAGCCGATACTTCACGATACTCCACGAATGCTTGGAGATACAGTTTACAGTTGAAAATCTCACACAGAATTGTCAACTGATCGTTACGACTGATGGAACGATTCTGCTTTTACGAGCGCTTGGATGCTTGTTGATGAGTCACGAAATGAATATGGGATTGCTCTTTCCACGTCTGGTGAAGAAGGTGTTGATGATTTGAAGTTACGGACGAGATTGTACTAATCGTTTCTAACGATGCGGCTGACTCTCTGAATGAAGTTCACGACTAAACAATTTGAGCGAGACTACCGATGCCATTGTCACGTAAAATAACAAAATAAAAAAGGAATTTGAGGTGAAAAATAAAAAAAGAAAACTTTATTTTTTTTCTAGCATCAATACACTTTACAATCTACTTCCGAACTCTAGGCCTGACTTTCTAAGACTGACTCTTATGATTTTACTTTCGATCGGATCCGATTACTTTCTTTTGTCATCCCTCAACATCCCCACCGTCCATGCATTTGCTAGGCGTCCGCGATCGTTGCCACGTGCTCTTTCTTCTAGAACCTTCGATGGAAGGACCATTGGGATGTTGATGGTTCATTAGGCACTTCAGCGATATACATTGTCGCCGAGTGCCGCCACATCTTTATCTCTATCGTCAGTCCGTCGGATTTGAAGTATGCCGGTCGTGACACCATGTTGGATTAGACCGTGCGTTTAGCAAGACACGAAACTTAGGTCCTGAAATATGCACATTGATTGGTTTTTAACGTATGAAAATGATCAATCAGCGTATTCGCTCGCAAGATCATGTCACTCACTGCTCTTCCGTACGTTCCAAATGTGGAGGATCCTTAGCAGGAAACGCGTGAGAAATAGCTGGAGGAGCGTGAGGCTTTGATGTAACTAGGTAAGAGTTGCGGTACTTCAACTGGTCAGAGCGCGATCGATCGGGCTGTTACAATCAGCCAAATTACTATTTGAAAAAACTTGCGTTTAAGACGTATTCGGTTATCGAAACTACGACGGGCATAGACAATAAAAATACAAAGGCTTCAGAGGCTAATCACGACCGAGGTAGGTACTAAACTGGCCAAAATAACGGATTTCAAATTTTATTGTGCTTTTATAATTACCGAAAATATGAAAGTGATTTTGATAAAATAAATGTTGTCTTTTATTCAGACAAAAATATAATTGTACATTCAATCCTCTTATGATACTACTGGTTCTCTGAAAACACGATTTCGATATAACACGGTGGAAAAATTGCGACACGGTTCTGACATAACACGGTGCAAAAATTGCGACACGCTTTTGACATAACACGGTGCAAAAATTTCGACACGGTTTTGACATAATACAGTGGAAATTTTTCGACACGGTTCCATATAACACGGATTAATAAACTCGAACAACGTTTTAGTTTCGCTTAACACGATTTCGATACAACGCTGAATGTATTAACCCCCTTTTCTTAGAAGAGTTAACTATATATGCTTATTTTCACCATTTATTTGGAGATTAAGGAATATTTAGGTATGCGTTATAAATCGATAATTCTAGCGTTAAAAATATTTTATTGATGATATTACATAAATAGATTGCCAGTTTAATAATTACGATGAAAAGGAGGACTCGAATCCAATTTTGCTGAATTTCTGATATCGAGATTCTCTCTAAATATAATATGAATGTTTTCCTAAATATACGAATCTTTATTGATATAATTTAGTTTAATATATTTTTATTGTCATTATAATTGTGAGTTTATGTTATATGTATAAATATATCACACAAGTGTAATAGTGAATACATTATGAGCCAATTTAACAATTTGCAACAAAACGCATCTACGCATACATTCGATCACATGGAGAACGTTTCAAATATTAACTCTGAATTCAGTTAATACTTAGTTACCTACGTATGTTTACAAAAATTTTCTTGTGTACGTAAAAACTGCATCCAAATTTTTAATTTATTTCAACCTATTTGATACATGCTGTATATAAAATCTGCATATCTTAATTAGTATAGTTACCTGATGGATACCGTGCAATTTTTCGTAGAACAATGATAATATCGTTGCCCTCAGAACATTCGCCATAACATTCCCGTTTAATTTTCAATTTAAATATTAAAACGTACCGTGCAATAAAACGACCAAGGCAATATTAAACATATTCATCGGACGAGTTGCTTTCATCTGTTCTCCTGCCGGAATAAACTGAACGTTTATTATGATCTAATACAACTGCAAATATACAGACTATGACACAGATGGTACCCTAAATATTGATTGATAATGTAAATTTTAATGATGTATACATAATTATTCAGAATAATAAAAAGAATTGGAGATATTTTTATTGGAAAATACAGTATTATGATCCCAATTTTTTGGAAAAAGTTATTTAAATAATAATATAAAAATAAACACTGAAACATTTGATAATTTGTAGCTGTTATTCGTTAAATTTTCTTTAACATTATCTCCTTCATTTAACCCATTTTTAACATATTTCAGTCTCACTCGACCTATTAGGAAACCAAATAATAATTTATCGCAATGTTATAAATAGTTATAGCAACAATGTTAAAAAACCGAATTTGATATGCATATTAATGTAAAAAATTGCAGATGGAATATATGCATTGACATAATATCGGTCCTCAATAAGTTAATTTCAAATTATTCAATCTCAGTCTACTTAAATTAAATTTATTTATTTTTCTCAAATTGTATTTCATTTCGTTTAATTTTGATATTTGCCTGGTTTAATCTGTGTGAAAAGCCATTTACTATTCCACAAAAATGAAAACACCGTTTTATTTCTTGAAACTCTATAACTGAAACGGAATTTGTGTTTATTAAAAAAATTTCACTTTTTGCTCAGTATTTAATGACAAGTTACTTTGTAGCATCGTTAAATTTGCAGAGGTATTCCAGTTATTGGGCTTAAATATCTTTTTTATTATGCGATGAAATTAAGAAACGGCTATTAAAAACAAAAATACCGTTTACATTCAAATTACTCTACGTACATCTGGTGTGTACATATACTCATATATTTCATTTCCAATATAAAGATATTTACGTTTAGATATTTACGTTTCCAGTCTAGTTTTTCTCTGTCAAATTTCATGGAGAACATCCGAAACCCGTGAGAAAACAAAACGAATTACAAAAGTTGAAGATATAGAAACAACTATAAGTGTAGTAAATGTTATTGAAACATTAAATACACACTCCATTTAGTTTTTATTCACAGTGTTGCGGAAATTCTCTAATCCAAATCTGAAAAATCATAGATTTCCTCTATGATTTGTAATTCTGTAGATTTTAGGAACTGTTTTAAGATTCTTATCTGCATTGGTTTCCATACATATATAATCATTATTCAAAAATTATTTGACGACAAATTTTTTTTTTAATTTCAAAAAGATGTAATTTTATAGTCTTTCGAAAAATTTATAGAAAGTTTGATACGTTCTTCCGAGATATTCAAATATATGTTCAACAATTTAATATAATTGTAATTATTACATTTTACATGCATTATATAATGAATATCATGAAAGCGAGAAATTATGAATGTGAAAATTGAGATATAATTAAAACAATGTAACATAATTATAGCATAAAACATAGCAAATAGCTGTCGAAGAATTTCATAAATTTGCTGAAGGTATGCCAAAAATTTGCGATGGAATAAATTTGGAAAAATGTTACCTTGATAAAGATTGAATACACTAGATTTGCTTCGAAAATTTTTCATTTTTTTTCGTTACTAAACAAATTAAAGTATTCTTTAAGATTTATTGCTCAGATATGTATAATGTATTCCAGATATATATAAAGCTAATTAAAACAATTTTTATTATTGTAACGTGACGTAAATAAGAACATTTGTAGAATGCAGTATCTTGAAATTATTAAAAATAAGTATTCATAAAAAAAATCATTTTTAAGACAAGAAATTAAAAGCTAAAAGACCTCCCGTCTTTTTAACAAATTATTTATATATATTGCATATGTTTTCGATACTCAGGTAATATTCTTCCATGAAATATACAGGGTGGTTGGTAACTGGTGGTACAAGCGGAAAGGGCGCGATTCTACGCGAAAAAAGAAGTCGGAAATATAGAATAAAAAATCTACAGTGAAATCCGTTATAACGAGACGTGATAAAGTGCACGCGTACCGAGCAAAAATTCAAAGTCGATTTTCTCGAAAACAAAGCCTCAAACGAAAAATTTTTATTCTATATTTTCGACTTCTTTTTTCGCGTGAAATCATCCCCTTTCCGCTTGTACTACCAGTTACCAACCACCCTGTATATGATATAAAATAAAATTATAATATCCAATAGAGTAGTATGAATGAAAAATAGAAGAAAAAGAAAGATAATTAGAAGAACATCCGCCAATTTTTTGATATCTAATGGATAACTACATTGTTCTCTGGCAACGTTATAAATTAATTAATTTCAGAGAGCTCGACGTTTCCTTTCTTTACGTCATTTATTTCCCTATACATTGGAACGATTTTATGCTTTCCAGATTCAATTATAGAATGCGTAAGTTTGAAGATGAACTGTATATAAGTATATTAATTTCTTTTTAATGAATATTTCGGCTAGGAAGTTTAACCCTTAATCCGTAAATCTTTAATTTTGAATTCTAAAATTCTTAATCGTTAACCCTTGGTCTTTAAACTCTTACCCCTACGAATGTCAAGATCTATGTGTTAAACAAAAGTCTTTCTCTTAGCTTATAAACACATACGATACAGAGTGAATTAGCTAACTGTGAAATAATCTGGATATAAACGTATACAGAATGAAATAGCTAAAATACTTGTATCTTCATTGCTTGTAGAAATTTGTTTCGAAAAAACAGATATTTGAATTCAGTTTACGAATATAATTCGCCGCTTTAAATACTCTGTTGATGTTCACGTATGACATAAAAAGTAATTAATACCGTAAGTGTAAAATATGTTGTTGGAATAGCTTTAATCCTTTGCGATTCCACAAATTTCTATAGAATGGACCAACACATTTTTACAGGATTTTTTTAAAAGCATGAGTTAGATATTGAAAAGGAAAAGATATAAATATTCTTTAGAAAGGTTAAAAATTTAGAATGTCTTCTTGCACTTTTAAAATAATAAAACTTGTATTTTTTCACATTATTAACATCACTGTACTGTCGCGCCGCCATGGTAATACAAAAGATTAATATTGCTTACTCAACAATAGTCTCCGATTTTATCATGTATTATTCAATTTTTTACATACAAATAGCTGCACGTGCTCTTAATTTAAGTAAAATAAATTTTTTACATTTCTAAGATTATTATTACTCTTCTATGATTATACTACATTCTAAATTAAACCTTTATTTCTAATTAATTGTCTACGAATTTTTGTACATTTATGCGAGACTTAAATATACAAAAATGCACAGAATTCACATAATACACAAAAACATGTAAAATATCTGAAGTAAACTACTTGTTATAATATCTTGTCGCTGAAACAGATTTCTGCTTAAATTCTTTAATTTTTTTAATCGTATCAAGAAATATACGAATTTGCATAAATATCTACTATTTAAGTGAAATAATCTAATAATTAATTTATTACAAAGCTGGAAAAATCGACGATTATTAATACCCGTCACGTAACGCAATGTATAATAGATTATACAAAAGAACCGCGGCGGATATCAAAACATCAAGACAGTTTAACAGTTCTAACAGCTGTAAAAGAGGGAAACTAGATACCGAACTTCCAACCGACAACATTTCTCAAACTACGGTTTATGTGTGTAGTTAAACCCTAGTTCCTACGTACTGAAGGCAGTCGTAACTTCATTGCTTGTGTTGAAATTGTCAACTTACTCACTCTCGATACTATCAACCACAATGCAAACAATTTCCGTATTATTCTTCCATAATTTTGAAATAAAGTGTCCTCTTGATCTAGAGAAATGAACATTTCTGCGATTTCTAACTTTACCATTTCTCCACTCGATTTACAGCGACTCTTATTGATACCCAAACACTATGATGTTCGTGAAATTATTCTTGTATATACAGTCAATGTAGAAAGTATTTGTACAGTAATTAAGTTCAACAAAAATATTGTAGAACATCATTTGTTAACAAAATTTTAACAAGTAAAAAATATGTACATCTTCTTGTAAGTCTGCGGAATAATTTTCATACAAGAAAGATAGGATATCTACATTTTTTGTGAAAAAATTAACAAATGTTTAACACGTTGACTGCCACGCGTGTTTTCAAAGAAATGTCCGTCAGGCCACGCGTGCAGCAGTACTAAGCGTTCTCTGCTAGGTGCTCCCATCGATATTTTAGTAATGCGAGTCGCTCAAGCGGTGGTCTCAAGAATGATCTTTCGTTTCGTTTGTTCGTAACGTTAAAACCACTAGCTGTTGTTGAATATAACGAAGGAAAGTGTGCTATAGATTATTCCGACCAAATGGTTTCTTATGCCACCACAATTAGAAAAGGAATCAAATGGTACAGAAAACTTGGCATTCGATTCTTTCTGGCAATTTCTGTTGTAAACGCTTCGACGGTTTACAAAATTGCAACAAGAAAAAATATAAATATTAGAATATTTAGACAATTATTAGTTGCAAAATTATTAGGGTTGTCTGAAAATACAAGAAATCCTTGTCTTCGACGAAGTAGGCATAATATCGTCGTTCGGAAAAACGATTCCGGAAGAAGCATTAGACGCGTATGCAAACTATGTTATGCAAATAAAAGACGTGAAATGGACCGAACAAAGGCACAAAAGAATTTGAAGAAAACAACAACTTATTGTCCAAATTGTCCCGACCAACCTCAGTTATGTATAGAATGCTTTAAAGTTTTACATCTAAATAATTTTTTAATAAACCATTTTCGTATTACTTTTATAACAATTCAATGGTTTTATTTGTTATGGAATATCTTTTCAAATACCTACGACGATCCTTCGCAAGTAGTTAAATAAGCGACACCCGAATATGGGTTACGTGGCTCGACCAGAAACTTTGCTGACACTCGAATACGGCAGTCAACGTGTTAAAAAAATGGCAAAAATATATGCCTAATCAGTATCCATACAGTTACAGTTTAATGGAAAATACTAATAACATTTATCTAATATCTAAGAGACTTAATTATTAGGTTTTATGACTTGAAGCCGTCGTGAGATTGAATTTATCAAATTGATGAGGGCTCTACCTGAAATATTTTTCTTGTGGAGGAGTGTTTCAAGTGTTTGCGGACATTATACAAGATCAACGCACGCGTATTAGTAACGTTATGCTTTGGATTGTTACTTTGCATCAGGTTACAATTGTTCCAAATTCATCTTTTCCTTATTTTTTAAAATATTTGTGCGCATTTTATTCTATGAAGTGACAACTGTACGAATACTTATTACGCATATAATTTTACCATTTGCTGGACATTTATTAATGTTTTTACAATGGGAATGAGTATCGCATTCTTTTCTTTTGCAAATTATTTTGGAGACCTGTAAGAATATGTATACATTTTATATTTATTAGAATTTTATCGCTAAACGATGTTCTACAATAATATTATTATGGTCATGTACTGTACGAATACTTCTTACACTGACTGTATGTGCCATAGTCCTAAATTTGTAGTACAAGTGAAATCAAGGAAATTCTATAGCTCAAAATAACAAAATTAGACAAACTCATGTATACTTGGTAAATTTCTAAACTCAATCTTCTCGAAAACGAAGGCTCTAACATTTTGCTAACACATTTTAATAAAGCCTGAAACAAATTTGAAAATATGTATAAAAATTACGAGATATTTAATACGAGTATACGTATACCTCGCAAAAATGATACAAATATTTATACAATCGATTATTCATTATATTAATAAACTTTATTCGGTGGAATCATATTCAACATTTATTATACGTTTAAAGCAATTATTCATATTATATATTAAATTTTCATTTTATAATAAAGTTAAAAAAAGACAAATTTTGCATATTTTTGTGTAGCATTTCAATGCTCTTTGTATTACTTAATATTCCAGTTTCGTCCTATCTGTTTCCAGCCTTATCAGATAGTTTCGATATCAGTCAGATACGGTCCTGGTGATTTGTACGATTTCAGTTTCTGCAGGATTTTCTTCGCCTACCTCCACTTGATTTCTGCATCCAAAATCGAGTATCTACTATAAAATCTGTCGCGCCTATTATTCTAGGTGGGTACATTGATTTATAGAATTCTCCGACTTGCTCCTTATTTATCACTGATTTCGTTCTTCTTGGTCCTAGGAATTTTTTTACTTCTTTCAGAATTCGTGACTGCTTTTTGCATTAGCTAGTATCTTTGAGGATTCTTCCATTGCCTTTTACTATTTTTTTGTTGCTCTCTCCTTATTTTTAGATCCAATTTCTACTTACTTTCCTAACTGAATTCTTCAGCGTTTTGCATTCTTCTGTGAACTACAGTTTTCCTCTATAATGACATTTTCTGTCTGCTTGTATCTCATCGATCAAACCCAACTCTTTTCCTGTATCTTCTATTGCTTTGATTAAGATGCGTAGCATTTCATTTACACCTTCGTTCCAAGTCGTGTTTATACATATTTTATAATATTTCTGTGTAATTTCCTTTACCTTCCTTGTTCTTGAAATTTCTTAATCTTAAATCGTTTATTCTGATTATTTTCCATCTTTCTGTTTCATTTCTTTCTTCTTTATCGATTATCATTACCTTTATATTTATGAACAGTTGATCCGATGTGCCTATATCCATTACTTCCAGATAAATAATCATCCACATTTTGTAAATCTATTAGATTCGCGTCTGTTGACTCTATGCGGGTACAATATCCATCCGTGTTCGATTTATTTCTTCCATTTAGGCAAATAAATCCGCATCCGTCTAAACTTCACATTCTTACTTACTGTTTCGTCGATTGTGACTTTTTCCCAGAAAATTTATGCCTTTCGTCATCATTGCTCTATGTAAATTTTCCTGTTGTCTAATACGTTTTCATTTTCCATGCTTTTTAATTTAGTGTGTTAACTTCCCAGTTCTATTCTAGATATTTATATCTTTACCTCGAATAGTTTTTATTCTGTGCGTAGTTACAATTGTACAGGATGCGAGGAAATTATATGTCGCGACCATTATAGTGTTGCTCTACACCATTGGTTTGAAGAAGATTTATAAAAAAAGCGCCCCAAAATTAACCAATAAATCTACGTAGTATTATAGTATTACTTCATCGTTTATTACTGTGCTTATTTGCTGTATTTATGTAGGAATGTTATATTATAAGTAAATAGAAAACAGTATGATAAATACAATATCGTAGCACTCACACGAAATCGAATATAATACCGCGTTTCGCGTATTCGTTTCTCACTAATTCTACGTCACAACAACACAACGAACTTCACACGACCACGATAAATTCAACTCTGACAGCATTTTCCATGCTCATTTTTTCCCTCAACATACCTTGGTAACGCTCACAACACTGCTTGACAACATTAACATATCTTGACAACGTTTATAAACAATTACCCCTCACGCCACGTCCTTCCCTGACGTCACACTATCCCACATTTATTTTTAGTTCATTTTAGTGGAGTATTAACCATTTGATTTGAATATTTTATATATTTACCTTTATGTCTTATAGAATCTAAATCTCTCTCACAACAACACAACGAACTTTACACGACCACGATAAATTCAACTCTGACAGCATTTTCCATGCTCATTTTTTCCCTCAACATACCTTGGTAACGCTCACAACACTGCTTGACAACATTAACATATCTTGACAACGTTTATAAACAATTACCCCTCACGCCACGTCCTTCCCTGACGTCACACTATCCCACATTTATTTTTAGTTCATTTTAGTGGAGTATTAACCATTTGATTTGAATATTTTATATATTTACCTTTATGTCTTATAGAATCTAAATCTCTCTCATTTTCCATAAATACGTAAATATTCGCGGTTTAATTACTACTGTCCCCTTTCTGACATTTCAATTATGCAACAAAATATTAAATTAATATATTAATTCATTATTCACGATCATGATTGCAGAATAGCTTTTCAAATTCAGAATTCACACGCTATTTCTAAATTAAATTGTATCTACAAAATTCTTACGAGATTATCTAAAATATATTTTTCTTTAATTCATACGTTTATTCTGTTTATATTCTACAATTATTATGTTATCATAGTATTATTATTCCACCCAGACTTGAGAATCATTTAAATAAAATAAAGGTATCTCCCGTGTAACACGGTGCTCTTACAACACGAATATGCACTCAGATAATACACAGTTCAAGAATTGGGCAAATTCCTGTGTTTGCACCAAACGGTGCGCAATGAGATTTTTTAAATACGAACACAGTTATTTGATATTTTTCATTCGAGCAAACGTGTGTGTAGAAATATTAAAATTTGTAATTTATGTAGGAATGTTATATTATAAGTTAATAGAAAACAGTATGACAAATACAATATCGTAGCACTCACACGAAATCGAATATGATACCGCGTTTCGCGTATTCGTTTCTCACTAATTCTACGTCACAACAACACAACGAACTTTACACGACCACGATAAATTCAACTCTGACAGCATTTTCCATGCTCATTTTTTCCCTCAACATACCTTGGTAACGCTCACAACACTCCTTGACAACATTAACATATCTTGACAACGTTTATAAACAATTACCCCTCACTCCACGTCCTTCCCTGACGTCACACCATCCCACATTTATTTATTATTTATTTATACTTAGTCCATACCTTTCAGCTTTGGACGACTTTCGATTTACATCTCTTACATAATTCCATTACGTCATTTATATATCTCTTACACTAGCTCTTCTATAACTATATACAACTGCTTATACTTATCTAGCTTATTTGCTGTATTAGTCTGTTATATTGTCTTTTATACTTTTTTTCTTTTATAACTCTTATAATCGTGTGTCCTATCCAATATAATCCTCCACTATCCAAATTTATCGCGTTGTACTTCAGACATCATTTTCAATAGAAAAACACTGTAGTATTTTGTATGTGGCCACTATGGAATGTTTGGTTATTCGTGATACAATGGGGGAAAAGAGAGAAGCAATTTCTCTCGAAAAAACAGGTCGAAAAGGTAGAACAAATTTTTTTCTCTACGAATCTCTATTTTCGAAAAAATTAAAAATACGAGAATATTGTTCAAGATAGAAAGGCTATTCACAGACTTTAATGAACTTTACCGGATATATTTATCATGGTAGCAGCTAACCAATAAAGACAGTATTTAAACATCGTTATTTTCTAAAAATGTTAAAAAAATTATGGTAATTAAAAAATTTCGGGCTCGAATTTTTTGTAAGAAATTGATGATATTTTGACGACTGGATTAACAACGACGAATAAATCTTTTCTCATGAGCTTCTACTTTTGAAAAATCGAATTCATGAAACATTGTTGATAAAAAATACATCAAATTTAACAAACTTTGTTGGCGCTATTGTTCGTAGCTGGTGATGTATAAAAATGATAAAAAGTGTTGTGGGATTTGTAGAAATTAAAAAATTATGAATTGATAAGTTCAATAAATATTTTATGAGCATTTTATATCAGTTTTCGTTAATTCTACGCTTTCGTTAACGCTACGCTTTTTATATCAGTTTTCGTTAATTTTAGCGCTTTATGATATTATCAAATTAAATTAATAAAGAAATATACGTAAATATTAATAGAAAGACAGACAGTTTTAGGTAGAGGAACTTTTGCTGATTATTTTATATTTTAAAGAAAATAATGTAACTGGTGCTAGCCAAAAATACTGGTGTATATTTTTAATTGATTCGTTCCATAGCTTTATTGCTGCCAAATCACACAAACTTTTAGAAATATTAAATTGCATAGAACTACAGTTGAGTTCCATTTATCTACGGGCACATACATCTCCCCAGAGACGAACAATTTATATAACTGAAATTCGTACAATAGAAGTTCACTGCCGATGATTTCTCGTTCGAATACAAGTAATAGGAATTCACATTCAGATGAATAAATTCACTAGTCGAAGTTCATTTAATCGAGCACTAACTAAAATTTTATTGCGATATATGGAATTCTATTGTAGTGTATTTGTACTTTGAAACATTAAAACGTCCCTTTGGTAATATGAATGCTTTTAAGTGAAAGCTCCTCCACTAACTTCTAGAGTGTGTCGTTTATTTCATTTCGTCAGTTCGTAACATTATTATACGCATTAATGCATACGATACCAATTTTATACTAAGTTTAAAATTTGAATTACTTTAATTTATGTTATCGTTATTTATATTATTATTAATAAAAACTTGTGCATCCCAAATTTTTTAAATAAATTATTCTCAAAAATTATGAAACTCAATTTGTAATTCCAACTGAATGACCAATAACCAATTGCAGTAGTTAATGCGACTCAAGTAATTAATTACAATTTTTACGCATTTTTTATTGTTCCGTCTAATTGTTTAGTTAGAGCACGATAGATGATTTGTGCTGTTTGAAAAGGCTGGAATAGCGCTTAAGATGTAAAAATGAAAGTAATGTTCCAAAAAAAATCTATGAAATCTAGCTCTGACTGATATAATAACTGTTCTAAGAAATTCCTTTTTTTCTGTAAAATACCCTTCGATACAAAAATTTACAAAATTGTTTCAAATATCCCAGTATTCGTACAGAATTATTATTGTTTATTATTTAGAAGAAAAGTGCAAAGAGCTGTAAATTTGTGTGTTGTTGCTAATAAAAAATCATATTTAGGTGCAAACAATCCTTTCTGTGAACTCCATTTAATCGAACAAAATTTTAATTATTGTTCGATTAAACGGGCTCATGTCGGTTAAATCCACTTATCCAAATATTACCTTCTATCGTACAAATAAAAGATTGCAACTAATACGAAGAATCGGTAGGAGGTGTTCCTATCGTATGACTTAATTATACAGGGTGGTTGGTAACTGGTGGTACAAGGGGAAAGGGGGTGGTTCTACGCGAAAAAAGAAGTCGAAAATATAGAATAAAAATTTTTCGTTCGAGGCTTTGTTTTCGAGAAAATCGACTTTGAATTTTCGCTCGGTACGCGTACACTTCATCACGTCTCGTTATGGCGGATCTCACTGTAGATCGTTGTCTCGATAGAAAAATTAAAAAAAAATGTTTATTCTATATTTTCGACTTCTTTTTTCGCATAGAATCACCCCCTTTCCGCTTGTAACACTAGTTACCAACCACCCTGTATAAACTAGTTATCCTGCAACAAATTTATATAACCGGAATTTGGTTGTAATAATATTCAGAATGTCCGCGTAAGTTTATGCATCGAATTTATAATGCCAAATAATTTAGAACATTCGTATACTAGATCGCCTGAATATTAGAAGACTTGATTAATAATTGTACGAATAATTGAGACTCTACTGAAATTTAATTTACTCAATACACAAATCGTCTACCTTAAATTGGATTTTCAACATTCATGGATGACAAACACGAGGACGAAAAAATTTCAATTCTGCCTGTGTCAAACAAAGACTTTATACCAAATTGAAAAACGAATACACCGAAACGTAGTTGTACACTACTCTATTGAAAGTCCATTTAGTAATAACATTTGTCTGGACCGCGGTCATGGATCTATAACGGTGGCATAAATCAAGGCTTAATAGAATCCCGATTACCCCAGCTAAAGTAGATCGAGTGTACGTTGTACAATGAAAAATGGGGATAATGCAGCGGAATAATGTACGACGTATAAACCATGAAATACGTACGTTGCACTGTCATAGTGGGAAACTGCTCATTCCTGCAGCAATATGCGACACCACGGTACATTACGACATCCGAATGCGTGATGAACATAATCCTCGATGACTCTTTGCTTCACTAACGTTAGCAGCTACGAGCACGCGTAAAAATACAAATTTTCTCTTATTTCGAACAACGCAAGTTCCACGAAGGATTTATTTCACTTCAGCAACGACTGTAAAGCTCCAGTCATTTAAACTCTAGCAAGCTGTAACACGTTGTATATACATACGTAGGTTGCAAGCTACCTTGTGTTCAGTGAACCGAATATCAAGGAAAGATGTCGCGGTTTCGTACTATGATTTAATAATGAAGTGTTCATAGTAATTACATCGTTGAGAAAAATATGACAATTTGAGAGAAATTTTTAATATTCAAATAGGGACTCAGTTACGTATTTTTGAAAAATGCTTGATTGTTTGAAGGATACTACTATTATTAATATTACTATTTTTCAGGGAAGATATCTGATCTTAATGTCGTAAACGTTTTGACGTGTTGAACATTATGATATTCTGATATGATATTGTTATAAAAGTTATACAACACTGCTATATACAGGGTATTATACAGGGTGGTTGGTAACTGGCGGTACAAGCGGAAAGGGGGTGATTCTACGCGAAAAAAGAAGTCGAAAATATAGAATAAAAATTTTTTTTTTAATTTTTCCATCGAGACAATGATCTACAGTGAGATCCGTTATAACGAGACGTGATAAAGTGCACGCGTACCGAGCGAAAATTCAAAGTCGATTTTCTCGAAAACAAAGCCTCAAACGAAAAATTTTTATTGTATATTTTCGACTTCTTTTTTTGCGTAGAATCACCCCCTTGTACCGCCAGTTACCAACCACCCTGTATAATATAATATATGATAGCTTGTTTACGTTTTCGGCCCAAAATTCTCGAATGTAAATCGTAAGTTAAGGGGTTAACGATACCTGATTAGAAAAATTATCTTCTTCTTTTTATTATATTTTTAAATAAAAGCAATCTTTAAAAAATGTATTTATTGCAGTTGCACACTTTCGTTCCTCTTTTTATTTTTCTATCTGTTGCTGTATTGATATTGCCGTGTTATATTACCTACGTTTAGTTGTATATTGTACATGTAATTCATGTTTGTTGGCGTTATGAGAGACACTCGATTTGAATATCACCAGCTATGATATAGAGCTGTGGATGTAGTAGTTGTGGTAAGAGTAGTAATAGTATTGGAAGAGATTGCCATCACCGATGTAGTTCTTTCACTATTGTGCTACATTCCGGCAGGTAAGATAGATATGCTCTCTCCTTTCTTATTCTCCTTTTCGTTTTCTAAGTTGTATGTAACTATGCGTGTACACGGACGATTTATGCTGCACTCTTACGGTCTGACAAAGGATATAAACTAACAAACACGATGCCAAATTAATCTTGAGCATGATTTTCAAGGTCAACATTTTTTTACCGCAGTGTATTCTACTCATCGCGAAGTGCAAAAGTCTCGAAGAAGACTAAGAAAAGACAAAGGGATGCTAGAACATCCAGAATGTGAGTTGAGAAGCGACAGTGTCGGTGGAGAAGTCAGTTGAAAAGCGGCAGTGTGTCAGTTGAAAAGACACAGAGTGTGAGTTGAGAAGTCGCAGTGTGTCAGTTGAAAAGTCGCAGTGTGTCAGTGGAGAAGCGGCAGAGTGTCAGTGGAGAAGCCGGAGAGTATGAATCGAGAAGTTGAGAGCCGAGTATGATAATAAGACGTACGACGATATTGTAATCAGTTTTTTGTATTGAGTATTGCTTGTTAAACTAAACTTAACTCCAAATAAAACATCATTATTTGTCCTTACTCTAAGACCCATTAAAGTTACCACATATATATGTTGAGCACACGCGATAATCATATAGCTAATAGGGTATCACTCAATTTTTGAACTCACGTCGCTAAAAGTAAGAACCTGGTGGATTCATTGTACTAAGTTTGAGATACAATAGGTTCTATTGCATCTTTAATTGCATATCTAAAACCTCTTCTGTTCTCTTGGGTGAATATTTTTGAACAAATGTTTAATAAAGGCGAAGGAAACAATTTTCTAACTATTATATTTAACTCTAATCGTAAATCTGAGATTTATCGAATCAAATAGGGAATGTTTGAAAGTTAAAATTCCGTAAACTTTGATACTAAACTAATATGAACCAGCCAGGTTTTTATTTTCAGTAATATGATTTCACCAATTGAGTGATATATGCATTATATTATTATTACTGTATATTATTATTAGATTCAATTAAAAGCAAATTAATGATACACTATTAGGAAAATTATTTTCTTCTTTTTGATACATTCTTAAACAAAAACTATTCTCTTTTAATCTTATTATTTAATTTATTAATTTAATATTCCATTTTTTACTTTTTAGTCTTTAGCTATCATCTAATAATATATGTTGAATATCCTATTGTGGAATAAAAAGACTTTTTCAGATTTCATTTCAACTAGCTAGACAATTATTTCCAATAAAAAGAAATTGTCAATTTTTTGAAATTATATTGGATTATCATGGGAAATGAGATTGTGTTCCAAATTTCAACTTCCTAGCCGGTTGGGAAGTCGAAATTTCGTTCACAAAATTCCACCCAGACAAGCAGGGAAATGGAAAAATAAACCAAATAAAATTCATTGAAATACATCGTACTATCCTTACAAGCGACACAAAACAAAAATTAGAAAACAAAAGACAAACTTACAAACGTAGCCGTATCAAATATATGCAGCTAGAAAACAGAAGGACCTTTACCACTATTTTTTATGGACCAGAAACCAAATGAAAACAATAATTATATCAAGTTGAGCATGTAATAAGAACAAAAGTAGTAAAAGGAGCAAAAACATACTGTACAGAAGATATTATTGCATCAGGAGTGCAAAACAGCATTCCATTAAGGAATACGCAAAAAGTAAGGATTTGCTTGTCAAGTGCATTCTCTGTGATGGTCCTTTTATCCAGTGAATAACAAACATTGCAGTATATATGGAGAATTGCAAAACGTAAATGAGGTATACGTTGTTGTCCGTGATACTTGTAGCTGCTGGCTAAAGATGTAGACGTCGCTATAGCTACTGCTGCTTTCTTCTCATTTATGTGCCATGGAAGAAAAACCGGACTACGGGTGCCGGGATTCGAACCCAGGTTCCGAACGTTCGTAACTTAAGGCGCTAACCACTGCTACTAGTCAAGTGTTATCATGCTCTAACGAGAGACGACTAAATTTTACTAACGTATTTATAGTTACTAACGTATTAATAGTCTTCCGTTTCATTTCCGTGCTAATGAAATTTCAAAATATTTTATATAATACACGTAATATATTGTTGTATGTTTGTATGATGTCTTTAAGATATGTGGAGACACTAGTGTGCGCAAGATGTATCTGAGGTGTAGTTGTTTGTTCGCGATACTTGTAACTTCCTGGCTGAACACGTAGACGTCGCTGCAAGCTCTACTGTTTTCTTCTCATTTATGTGCCATGGAAGAAAAATCGGACTACAGGCGCCGGGATTCGAACCCGGGTCCCAAACGTTCGTAACTTAAGGCGCTAACCACTGCGCTACCGTCGTTCGACACTAGTTAGCGTCGAGTGGTGGTATCTGCTGTTGAGTGTCGCCACAGAAGCAAATCAGTTAACAAAGAATGCGCGTTTCGCC
>NT_176617.1:122478-138604 GCF_000188095.3 Bombus impatiens | reverse complement strand
TTCATCTCACCCCTCCCCAAAGTTACACAGCATCCAAAAAGTAGACTACCGAAGCGTCCTGTTTTGCGACCAAGTTTTCAGGACAGAAAAAATAAAAAAAGAACAAAATCATGTAAAAACTCCGCTTCCCAGCGGCTTAAACCCAAAAATTGTATTAAACACAAAAAATGTAAAGCGCCGACACATAATATAGTATGACTACGTCGTACCGTCGCGTATCGGTACCTTTGCCTAACACATCATTACCAAAATTCACAGTTTATTGTGAATACCAAAATGTATTTAAAATTGTATCTTGGGTTAAATAAACATCATTAAAAAAAACACATTTCGCGCTCAAAAAGTAAGAGAACGTAAGCAATGCTCAAGCTGCAAAATTTACATCGAAGCAAGATGAAAACGTAAATCAAAAATAACACAAACCAATATACACTTAATCAATTTCCGGATAAGTTCGAAGCTATTTTCAATCAGATTATAAATCAGAACAATCTGATTAGTAACCTACTAACCTTTCCCCATAGTATCTATCCTTTGTTTCTACAATAGAATATACAGGCTATTTCATCAATTTCGTCCACCTGAAATATCTTCATTATTTCAAATAATACTATTTCGAATAAAGGTTATAGAATTTAAAAGAATACATAATATGGTAATAACAGTTTCTTGTTTGTGGATACATAGAAGAGATTGAAATGCTATTTTCGTTTTTTAAATGGAATCATATGTTTCTCAATACATTAGTCGATTCATTTTGATATTCTCCAACAAAAAAGTATTAATATGTTTATGTCGAAAAATTATTAATTTAACAGATGTTTCGCCTTTACTTTATTACATTTAACGTATTAAAGACGAGGAAGAGGACAACTTAAAGTTAAAATATCTGCTTAATTAATAGTTTATTAATAGTTTACTATAAATAGGTTAATACTTTTTTGTAAATAATGCCGAGATGGATCGACTAATGTATTAAAAAATACATAAATCCATTTAAAGAAACAAAAGTGACTTTCGTATCTTTTCTACGCAGAAATCGCTATTACCATATTATATATTCTTTTAAATCCTATAACTCTCATTCGAAACATTTTCGCGTATCGTTTGAAGTAACGAAAATATCAAAGTTGGTGGGACATCTAGTGTACAGGAAGGTTGGCCCAGTTTAAAGCCCCGTGTACAACTGCTTGCATATGCAACACTGTAAGAAATGTCTGTTATAATTCAATTAAAAATGAATATCATCAATATATTGGATTTCCAATCTATCCAATCCGGCCAGCGCGAGATGACGCTTGCGTAAAATAATAACAAATTAGTTATTATCATAAATATTAAATTAATAATTGTTAATGTTAAAATAATAATTAATAACAATAAATTGATTTTATTATACGAAATAGAAGAATTATCAACCTAATAAAATATTGATTGAATATATAATTTTATCGTTCACTCGTTCTCGTCCACACAAATTACTTTACCAGATGTTGCCAACATTTAAAGACTGATTAATTGTAATTATTGTTAATGTTAATTAGTCTACAAAACAAATTAGTTTAAATTATAGACTAAGACATCAATATATAAAACATAGTATATAAACAATGCTCGTGCAGTGCAATAAAGAAATAACATAGAAATCGTGTAATTTTTTTTTTATTATTTAATTTGTACAATTTGTCCAGGACATTTGGTAAATTTTTCTAACTTAATTGCTAAATCCCCCTAATTACTAAATTACTTAATACGTCGGACCAGATCCGCAGGCTAAAAAGATCCGTTGTAACGAGACGTGATAAAGTGCAGGCGTACCGAGCGAAAATTCAAAGTCGATTTTCTCGAAAACAAAGCCTCAAACGAAAAATTTTTATTCTATATTTTCAACTTCTTTTTTCGCGTAGAATCTCCCCCTTTCCACTTGTACCACCAGTTACCAACCACCCTGTATATTATATTTAGCCCGATCATCGTACTACGGGCTATGCCCGTAGTTGTAGGTTAAGGGGTTAATAGCCCTCATGCACAGCTCTATATACCTGATATGTTGGTCGAATGTTTCAGAAAAATACTGAGATGTCACCGATGTAGTTTATGCAAAATCCTTTCAGTCCGTTCCTTCTAAGAATATTTGCAAGCATTCGTTGAAAAATAGCGGGAGAAATTTTTAATCCGAAAGGTAAGCATGTCCATTGCCAATGACCACTTTGTGTTATGAAAGCTGTCTTCTCGCGGTTCTCTCTTTTTATTAGAATTGACCAGAACGCTGAATTAGTATCAAACGTTGAAAAGAAATGGCAATTTCCTGCTTTAACTATAATATCTTCTATTCTTGCAAACGGTTGTGATTCAGGAACCACAATTTTGTTTACCTCACGGAAATCGATACAGAGTCTATTCCGTCGATTCGATTTTCTTTTGAAAGCTAATGCTACAGCCGCTGCAAACGGCGAACTCGATTCCTCTATGAGATTGTGTTCCTATAATTTTGTAATTTGGAATTCTATTTCTTCCTGATCCGGAATCGAACACCTGTATGGTTTTTTTTATACATTTTTATTTTCGATTAATTTGACAGAAGCCTCTTGGAATTTCACAGTTCCCGCGTCAAATTTGTGTTTGGTGAATACCTCTCTGTATTTCTCTATAAGATGAAGCACTTCGTTTTTCTCTGGACTGTTTAAATGTTCAAGGTTGCCAACAAATTGGTCATTCTCCATGTACTCAGTGACGTTTATCTCTCTTCTCGTCTGATCATTCTTTCTTTCTTCTTTCTTCCCGAATATTATCTCTTCTTTTTCTTTTATTTCTTCTTCTACTATTTCTTCTTCTTTGTGATCTACTTTTTTATAACAATTTCTTTAAACTATTTGAGCAATTCTCAAATGCTCATCTTGTATTAATTTGAACTGTTTTATGGCATCCAACCCTAGGATAAGATCGTATGTGAAATTATCGTTGCATACCACAAAACATCCATTATTTCTTCTATTTTATTTATCTTCATTCGAAGTTTCTCCTCGTGCAGTCGTTGCCACTGATAGTTTTGAAAACACTCTTACGTTCGGTTAGATCTGCTTTTATTTAGTCAATAATCTTTTGATTAATAAAACTTGCGTTGGCTCCAGTGTCATAAACACCTTCAACATCTTTCTGATCATTGATTCTAACTCGGAGTTTTATCAGTAGTTCATACTTCTCCGGGCCTTTTAGCTTTTATCATTCTCATTTAGTCTTATTGACTTCTCGTTTTCGGATGCGAGTATGTCAAATGAATTTACCTGTTTGAAATTCTTCTGAGCATTCTTGTTTATGTATCTGCACAGTACTGTCAGATGGAATCGGCCAGGAAAATTCAGTGATTCGCAAATACCGCAAGGTTGTTTCCTGAATGATGGATTTGTATGTCTGTCAGGACATACCCTCATCTCCTGCAGTTCTTTTCCTTTCATGTGAACTGCGTTACTGAATTTTTTTTTTTTTTGTGATAAGTACCTTCATACTGTCTCAAAATTCTGGTCTAATCATCTGTTGAGTGTATCATTTCTTTATCGATTCCATCTTGAATGTGAATAGGTAATCCGATAACAATCAAATTAATTCTTGTGTTTTCAATAGTCTTCCTCCCTACTTCCAATAGTAAGCGTTCTTTTTTCATAGCATAATCAACGAACGAGCCCCCGAAATATATTTGAAATTATAGGCGTATCGTGATGAAGATCAACCTTTATGGCTGAAAACTTTGTGAAATGAAGTCCATCAAATTGCTTTAAAGTGAAGTTCGTCCCTTCTCTTTCATGACTATCTCGTTTTTGAAGAATTTCCAAAAGTCTTTCCATATGAAAACTAGACTTACTTTCAGTCTTTGCCTTCATTTTAGAGACGATTTCTGATTCATCTAAGTATTTTGAAATACAAAATTCAAGTCCGTATCGATTTACGACGCAGCAGTCTCATCATCCATAGTGAGTGTGATATCTTTGTATTGACCTACCTTGGTTAGACTTAACAATCGATGAACTGAATAATCGAGGATGATAACTTCTTGGTTGATATTCCAGCGGAAAAACATAACTCACTTGATCTTCTGGTTTTCTTATAGATTCTACTCATTCTATTCTTTCGCGTTTTGAGTTTTCGCTGATGACGATACGGAGGATAACCTTCAACGGCATGACGCAGAGAAAATCGATTTGTAATAACGTAAATGCTTAGGGTAAATCAGACGATCGATTCTGGAAAATTGAGTTTATTTTCGGAATAATTAAATTAAATATAATAACAGTTAATAACAAATCTAGTACAAATTTTACCTGGAAAATCGAAAATCGATTTTCTAAGTCCTAAATTACCATTCCTCTCTCGTCATCTATTCTATTCAACAAATGACTGGCGGTAAAATAAAACAAAAGTAAAAATGTCGGTTGACGGATAGTTTGAATTCTATAGAATTTACATATATATATTACATATATAACTTACATGTATATTTTACATATATATGTCGGGTTGACATTAGAATTTAGGGCACGTAACAATTCTTCGTTTGGATTAGCCATCGTTTTACGAAGCAGAGATTATATGTACACGTATATACAAGACTTTTACACAGTATAACGAATAATAAGTTTAACGAATAATAAGATTAACGAATAATAACTTTTACGAATAATAAGTTTAACGAATAATGAGTTTAATGAACGCTATTAACAATGTTCTTGGGTTCAAACGAATCTTCGATCAACGGGATAACTCTTTACTATGCGTAGAATAATTTTAGGCACAACTCGGTGGAAGCATCGAGAAGGTTCCAATCGCCGTTGCTAGGCAGTTTCTGCCAAGAGTTTGTTGTATACTTTTTGGAAGCATCGAGAAAGTTCCAAACGCTGTTGCTAGGCAGTTTCTGTCTGGAGTTTGATTGTTAATGCAACGTGTGCCCCATTATATCGACACCTCCAAAGTACAATCCTATGTGGCTAGGCCCGTTCTTGAGGCCGTATGCCGCCACAACCACATTCCTAGGAAGAACCATACAACCACTCCACACCTCCCTCAGGCAGAACGTCCATCCCGTGACCGTGGCTACGTTCCGCGACCAGTTGTCGCCTCGAGCCCAATCTCGCTATCACAAATCTCGAACAATTACGATCAGATTGAATGACAACAATTGCTTAATTATAGCTATGATAAAATCTAGATTACAATGTTACAGCTATGATAAAATCTAGATTACAATGTTGCGGGATTATCCAAAATTCCAAAACGTTAGGTTTAGGGGCGTGTAACGAATCTTCACTCGAACTAGCCATCGTTGTTGTACAACAGAGATTATATTTACTGGTATAAATATTGATTTTTACAAAGTTTGACAAATAACCGTGGTGATTAAACATTCGAGATGTTAGTGACAATGTTCTTAGGTTCAATAACTAATCCATGGTCAACGGGGTAACTCTTTGTTAAACGTAGAATATATTTTGAAGCACAAAGTAACGTTTGCTGTGACGCTCGGTATCATACTGCGCGTAAAGGCGATGTGGAAACTCCCCAAGGTGATCGCAGGAATAAAAGACTGATGGAAATTTTCCTCTCCTTACGATCGCGTTTCTTCTTTGCATATTGGCCGGGGATACCAACAAAATTCCAAGCACCGTCGCTAGGCAGACCCGCGTAGAGCTGACATTGCTCCTGCCCGGGATTTGATTGTTAATACAACGTGTGTCCCACAATATTGGCACTTCTCTGTCAGGTAAAAAACGTTCATCCCGTGACCGTGGCTACGTTCGGCGATCAGTTGTGCATCTCGAGCCCAAACGCACCGTCGCAAATCTCGGGCAAACATAATCGGATTGAATCATAACAACTATTTCTAAGTTTTATTATTTAAGTACAGCTATAATAAAATAGTCTACACTAAAGTATTGGGGATCTTCCCAAAATTCCAAAAGAAAGGCCCCGATGTCCTTTCATCTCCGACGTAATTTTATAAAAATGATTTTCAATTTACCTATTATTATATATATAATATATTTTTTTATCATTTTTTATCGTTTTTTATTGATAAATGTAAATGAGCTTGTAACTATTGCACATTTTTAACTGCTTTTAATAACGTTAATATCCAACATTCAATAAATCTATGTAAACTTCAACGACTAACCGCTTAAAATGAAATATTAAATTTACCTTGTGCCGGCATATATCTCTGTAACAAGTAAAACAAAAAAGCGCTGAAAATAAATTCGGAGAAGAGAAATATCGCAATTTCACGGTAACACGATCACGATTCGTTAATGATAATAAAGAAACAGGTGGAAAACAGATGGACTGAGAACATGGTCTAATCATCATCATGGTGATCATTTTGTCAACCTCCTGTCAATAGTATTTCTATGCTTGGGATCATGTTTCCGCGATTAAAAACGGAAAAGCAAAAATGCAAATTACAGGTTGATGTAAAAACTCGATTCCACATGCAACCCCCTTTCGAGGCGCACGCTAGTCGCGACTGATGTGAATGCGTGCTGATTCTATTGTCGGAATAAAATTGAACGTTTTCTCCGCTACCTTTTTTTCACCTCCCTATTTCGTTTTCCTTTTTTTAAAATTCCACGAATCGTGCAATTCATTTCCGATAGAAAACATCACGATAGGAAAACGGTCATAGTTTCGAGGGAAACTGAAAGGAGTTATTCACCACATATACTGTAGGATACAATTTTAAATTTAAATTGCACGACACAGCTATATCCGTCTGACTGAAATGCTTTAAATTTAAGTTATAGAATCAAAAATGTTTTATCGCTTTCATAATTCAGAAATGAGAAAAATGTATGGTGTACCGATCATTGCCAGTTTCGTGACGTTAATCGTAACATAATTCAAAAAATTGAAATTTATAAATAAGCATTTTAACTTATTAATCGCTATGGTATCCACTTAAGGGTTATAGAAACAAATGTTATAAATTTTGCAGTATCGATTGTGACCTCTAAATACGAATTTTCTTTTCAGACCAATGATGTTTAGGTAATATATGTATTTTAATTAAATTTGTATACATTTTATAGAAAGTAATTTTTAAAAATGAGAGAAAATAATATATTAGTAAAATAATATAATTATTCCGGAAAGTATGAATAAGAAATCTGTGTTCTTAAAAATCAACTGTTTGCAATTTACTAGATCTTTGATTTTCTAACATCCTGTTATTTGTTTTTAATGCTATTATAAGATTAAATAATTTTAGAATTATCTAACTTTTATCAATTCCTTCATTACTCCTCTTTTCCCTGGCGTGAAGCTAACAAGGATAAAAATATTTTACATGATTTTACATGATAAGTAGTATCCTTTCCTAATTAACATCGAAGCTTCAGGCAGTCCCAGGTATCGTTCACGCACTTCCCGCCAAGAGTTTTCCGCACTTCGAGCGCATGGGAGTGCAGCGAACGACTGATTGGGTATTTTTTTGCATTTGATGAAAATTACTCAGCGTATGTATTTTGTCAATCATGTGTATTTATCAATCATAGATTCAGTCTCGATCAATCATTCGAAACGATTAGTTGAATCTCGTTCCTAGTTTTGAATCGTTAACATCTTCAACATCAGACATGGAGAAGGAGTAGTTTATTCTCTCAGCCTTCAGAGAGAATAATTTCACACAACCTCCCTTTTACGGTACAATACTCTCCACCAGAGATGCAGTGAAGAACCGTTTTAATCTCTAAGCATTTGGAAAGAGCAGTCCCATCTGGATTTCTTGACTCGTCATCTCCAAGTATTCGTAGAACGAAGTATCGCTTTAGTTAGTGAACGATCAGTGAAGAGTCTCGTGTAAGTCATTCAATTGCAAGCAACGTCGACACGCGTTTGCAGAGGCGTGTATCGCTAACCATTCATAACGTTCAGTCGTACATCACGTCGTAGTCGGACCGTATCGCACAATCATCCGTCGTATCCATTCGTAAATCTCGTCTCAGCAGTCGCAGACAATTCAAACACTTCTTATCATTCGGAAAAGTACAACCCTTGATGTTGTTGATCGTTCGTCGCGTTTTTAATCACTGCTGTCCTTTGTGAATCAGTTGTCCAAGGTTAATGTTGAGAAAAGTTAAGTTGACATGATCGCTAGTTACTACAAGCTAAGTTGGTACGACTTCTAACCACGCTCTTTTGTCTTAGAAGTCGACCACGTGTTAATTGACTATGGTCAGTGTATCCTGTGTGTTAAGACGTGTTGTACGAGGCGGAGAAATATAGAGAGAAAAATCGAATCTGTGTGAATGGACTAATTATCAACCCCAAACCTACATCAATTAACAGTTAATTCGACGGATAAGAAGTTACAGCGCAGTCATCGATGACGGACACACGCGCATGTAATACGCACAGAAAAGATTTGTAATTGAGAAATTAGGTAAGCTTAAAAGGTTTATCAAGTAGCGAAATAGCTAAACAAAATTGCCAGAATCACAACGGGCAATTAGGAATATAAGTTGATTTTTATAATTTGTAGATAATTTTATTATTGCATATTTGATTGTAAAAATCAATTTAATCGTGTCGATTAGGCTGCGAATTTTCATGTATTTATACAAAATTTGTATGATATTTATATAACATTTGCATAAATACACATGTATAATTGAGTAAATTGTTGCAATTATATTCTTAACCCTTTCGTATAAAATAATATGATATGGTATGATATTATTTATACATATGTTTATATTCGTTTTCTTTGTCTTTCATGCGATAGCCTTTATGAATAAATAAAAGTTAATATAATAATATAATATAATATAATAAATAAATAAATAAAAGTTCAAATGTCTTTCACGCTTAATAATAAAGTAATAATACCATGTATTAATTCTTTACCAAATATATGTTTATAACAAACCCCTTGGAATTTTTATATGTATTTTCAGATTAGTTTCAAATTTTATCGGTATAATCATCGAGTCGTGCCTCATTATACTTGGAATTATATTTGCTAATTTAGCTCATTCTACTTGCTAATGGTATTTTTAAATGTTTTATGTAATATAATATAATACAATATAATACGATGCGAACATAAAATTGATCTATGTTAAATATCCTTAATTAACTTTAAAAGTTAATTTTAAAGGTCAAATACTTTCATGAGTCAATGTACATTTTATCAACGACAATGGATTGTCCAAGTATTTTTGAACAGTAGTGCGCCTCATTTCGCGTTTAATAAATAGCGTAGCGAAAAAACTGCTACTTATAAATTAGAGAAAACAGCAGAAGCCTCTAAAAGCCTTTTCCTTTTCTTATACACTGGAATCGTTCGTTTTCACGTTGTATACTCGTAGAGACTACTAAATCGTCTTCGTCAAGCTTGCTGGCAAAAGGTTTTGCAGGATTTGCTACAGCAAATAGCTCTCCATAGAATTGGTTGACTTTTCTTGCGCTGTTTTTGCAACTACTTCCCACTGCTCGTTCCATGTTTAGAACTGTTCTTAAGACCTTCTTCGTCCAGAAAAAACTCCTTGTCCAACAACGTGCCGCTTGCAACTGTCGCGTATCGGATCAACTCTTCTAAAACTTTCTCCGAAAAAAGGTAAAAAATAAAGAGAGAACATGCGTGAAACATGTTCCACACAATTTATTCGATATTCTCTATGCATCGATTCCACTTTCGCAAAGGCAGAACTCGAGGTTATGGCAGCTTTCCAGGTTGTTTGACGTTGCTTCTGAATATTTTATTCTGCTACGTTTTTTGTTTCTTTTTTATATTTTGCGAAGTTTTGTCAAAGATTTCTTTTTGTTTATTAAGCATTTTTGGTAGCTAGTAAAATTATTAGGAGAATTAGTATTTTTACTTGTAATTAATGATTTTTTAATATTGTCTTTTAAATTCTTGATACTTTTTTAATTAGTGTCATTAGTGTAAACTAATTAATTCTAACTTTGATCTTAAGAAACTTACCATATCAAAGACAAGGAAAAACATACTACGTTTATGTTTCCTTTTATACACTCGAATGATGAAATCAAAATTCAAATATCTTTTAAACTAGGCATTTTCAGATCCAAGTACCCTAGTACTTTTATCGACAGAATAAAAGAGTGCATAAATTTATGTATAAATGAGATCACTTTAAAATCTTTAAAATGCCATCACTCCCAAAACGGATATACATATGTATACACCAAACTGTGTATTATTTGAAACTATTTAATTTTGTCTAATAAAATCTTTTTATCTTTCATCGTTTCGAAGCTGTAGCTTGTCCTAGTTACGTGGGACATTCTGTATAAACTCTGTATACTCTAGATCTAGATAAACGATATATTCCTTATAGTCTGAGTAAATGTAACGCATTCAAACCAACATTTCATATATTACAACATAATGCTACAGAAAACTTCTGGCAATCTTGGAAAAATCTGGCAACCTTGGAAAAATCTGGCAACCTTGGAATTTGGAACACATATTTTTCTATTCAGAGGAAACATCGTAGTTCCAAAATGGATATAACGAAATTATTCTGCAACTCGACAAAACGAACTATCCACCGTAAATCGAGGTTAAAGCCTTTATGTCGGATCGAAGAGACAGAGAAACCACAATAAATCTACATGTCCCTACGCTTGTTCCTGTCTATCGAGCTACAATTCTAAAGCAAAATTCGTAGCGATATTACAGATTCAGTGATAGTACCGCAAAGTGTTACTGTTTCCATGTCAAGTGCACAATCGAGGGTTTCAAGCTATCACTTTATACTATACGACGTTAGATAAACGGAACTTCATACTCCAGTCTTTGCGAGAAGCTTGTCGCACGATAGGACATCATGATCCTGTTGTCGCGGGCCCATCAAAAACCGTACTCTAATCTTTTGGTCTAGTTGTTATTCCCTAGCATAGCCGAAACTAATTGATATTCAACAATATCTACAAAATATACCACGAGAAAGAATGCAATCTTTATATTTAATTAGCATTATAATATTGTAAATGTTAATTCATTAAATATTATATTATATATACAATATAAAAAATACGAAACATGTTTAACAGAAAAGTGTAGCAAATAGTGTAAAAAATAACAATCGAAAGAAACAGATTTCAAATGCTTTATTCTAATATAACCCAATATTCGAGAACTTGTCCGAATTAATTAACTATTATTTATACAAATTTATTTAATGATATAAAATATATCAATGAGGTAATATTTATACCTGTAATTATAATTTATTTATGCTTGAAAATATGGAAAGCACAAAAGAGAGATGATAAATAATATAAAATGCTGTTAGAAAGTAAAAATGTGTAAATATATAGGAATATAAATTACTAATAAATAGAAATACAAGACTATACAATTCTGAAGGACAGACATTTTTAACTGTTGTATCTTGCTATAACTAATATGTCAAAAAGACGAATCTTACATTTAATTATATTCAATTAGAATGAATAATATAAGGAATATATAACAAATTTAATAAAAATATGCAAGAAATAACAATAAAAATACCAAATTTTGTATCTTATAAATTTGTACTCGAGATAGTGTAACGTAAAATAAACGATCGTTATTGCAAAGCTATATTATTTAATTTTAATAGATATGTAAAATTTTCAATATTTAAATAATTTATATTCCAACGTGTGAGATGCAATCGTTATTATTTTATATGAATTGTTTCATATTTCATCCATTATATTACGCTTCATGAATTATTTAATGTCTATAAATATTCCATATGATTTCCGTACTAATCAAGAGAATTAATTTTTAATAGATTGCACAACATACTTTTTATCAAATTCAAATATTCTTCAATAAAGTATAATTTATACGAATGTTCTCTTCATCAATACATCAATTACAGCTTTTAATAAGAGAAACAGAAAGGAGACACAGAGAAAAAGAGAGTCTATTAAAATTTTAAACGTTAGCTTCCTTTCCAAAACTTTTTAGTAAATACATACATTGTTGAGGAACGTTAAGTTGGTATGATTGTTAGTTCCTACAAGCTAAGTTGGTACGACTCCTAACGACGCTCTTTTGCTTTAGGAGTCGACCACGTGTTAATTATCTGAGTGCATTCGGTATGTTCAGAGGTTTTGTACGAGGTGATGAAATATAGAAAGTAAAATTCAATCTGTGTGAATCTATTAAATATCAACCCCAAACCTGTATTTAATAACATACATGTCGTCCTTTTCCATCTTATAATCAATATAAGCAAGAAGAATAACTAAAAACTTGACTATTACAGAACTGTTGAAACATTTTCCTACATAAATAAAAATTAGTTACGACTAGCTGCAACTATAAGTGTTATTTCAAATGCATTTCGTTTCATTAAAACTCTCATTTATTTTAACTTTCGCGTTAAACACGACTAAAATATGTAAGAATTTCAAAACCGGAAGAGAGAAAAATTGTATAAAACCGAAAAAGTCCTCGTCTATTAATAATAACTAATAACAAGTCTTCTTGCTTTACAGCTTTACATCAAGATGGACTAATTATCTATCCTGCTTTAATATTAACTGCATCAAAAGAAAAGTTACATTCTTTCAATCACTTTACTTTAAAAAATACCTTTTCAAAAGCAGCGTCCAGCTTCGATTAATGGAACGTACGAAAATCTTATTTTTCACGAAGTGGTCTCTTAAATTAAACAAAGAGAATTTCTCTTGTATAAGCATGTTTACGTCATTCTGTCATGATCTCGTGATTAACTAACAAAAAGAGAACAAAGAGGAGAAAATGTTGGCAATAACCCTGAACATTTATAACCATCGCAGTTAAACCAATGGATAAAAGCTCGTCTCTGCTCCACATTGTTATCGTATACGGAAACAAACTGCTTTCTCTTATCGATGCATTATCAATTGTCAAACACATTGAACAGTCGTGTTAGGTCCTAGAGCACAGTTGCAAGATATAATTTGTATCAGCCTCTGATTCCCGGTAACGTAATCACATTGAACGTACCCAAATTAGCCGCGGTTTACGCTTTGATACGAATACCAAATGCGGTCTGGTACAGCCGATAAATTATCGTAGCCCGTGTAATTACTATCTCATTTCGTCCTCGTGTAATTTCTACGAGCTACTTAAAACCGTGACACATCCAAACCTGAACAAGCTATGCTGTGGTGCACTATGACGGGCATCGCTGTGGTGTCCTCACTGACCGAATACATTTTTCAGAATATTTCATTGATGGAAAAAGACAAGGAAATTGGTTATCGATATATTGATGCTAGTTTCTTGTTTTCGATCTCCCATTTATATCGGAAATTAAAATGTACGTGTTGCTTTAATTATTTCAATCATCGGTTTATTATCGGGTTATTTGCATCATAAATAGTATAGCTGATTTGTAACACAAAGAAGGATTGTTTATAGTAAATAAGAAAGTCTATGGATTTATTCATTTGACGATCGAAAGAAAAACAACATGTGTGTTTGTCTTCTTTTTTTTCAAGAGGTGCAATTTTAAAATTCGATACATTACCAATTAATCTGTGTACTATCAAAATTACTCTTTCATTTGATTTTGCAATGAAATATAGATTTCCGTCAAATATATTTTGTACATTTTAAAAATATTTATCATATCATTAGTTACACCTTTAGTTTTTTCTAAAACTGTATAAAATGTATCGCGTATTTTATATATACAGGGTGATTGGTAATTGGTGGTACAAGCAGAAAGGGGACGATTCTATGTGAAAAAAGAAGTCGAAAATATACAATAAAAATTTTTCGTTTGAGGCTTTGTTTTCGAGAAAATCGACTTTGAATTTTCGCTCGGTACGCGTGCACTTTACCACGTCTCGTGGTAAATTTCACTGTAGATCGTTGTCTCGATGGAAAAATTAAAAAAAAGAAAATTTTTATTTTTATTCTATATTTTCGACTTCTTTTTTCGCTTTCCGCTTGTGCCACCAGTTACCTACCACGCTGTATATATATATTTTTTTATATACACATTTTTATTAAACTTCTCTTTACTCATCAAATGTAGTAAATTTACCATGTCTTTTTTTCATGATTATAGTCTTTTAGTGATATTTAAAAATATGTCTTTATTTAAATATTTTCAAAAACAGCTCATTATGACATAAAGGATATTGGATATTTATTAAATAATTTTCACGTGATTTATTATGTCTTTAGCATAGTTACCCTTTCTATAACACAGTTAATTCATTCCGCTTTGTATGGAAACTGTGTTTTCAGAGGACCATGTTATTAAAAAGTTCATATTATATTTCACGTACAGTTACGTCTACATTATAAATATTTCACTACTTTTATATTATATTTACATACCGTATACAATAAACAAATTTTGCTTCTAGTATCGTATCGGGATTGCAAAATATTCAACTAGAATGACACTTTTTAGGGATTTTTGAAACCCCCGGAGCCAAAGATGAAGATCGTTTTTTACGAAAATGAGGTGTACAAATTTTTGGTCAATCTGCTGATGTGTGACATTCTCATGGATTTTGATGATATGTTTTTTAAAATCTGGTACTTTTAAAACCTGCTGTATGGTTTATTCTGTATGCATTGGATTCGGTTAGAGTTATTTTTTATTTTCCGTCCGCCACGCCGTGACGTAACACAGGACGGTAAGCAGTATGTGATAAAACTGGCATTTGGAACATTGGTAGTGACTGTGCCATCACTTGTTTTGCCGGTTACTGCTTATCACTCTGTATGATCACGGTTTTATGCGGATTTCTACAGTTGAGACCTTTGTCGGCCAAATGCTCATAAGACTGAATTATTTTTAAAAAATAACACCCATTTTCGGCTTCAGCGATTTACAATACTCCGGAAAGACACATTCAGATTAAAAATTTTGCAGTCCGGATACTATAGTTTATCTAAAATTTTTAACCCATCGTTTATCAATAACAATTATTCTAATCATATTTTGAAGGAACTAACTTCATCGAATACTATTATTTGATGCTTTAACAGAAAAAGTGGACATGAAGATTAAAATTCTTTGTACATAAAGCGAGGATTAAAGAAAAATGACCAAAAAATAAACGATGTCAAAAGCAACAAGGAAGAGAAACTTCGATATCGTTGTCGTTATATCATTTTCCGAAACATTTTCCAATAAGTGTATTTCCTCAAGAAAGTCAATTCAGAATGATATATGTATAGGAAAAAGAGTGAATAGATCGTAAAGTATCGATTTTTGAAATATTGAGCCAGAGCCACGACAGTGAAAGTAAATTTCAGAATATAATTTACTACTCGTAAAATACATTTTAAAATGTGCGATACTTATTATATACTAAATAACGTCAAAAAGATCGTGAAAGTTTATACAATCATTTGAATGTAGATCCATTCTTTCATTTGTAATTGTGCATTTGGATGTTTAATTCAATTCAATAGATAAATAAATGAATATATACATGTCGGGTTTACATTAGAATTAGGGTTAGGGGAGTGAAACGAATTACGAATCTTCGTTTGGGTTACACGTTGTCGTTATGCAATAGAGAAGGCATTGACTAGTGCAAATACGATTATCATAGAACTGGACAAGTGACCGTGGTAATTAAATACTCGAGAAACTAATGACAATGATCCTAGGTTCAATAACAAACCCGCGGTCGACGGGATGATAGATGAACATACTCACAAAATCTAAGTCGGACGCGTAATATTCACTGGTCGTAAGGTGTTACTCCTTTCGTCGATGAACAAAAGAACGTACTCACAAAGTCTAAGTCTGATTCTTTGTTAGTAAAACGTGAAATAACCACTGATCGCGAAGATATTACTCTTTAATCGATGATATCGCGCGAGAGAATGCCTTCCCGTTCCGATGATGCCGCAGAGGAAAACTATCACGGGGTGTGTCTAAGGACGCGAGATCATCGGATTCGTCGAGAAAAGCCTTCGTTCGGAAAGTAAGGGAAATTGGCGTTGCTGCTAATTGGTCATTGTAATTGTTCGTGATTTGTGATAATGAACTTGGGCTCGAGGCGACAGCCAGTCGCTGAACGTAGCCGCGGTCACGGGATGAACGCTTTGTCTAACAAAGGCATGGAGTAATTCTATAGCTCTCCTTAATAGCAA
>NT_176617.1:118440-122458 GCF_000188095.3 Bombus impatiens | reverse complement strand
CAGTCCAGCGGTCTCTGTCCCGTAGCTCGCCGCACGCAGACCCTATTCTTCGAGTAAGATGATTGCCGGATGTCGATGCGTCTCCGCGGTACATGTTCAGCTAGTCTGAGGGCCCGTTATAAATCTTAAGATTTAGCTAACTAAAGTCCTTCAAACAAACAGTCTTTGTCCCAACTACGAGAAGATAGAGAAGACCTATTATCAACGTACGATGTCTCCCACTAGCAACTTTCCCCTAGGGCGGCTAGCATCTTTTTCCAACCACCGATATGGAGATTGACCAATTAGCAAGAACGCCAATTTTCCTTACTTTCTGAACGAAGGCTATCCTCGACGAATCCGATGATCTCGTGTCCTTAGACACACCCCATTATAGTTTTCCTGTGTGGCGTCATTGGGTCGGAAATTGACTCCTTCTTGTGATCTCATCGACGAAAAGAGTAACACCTTACGACCAGTGAATATTACGTGTCCGACTTAGATTTTGTGAGCACGTTCATCTATCATCCCGTCGACCGCGGGTTTGTTATTGAACCTAGGATCATTGTCATTAGTTTCTCGAGTATCTAATTACCGCTTGTCCAGTTCTATGATAATTGTATTTGCATTAGTCGTTTCACGAATTAGGATTGGGATTAGGAAATTAGAAGATTCGTTTCACGCCCCTAACCCTGATTCTAATGTAAACCCGACATATATTTATATTGCTATTTGTTCTTTTTGAATATGCTATAAATGTAAAGCTTGCACTATTTGTTCTACTGTTTTATTAATTTTTATTGCAACTTTACAAAGGCAATAATTAAGGCTATAAAAGTCTCTTTACAGCTGTAAAAATTATTCAATTTCTATAAATATTCATATCCGGAAATATGAGTCTTTCTCCACATGTACGTATATACGCTTTTTATTGTTGAATAAATATTTTATATTTAATTGTCATAATTATAATTAATATGTATCAAATAATTTGTCCACAAAACGTTTATAATAATGATGGCACAAATATCATCGTAACAATGTCTATGCAAATGAAGATACGTTTATAGTGTTAAAATACTACATATTTTTTCGAGGAGAATTATACAGGCAAATTTTTTCTTTGTGATAAAACTGTGGCTCAGTAAACATAAATCCTGCAAACCAAAGCCACTAAAAATTTTAATCCTTTTTCATGCTACCACATTACACATACTAATGACACAAATTAAGAATAAAAGGCAAGAGAATAATGTCGAGAAACTACGTGTATAAATGTAAGCGAAGTTAAAAAAATAATTAGGTTGCTACAATGTACAATGTAAATACGTAGAAATTCTATAATGATATAAACCTATAATGAAATGAAAAAAAATGATCTTATATATAATTACAAAAATATATTAATTATTGAATATATAAATATATTATCTTAAATGTAAAATATATAATTACTATTGCATAATTAAATTTTGATAAAAATGGAGAATTTTAAAGAAGAAATATCTTAAATCTAATCTGTCATAAGATCGCAAATCTATTAAAAAAAATTATTACATCCTTCTCTTCATTAATTTCTGATATTTTATCAAGTAATGCAATACATCCAATTTTCTTGCAATACAGAAACAATATTTTCAGAACTTTAATAACTATTCGAACTGTTTTACAATAAGCTTCACATGGTTTCTCTCACGATGATTTCGAAAAGATTAACTTTAACGCGAAATTACCCTTTTTCCCCTATTTACACAAAGCTTCGGTGACCCATCTCTGTATATTGATTTCTCCAATCGATGCCCTTTGCTATCCATCTCGAATTAATTTAATCCACAATCTCATGCATTTTAACAATACCTTACATCACCCCTAGATTTTCTATGAAATTCTATTGGAATACACAAAAATATCAATGTATTTTCATGAAAATATTGTTTCTATTTTTCAGGCTTGTAGGAATACACTTAGCTACACTTTTCATTATATGTATTATCGACATATTTACATATTGGGTTGTGTAATAAGTTTGTTTACCTCTCATAATCGGTATTATATTTTGCAGAATATGTAAACAAATATACGCTGAAAAATAGATGAATATGGGATGAATAAATATTGTTTAGAATTGCCTATATCATCTAATAATTTTCATAAACGATTTACTTCGTTACTTTACATTCTACTAAACTAACTTTAATAACTTTCTTTTTTCTAATAACAATATTCTAAAGCTTTTTTTACGTTCGTGACTATTGCACGGAATTTTCCTTAAATGCCTATGAAACAATGCACGTTGCACGTTGATGCACATTAGTCGTAAAATATACGTTTAAAGTTATTACAATTTCCATATTTGAAATTATTGGAAAATCGTTTGTTTATTGGGAATTATTGGAATACCTATCTGGGAAATTTTGTTCAGAAGTGATCATTATAGGTATAATTTAAAGAATATAAAAATACATATATGCACGTAGGTATATTGGAACTTTTGCATAAAAGGATTACAATTTATTCATAACGTAAATTCCGGATTAAATACATCTTGTATTCAATTAACAATCTTTGATACTCTTTTGAAAAAATACAAACAGTTACGTAAATTAATGGTATCTAGATATTCCCATAATCAATAAAACGATAAATTTATATTTATTCAAATTGATCCATTTTACAAGTTGTATCGTTGTTTTACAAGCGATATAAATTTCGCATGATTTTAATATATTTAATACAATAGCGATTTAATAAGTTTCACATGCATTAAAGTTATATTATTGCTCGACATATCGCTTTGTTATTTAAAATGCTTTGATGAATATCGTTGCGATACCGTGTACAAACCCAACAAAATTAAACACAAGTCAGTAACGGATCAGTAAATCGTTTAATCACGGAATACGAAAAAGCATATATCGAAAGGCAACAGATTTAAAACAAATCATTAAAATAAATCATCGAAGAAAATATTACAATCTCCGTACGAAATTGGCCTAGCCATAATCCGTTTAACGCGAACCGTGTTGTACAACTAATTAAACCGCAACATAAAACGCGAGTTCACGAAACTTGTTTCATTCTGGCTCGAACAAGTTGGGAACAGGAAGCAACTGACTTTCTGTTTACACCGGACAAATTGTCACTGGGTGTCTCACGGTCGAGTCCTCTTTATCTCATTGAACTACGGCTTAATTCTCCAAACAAAACACACAATGGAGACTATCGTCGTAATTTCTACGATATTCTACCTGAATTCTTGTTATTTTCACAGAGAAAAGCAGTGAAAGACAACAATAAATAAAACAGCGTATACATATATTTCTGTGAGAAGAATTTGAATCATTATAAAACTTAAACTGATCGATTCCATTCTTTGACGCTTTCAGAACCCCTCAACCTACAACTACGGGCATAGCCCGTAGTACGATGATCGGGCCAAATATAACATACAGGGTGGTTGGTAACTGGTGGTACAAGCGGAAGGGGGGTGAAAATATAGAATAAAAAATTTTTTTTAAATTTTTTTGTGAAATCCGTTATAACGTACCGCACGCGAAAACAAAGCCTCAAACGAAAAATTTTTATTGTTTATTTTCGACTTCTTTTTTCGCGTAGAATCACCCCCTTTCCGCTTGTACTACCAGTTACCAACTACCCTGTATAATAGCTTGTTTACGTTTTCGGCCCAAAATTCTCGAACGTAAATCGTAGGTTAAGGGATTAATTATTTAGTAAACTATGGATGTTTAAGTGAATTTACATACCTATTTATAAATACGTCTAGAAAAATAGAACTTACATAGAGATTTGTCTTAAATATTAATTTTACGAACATGGCTTCTAAGTTAGTCTAATTTCAATTACTGTACGGAAATTATTTGTGTAAATAATACTTCTTGATAAGATAAAAAGTGTTTCAAAGCCGAGGGTGAGAAACGTAGTAAAAGTGAGTGTTGTGTATGTGTGCGCCTGACGACGATGACACTGCACTACTGTACTCCCTAGCCGCTAAATTAACCTTGGATAACATCTTCACAAG
>NT_176617.1:34095-118232 GCF_000188095.3 Bombus impatiens | reverse complement strand
GAGAGAGGGGGGGAGGGAGGGAGGGAGGGAGGGAGGGAGAGAGAGGGAGAGGGAGAGAGAGAGAGTAGTGGATGAATTGACGAACTCATCGGCGTTAAGAGGTGAGCTTCTCCGAACGGTGAGAAAATTCTCAGTCGTCTGCGACTGCTGAGACAATGTTTACTAATGAATAATCCTCTCCGACTAATGAGAGAATGATTGTTGTCTCCAAATGCTGAGACAATACGAACTGATCGTTATGGTTGGTTAAGGTTAAACCATATTATACTCTCCGACTGCTGCGAATTGAATTCGATTGGAAATGAAATGCTGAACTGAGACTGACAGCCGATCGCTTCGATATCGCTGATCGACCGATCGACTTAAACGATATTGACTCCACAAGAGTTTGGACATGTTGACGATTGAAAGACTGACGGATGAGACTGTTCTTCCCGAAAACTGTTTGGTTTGTTAAGGTTAGAAATGCTCGCACAAGATTGATGATGATTGAAATATAATTGTTACCACAGGTCGATAAGGTTCCATTTTTACTAAAACTGATATAAATCGTGCATGAAATTAATATTAATCACATTAATATTAATGAAATGAATTAATATTAATGAAATTAATATTAATCACAAAACAGCTACTTTATCTAATCTACCTATCAAGTCTTACAAATCTACTAAATTCTTGAATTTTGTTCTAATACTTCTACATAACTTAACATTAATTCTGATTGCAACACTTTTAAACCAATTAACATTATCGTATCGGATGCCCATACGGAACAAGCATACCTAACCTCAAAATCATCGTTTTGAAATAGTATAACTTCTTTTTGCCAAGCTAAAAGCTTGGCGTTTATTTCCTGATTTTTCTCCGTACAATGTAACCCCATCTCGTCTACTCGTTGTTTTCAACAAAAAAAGGTTGAGAAATTTTTAATAACTACAGATACGAAGCGCACGGCTTTCCAGAACGCAATATTGCACGCGCGCGGAAACACGATTTCTGCGAGAATGAAACTCTTCGGCAGTAGTAAAACCTATGATTTGACCTCCTTTCAGTAATTACCATGCATATGGCTCAGACAAGTACGTCGGTTTATCCGCGCAGAAATGAAGACGCGAAGCGTTTCCACTGAACCAAACATCACCGGATACATAAAAAATTTCATTACAACACATTCGAGCTTTTTTTACGTATGTCATTTGTTTTCGGATTATAAAGTTCAACAAATCTGTGACCTGGTGAATAATACAATCTTTTATTCCGTATATTGTAATTTCATCTTTCTTTCTATTTTTGTTACATTTGTTTATAAATCTCTATAATTCTACGTTTATATATAAATATAACGTAATGATATTAATTTATAAGTTGAAATTGTTATATACACTGTATTTTATATACAGGGTGGTCGGTAACTGGTGGTACAAGTGGAAAGGGGGTGATTCTACGCGAAAAAAAAAGTCGAAAATATAGAACAAAATTTCTTTTTTAATTTTGTTTTAATTTTTTTTTTCTTTTGATTTTTCCATCGAGACAACGATCTACAGTGAGATCCGTTATAACGAGACGTGATAAAGTGCACGCGTACCGAACAAAAATTCAAAGTCGATTTTTTCGAAAACAAAGCCTCAAATGAAAAATTTTTATTCTATATTTTCGACTTCTTTTTTCGCGTAGAACCACCCCCTTTCAGCTTGTACCACCAGTTACCAACCACCCTGTATATTTACGTGTATCGTATCTAGATATTGACATAGTAGATAAGATAATAAATTTACATTTATCTAAATTGATACATTTGATATATTATCTTGTTATTTTTAAAGATGTATAAATTTCATATAATTTAATATTAGGCCTCTTATTAATTAAAAATGACACAAGTTCCAAAAATAATGTACACTTCTGCTGAAAAATATTAGGACAGTTGTTATGCTTATTTCAACAAGAGGAAAAAAGTTGTTAAAGGATTTTAAGCAATACTAATTAATTTAATACGTCATATCTACGATAAAGAGAGCAGATAGTATAGGAAGTGCTAATATATTAACAATTTTAATAAAACAATGCACATAATTTAAAATTAGTAATCTGCATGAAGTTTTGTCGGGATCCTAATAATTTAAAAGGTATCCTAATAATTTTGATTTTTTAGTATTTATAAGAAATCCAATATATAAATAAAATAAATTTTAATGCATGTATAAAAAATAATATGCGAGATTCCTATTTATGTACAGGATTTAGTATACATATGTTATACTTTCAAATCCTTGTGAATATATACAGTAATGTGTTTACAAGTAAGTACATAATTTTTATTGTTAAACATAACTTTCCTTACAATGTTACCTACAGTATTTTCGTCTAAAATTTTCAATAAAAAAGGGTATCGCACGTACATGTGGTCTCTTTCGTAAAAAATATTGTTATCTATGTAATCCTTCTGCTTCCTATTGTTATTTACTGCATTTTAGGAATGCAATATTATATTGTAATGAATCGGTACCTGCATGTGTTAAAAGGAAATATTCAAAGTCTCTCGTGTGACATTTTTTTCTTCTCAATACATGTGATTGTGAAACGATAATTGATCTCTAAAAAAATTTAATATTAAAAATAACCAATATCATTTAAAAAATATATGTAAAAAACGTTATAGTTAATTTTTAAAAAATTTTAATATTTAATAGCATTATTTTCCCGCAACTTGAACCAATTTCATAAAAATAATACTTTGTTCGTCAAAATATAAATTTTTCAATATGTTTCCCAAACATATGTAATTAACATAGTTTGTAATTATGAGATATTATGTTTCGCATTCGAATCTACTGGAAGAAAAGAGAATTTACCTAAAAAGCGAATACCGATTCAAAGGAAATTTATCGAGTTCACTTTATTCCAGAAAATTTTGGAGAATATAATTGAAATCCGGTTCACTTGGTTAATGGGAACAATTTCGAAGCATAACAAAACTAAAGAAGTCACTTATGTCTGGAGAAATTACCATTAAATCGGACGGAAGCGTAACGAGGCTCATACGGAACGATGGTTTTAAACTGAAAACGAGGAGGACAACCGGAGCGAAAGCAGAAATGAGAGAAAATGGATAGTGTCAGCGTCGACCAATCTACTTGCACCCGAGGGGATAAACTTTCAATTGCTGTAACTTGGTAACAAGGATAAATTGGATATTTTGTTACGGACTTGCAGTTTTGACGTCACGTTGCCCTGCATGGCGTTGTATCGCACCATGATATTCCATTCAACTGACCAGAAACTGAAATTTTTGTTTAATAGACGCCAGATGACGTGTAAAGTTCGTGTAAATGTCGTATCGATTTAGCAAAGTAAAGAGGATAACACGTTTTGTGCAACAGAATTTTCATATTAACGCACAAAATGAATAGTTTTCAAAATGAATTAACTAAACGTATGCGAACTAAAATTTAACTTGTTGATAGCGTGGGGAGTCATGATATTGTACATCAATACTTTTAAAATTGAAGTTATATATTTTGTATTGTAAGATTTAGAAATTAATTCAGTGCCCCCTTTCTATAAATTTACCATTTATTTATCGGTTTTGTTTTTGGACTAATTCCAGTTTATGCACATGATAGAAAGTTGTTTTCTCCGATACCATTTCTTACAACTTTTATATATCATTGCACTTTCGTCCAAAGCAGAACAAATCATTACATTGTTATTAATTCGCGATGTTATTTGTTTTAGCAATTTATACTATATTTAATAAATGTCAACATTGATCCTTGAAAATCCCAAAATGGTTAGAAAGTGCTTAACCCCTTAACCTACGACTTATGTTCGAGAATTTTGGGCCGAAAACGTAAACAAGCTATTATATACAGGGTGGTTGGTAACTGGTGGTACAAGCGGAAAAGGGGTGATTCTACGCGAAAAAGAAGTCGAAAATATACAATAAAAATTTATAGAATAAAAAAGAACGTCAATCGAGACAACGATCTACAGTGAGATCCGTTATAACGAGACGCGATAAAGTGCACGCGTACCGAGCGAAAATTCAAAGTCGATTTTCTCGAAAACAAAGCCTCAAACGAAAAATTTTTATTCTATATTTTCGATTTCTTTTTTCGCGTAGAATCGTCCCCTTTCTGCTTGTACCACCAGTTACCGACCACCCTGTATATATTTGGACCGATCATTGTACTACGGGCTATACCCGTATTTGTAGGTTAAGGGGTTAAATTTAGAATGGATTACTTATAATTAATTCAATGTCAGTATTAGTATATTTGAAAATGAAGAAAAACTCCTATCAAGCTATTTTCTGCATAGATGAATTCGATATTATGTTATTCTATATGTGTCACCTTTTATTTTATCTTTTTATTTTTGATTTCAAAGGAAAAATCAAATAAAACGTACGACTAATAATTACAAAGATTAACAGTAGTATTAAAATGAAAATGATCGATACTAATGAATCGAAAAGGAATTTTGTTGTATCGCAACGATCAGTCGAATGATACGTCGAAAACATAATATAAAAATATAATATATGTAAATACAAGAACACGTTTGATATCATAGCAGAAACTGACGTGAGCCGAATTACAATTTTTCAAAGAGTTAAAAAATTTTAATGTTAAAAATAAAAATTTAAAAGTCGATTATGGGCACATCATTATACAAAATATTTTCACCACGCAATCTTCCGGTTAAAGGTTATTTTCTGTGTGATGTAGAAAACAATATAGGAGGAATCTCGTTGACGCTATGTGAAGTCAACGCTGTTTATGAAAAGGCCAGATACTTCCTTATCCAAGGCAATAAAGTTAATGAGAAACGAAATTATTTTCTTATTACAAGCATACATGTTGATGACAATATTTGTACTACAATTTGGTAAACTTTAAGCTACCTCAATTTAAAAATTTGTTGTATCTTATCTATATTTTTATCTTAATCCAAATAACTTAATATCGTCGTAATACTGTACACATGGCAGAGTTGGAAAATAAAATTCAATTTCATTTCATCGAAATCGACTTGTATGCACTACAAAAACGATTAGTTATCGTACAGTAAGTAAGTTTTTTTTTGAAAAACGATTGAAAACAAAATGCAGTATTGGTTTCTTAATATTAGCTACATTTAAATTAATAGTCATTGGACTACGAATATTTATGTATTGATGCGAAATTTTAAAGTGGAGAAATACATAGAATACTCATAAAAATACAAAAAAACATATGTATATGAAAAATAAAATATATAAAATACCCAAAGTATGGTACTCGTTACGATATTTAATAGATAAAACAAATCTCTCTTAAAATTTCATTGGTTTTACTGTGTTTAGAAAATACCAATTTTAATAATTACAATGGCTCTTAAATAACTTCGTTAATAAAATTTCCGTAACATTCAACTATTTGACTGAATAGAGTCGTCACTTATTAATAGTATACTTATCATACGCCCATAAGCCTTTTTTTTAAAAAAGCTTCTTAATTATAGTTTCGAAGCCATAAACAATTGCGATAAATTTTCAACTAGAAGTACGTAAATCTCTCATGTATCTTTCATTGCATTAATGATCTAACAAAACTGGCAACCAATTTACAACCAAATAACATCGCACATTATAATTCTAAGGTAAAATTCAACTTCCTTCCATCGAAAACAATACGTACAATACATAATATTAAGCATTACAATCACCACAAAATGATTGTTTGATGCAGATTTGTTTAAAAATGTTGCCACAAAATTGACCTTGGTTTAGGTTACATTTTTTTATTTGCATCGTATTCTACTCACCACGAGGACCTTTGTCAAAGGAACAGGTTACAACTCCCCAAAGGTGACGTTAAAGTTCCATTAGCTATTTTTACATTATTTACACCATGTCTATATTTCGCAGTCAGATAGAAAGTAAATAACGAAATATTAATGATATTAATGAGGAAATAGGTAATTATTGAAGCAACTAACTTCGTGATTTCATATTATTACAAAATTATAATACTTACTGTACGAGAAAAACTCCTCTAACAAGAGTAGAATAACATCGAAAGAATGGTTCCTTTAACAAATTCGTACCTCGTGATGAGTAAGATTATCATGTAAAAAAACCAATTTGAACTTGAATATCAAGGTCAACGTCAATATTGTCGCAACGTTTTTTTAACAAATCTCCAACGATTCAGAAATGTAAAATGACGCTGTGCTATTCATGGCACTTACTTTCCTCGCATCCCGTAGATAACAAAAGAAGCGACTAGCAATTGCGTAATAATTGCAAATTTGAATCCATAGATTACACAATAGTTACGCCAATGCTGATGAATCGGTAACCAAAAACACACGAACCTTCTATAAATCTATGTTGAACACAGACAAAATACAATTGAAATTTCAGTGGGAGAATGAATGCATAATATATAGAACGCTAAGCAAGACAGGTACATGCCAGGATTCTAATCAAGCTTAAACGGGTGGCTTTCATTCTCTTATAAACAATGTGTTTCGAAAATTACGCAGCCAACACTAATTCACTAGTTAATTAAATCTTACTACGAAGCCAGCTGCGAAGGGAGAGGAAAGAAAAAGGCGAGGCTAATCTAACGCGAATTTCATGAGAACTGGTGCATTTGTTTATGGATATTTAAACAGCGTTTGCTTAAACCTGTGAAGTGTAAAGAAGTATAACGAATGTTTCGAAGGTTCTCTCTTGAATACTTTTTCTATTAAAATACAGTAGTAATGGCCAAGGGTAGTAATTTAGAGCTCATTTTTCATTATTCACCTTCGGGTTGCGAATACTTGCAGTTATCAAAGATAAATGGTTTGCTATTAGATTGGTAGATATCAGAAATATCCCTCTTTTTAAACAAAATTTTAATTGTGTTACGATTTTTTAATTTTTATCACACTGTTGCTCTTGCTTCAATAATGGGAAAGAATTTAGCACAAAATTTAGTCGAGAAACGATATTTTTATATTTTTCTGAACGTTGAAAAAATTTTTTTAGTGGTAGAAAAACACGATTATTTTGAAAATAACACAAAATACATATAACATAGTTAAACAAAATATTCATTTTCCCTTCGAAACAGCATATTTTTAGTGAAAATAATTTTCACATAATTCTATATAGTGTTTCTAACAATTATCTATTTTCATTATTTTGTGTGGAAAAGCTTGTCGATTCTAGAGATTTAAAAGCCATCGAAGTCTTGTATTTTAAACTCCTGTAGATTATAAGCGTGAGTTTTCCCTAAAAGTACTCCCATATCAGCAGATTGTCTAAGTTTTTATAAATATTTTCATACACGTTTATGGCACACTACGTCGCAAAATTAAAGGATCGTGAAATTTTGACCGAGAAATTGTCAATATGCGAGCTGATAAAAAAGAAAATCGTACAACAATCTCACTTTAAAGTGTGGAGCCTTCGCTTTCACAGCCTAATTTTTCTTCAAAATAATTAAACTTTTTTAAAGATCCTTTTTCGTTGCAAAATAGAGTGGGAAACTGAAATTGCCGTTTTTACCAAACTTTTACAGATTCAAGCTACTCTACAGAGTCGAAAATAACTTTTTTGGGACTCGTTTTAAAATGAAGGGAAGTCACCTCTTTACGACGACGTCTAAAAAGTTGATGTACGATCTTTTTTCGCTGTTTTATCGCTCTTTAAATAAAAAGTGTGCCGCTGGCATTGGCATAACCCACGCTACAGCACGAGGTTTCATGGTCGGACTTGTACCTCGTGTGTGATGTTTAGTATGTATCTAGTATGTGTGTTCAGTGAGTTTGCAGTATATGTCTGTCTAGCATGTGTTTTATAATAGCGATGGGGGTAAAGGTCTTCACCCTTTAAAATGAGAACAGATAGATTGTTGGTATGTCTTTGTACACAAGGTTATAACAGTTCAAATATCGACAATTTTTCGGCCAAGATATATGAGAAACGTATGAGAGAAGCATAGCGATCCTTCGATTTTTTGGTATACTACGTAAGAGCAGAGAACTCCCTAAATTGATATGACCCTCACAGTTAATCTAATGGGATTAATTATGGGATCAATTGAATTGGAAAATAAAGAAGTATTACTCAAACGAAAGGAATTCATAGAAGCTTTTGTAGAGTAATTGGAAAGCAATAAATAAACAAGAAAGTTATAAGAATTAATACAAAGGAAGCGAAAATTGTATAAAATAGACATAAAAAAAATATTCGTTACTTTAATCAACGGAATATTTACAAAAATATAAAATTTTGTTAGCAGCTATTCCAACGATTTTAATGTATTTTATTAGTTTTCGTGTATATACGTAGAGGAAAGACAAATAAAGCAATACCAGGTAGAGTAAAAAATTTAAGAAATTCGCACATGTACACCGAATATTGGAGGATACATTTAACAGCATAGAAATTTTTATATATTCTTTTTCTTTTATAATTTTTTATATTTTTTCTATTATACGCTTTTTTATATGGGCATCTAAAAAAACAGAAATTGCTAAAAAAATCTCATAGATATCTGTAGATGAGTACATATCAGGGAATCGCTGTATCATATACATCTGTATATACACTATACACGTAGCTGCATTGGTATGTGAAAACCGATAGCTGCGGTTGTCCACATGAGGACGGCTGCTCGTGGCTACCCCAGTACCCCATCCTTCGTTTAACAAAGTAATGAAACGCCGATATTCATACCTTCGTAAAAATCCAGATATTTATATTTAATGGCCTCCCGAGGGACATTTTCATGGACAATTACCAATGTTACTTGCTAAACGACTAGCTACTATCGCAGTTAAATATATGTATATACGTTCGAGTATGTCATATCAAATAATAACAAATTTGTTTTATCATATTTTACAGATTCTGCAAAGCAAAATAAAATTTCGTACAATTTGGCCCAAAATCTGCTAGTAATAGATAAGATTTCGTGTAATTTTAAATAAGACTAATATTAAAGTAAAATATTGAAAATATACTTCATATTTCTAGTTAATTAGAGCTATAAAAAGCGTTTTGGTATGAATATTGTAAAAGATAAAGGAATTATTTGTTTGTATTTTATGAAATATATTTCTATTGTATCTTTTATTATATTTTGTTTATCATGTTTTTTACGCTTTTTTTATCATTTTTTCTAAGAAAATATAACGTCGGTCAATGAAACAAGAGCAAGAAGTAATTAGTGTAAAATAGATTATTCCCTAACTATTCCACAAACACAGAAAAATATAACATAGCATTCTATGGTTAAAACAACGATTATTAGTAACATTCCGCACTACTATTGCAAAAATTTCAGTTTACAATAAAACTCTTCGTTCATAACGTAACATAAGTCCATGCGCTTAATCATTTCCAGTTATCCACTAAAAATTGTTATAATAAATAAATGTACACTTTATGATGTTAATATATTACATTGAAAAAAATATATATATATGTCGGATTATCGTTAGAATTTAGGGCGCGTAACAATTCTTCACTTGAATTAGCCATCGTTTTGCTCAACAGAAATTATATTTACAAGTGCAAAAATGATTTTTACAAAGTTTGACGAACAACCGTGCTGTTTAAACACGCAAGATGCAATCGACAATGTTCTTGAGTTCGATAACGAATCCACGGTCAACGGGATAACTCTTTCTAATCGTAGAATACTTTTAAGCACAAAATACGATTTGCTGGGACGCTCGATGTGTAACTTTCCAAGGCGACAATTAGGCGCAATATGTCCCTCCCTCCTCATGGCATTTGAAGCAAGTTACCTCCGACGATGCGGCTAGTCGGTTTTCCTTTGGGTTTGTGTTTTCAGGTGACACTCCGTTCTCCTATGTCCGTGAGCACCACAGCGGTAGCACTTAATCCGAGAAACTGATGGCCTGCTTCGTTTAGCTTCAGGTTCCGCCGGTGAATTATTTGACGAAGGTACCAGTCTCTTTCTCGCGTAAGAGAGAGCTCTCATTTCCTTATGGAATTGATCCTGGGTTTGGATATCGTTCATAAGTGCTATCCGTTCGACACGCTGGTCATGCGAAATCAGTCGTAGGAGGACGATGGCGTTGATTAGTTCGGCGTAGGTTGGATCTCCCCATTTCGCCGACAGAAGAGAACGAAGACGATTACCAAAAACCCCCGTGGTTTCGTCCTTCAGTGGTTGTTCGTTGAACATCCCCGTTAGCAATGAGGTTGCCGTTTCCATGCCACCATAACGCGCAAGAAAATGTTCCGTAAACTTTGTCCAAGTAAGACCACTGACCGGAACTTGCGTAAGCCACTGTGCTGCTGTACCCTCTAGAGCACGACTTATAGTGAGATATAACACGTCGTCTTGTAGAGGCCTTTTTCCTATAATCACACTAACAGTCGCGCACCACACAGCTGGGTCAGCGCCCGCGATTTCGGGGTTAAAACGTGGTAACACTAGCTGTACAGGTTCCGTACTCGGTCTTTGCTCCCTCGGCTGAGTTAATCGGTCCACGATTCTCATGAGTTGTTCCGTGGTTATACACGGGCCTGATCCCACTTTTGCTGTCGGGTTATGATTAGAATTTTGGGCGAGGAACAAATCTTCACCTGGATTACCCATTGCTTTACAAAGCCGAGATTATATTTACACGTATTTACAAGACTACTACAAAGCTTAACAAATAATAACTCTAATGAATAATAAGTTTGACGAATAATAAGGTTAGTGAATAATAAATTGTACGAATAATAAGTTTAACAAATAATAAATCCAATGAATAATAAGTTTGACGAATAATAAAGTTAGTGAATAATAAATTGTACGAATAATAAGTTTAATGAACGCTATTAACAATGTTTTTGGGTTCAAACGATTCCACGGTCAACGGGATAACTCTTCACTAAGCGTAAACTAATCTTAGGCACAGAAATACGACTGTTGAAAGTACTCGATGTGTCACTCTCCAAGGCACTCGCACGAATGCCAGCCTCGTGGAGATTTTTCTCGCTGTACGATTACCTTTTGTTTTCTATACTCGTTTGGAAGCATCGAGGAGGTTCCAAACGCCCGTTGCTAGGCAGCCTCTGCTTGGAATTTGATACGCACTCGTTGGAAGCATCGAGAAAGTTCCAAACGCCGTTGCTAGGCAGTTTCTGCCTGGAGTTTGATTATTAATACAATGAATGTCCTATTGTATCGGCACCTCCGAGGCAACATCACACGTGGCTAGGCCCGCTTCCGAGGCCGCATGCCGCCACAATCACATTTCTCGGAAAACCCATGCAACCACTCCAGACCTCCGTTAGACAAAACGCCCATCCCGTGACCAATTGTCACCTCGAACCCAATCTCGCTATCACAAATCTCGAACAATTACAGCTATGATAAAATCTAGGCTAGAGTACTAGAAAAATTAAAAAAAAAAATTTTATTCTATATTTTCGACTTCTTTTTTCTCGTAGAATCACCCCCTTTCCGCTTATACCACCAGTTATCAAGCACCCTGTATAATAGATACATATGAAAGAATTTTATTACAATCATGAAATGTTAAATTTACTTCCATTCATACATGTATTTATATCCTTTGCATATTGGTATTAAATATAAAATTTTGATTACCAATTATTAATGAAGAAATTTGTTTAAAACTTAATAACTATCTATTCAGATAATATACGAACAGTAAGACAATATTTTTACAAACTGTCCCTAGAGAAGTAATAATTTTATGTACGAACTAGGTGTGGCCCATAACTTCTTCTGCGTGGAATTGGACGGAACTGATAAGAATTTAATTTCGCGATTCTCAATCCACTGTCATTTATGACAGAATTCAATATAGTAAATAATATTCGTGAAATATTTATGGGAATACCGACTGTCGACTGTCGATCCAACAAAGCGTAACCGTGTAGTGGAAAGCTGTTAATCCGACTTGGCCATTTATGCTCATTGCTCTGTTCCCTGAGGAGTAAGCGTAATAAAATATAGCCTATGTCCATCCGGAGGAAATACACTTTCCAGTGGTAAAAATATTATCCAAATCGGCTAAATAGCTTCTGGGATTATCTCGGACACACACGCACATATCTACAGACCTTCTCTCTTTGTAATATTAGTATAGATTATGAATGTTGTAATTCAAGCCAATACGATAAAATTCCTATAATTAATCATTTTATAAATCTGTTGGAAGAACTTGCAATTTATTTTAAAATAGCCCGTCCAGAAATTGTTCAGAAATGTCGAAATATTCAAATATTTCACAGAGCAAAAGACCAAATATAACAATCTATAAATCTAATCAGAATCTTATTTTACTCGATACGAAAAATGAAATCATCGACTGTAATTCTACTACGAATGAATCAATCAATACCAATAAAAAGGTATATTAATAAAACGTAGTATTATAGTGAATAATACGTAAATATGATTTAAAAAATGTAGATATAGATATATATATAACTTCTTATTATTAACTACATAATTTATACTTACATGTCTAAATAATTTACGATTATTCTTTATAGAAAAAATCACTAATGGTTTTATTTTCTTTTGGAAATGTAATAAAAAAATGGCTACTTTCTTATTCTTCCTTATTACTATTTCAAGCTTAAAATACAATATTTTCTTACACTGAATATTTTGGAAATGATAATCGTAAAATTATTTTATTATTAATTTCATTTAAATTATTTATCATATCGAAGCGGCTGTTCCTTATATTTATGCAGTTGAAATATTTGTACAAACTATTTTTCATTTAAACAGCATCTTTTCTACTTTTCCTCGTCGCTTCCATTCCATTTATCGTCACATGCCGCCTCAGATTACGTCCAACAAATTTAATTTCAGCCCATAATTCACAAAGATTAAAGCAGAACAGTGGTTTAATTAGGAGCGACGAAAAAAGCACGGTTGGAAACTACTTTTCAAATGATATTGTACCGAATCCAGCACTGCCAAGTTTTTAATGAGAACCGTCGACGCTTTCTATCGTCAAAATGAAATTCTATCAGCCATTCTTCTTACACATTCAAAAGATTTTGTATAAAAATTTCTTTTCATGCTCCATTCTGTGACTCGTACCCTCGACACAGTAGATCATTTTTTTCCGGAAATATTTTTCACAACGCGTACTTATTAAATTACATATTCGGTTTCAATTTCAATTAAATTTCCTGTCAAGGTGATCTATATCATAATTAATTGCGCAAAAATTTATCACACTTATTTATCATGTTAGTACTACGTCATTTTTTACTATTATGTAGTCGGGTGGCTAAAAGAGCGATATCTTTAGAAAAATCGCCAATTTTGAAATATCTAGAAAAATTCATTCCAAAGTTGTGGTATGTACTAAAATAAAAGTATCATCGTTAAACGATAAAATTAGACTACCTATACTATGCTATACTATACTATACAATATACTATACTATACTATATACAAAGCTATAGAGATACAAAGTCAGGGACTGGATAAATAGCGAAAGATAGAAAAAGGACAAAATGGATGGGATATACGATAATGGTGGATCTGGAGTAATTGCGCGCGACAATAAATGCTATTTTCCCCGCATCTGACTGCAGAATGTAAGCACGTTACAAATAAAGTGAGTCTAAAAGCTAATGGACTTTAAACATTTTTTTTCCAAAAGAATGGTCGAATTGCGACCCATGGTCTTTTTGAAATTTTTGATTTTCACGACGAATAGAATACGATGCCATAATAAATGCATGACCTTGAATTTTAAGGTTTGTCAATTTACCTTTTTTCGCAGATCTCCACCGATTCTGAGGTGTAGAATACATCTGTGATAATTAGGACAAACATTTTCCTACATCGTATTATTTACATACCTAAATTGTCCAATTTTGTGTCAACAATGTATATAAAAAAGTAGTATATTTCAGAAAAGCGGAGTTACCAATAGAATGAGTTTGAATTATCCATATGTTCACTTAAGTTTTAACATGTTTGTGTTTAACTGCAACGAGTGTTTATTCGATCTGTCATTGTTTGTTTCTTTTTAAGAGCGTTTATTAACAAAGACTCTTACATTGTCCAATTATATACAGGAAAATTATGTTTATGGACAATTATATACATGTAACATCTTACGAAACATGCCCATTTAATTATTCAACACAACAAAAGTTTACGATTCTTATTTAATTAACAATTACTCTGTCGGTGTCTATTCACCGGTACAAAACCATAAATTTAGTATGAATTTTTAATTACGCGACGTATTATTAATCTTCCTCTCATATCGTTTATGAGAGATATTTTCCGATGCAGCTTTTTGCGATATCAGATGCAACTGTCTAAGAAAACAAAAAAGCAATCGTTTGAAATTAGGTTTAAATAGGTCTAATTTAAAATTAAATGATTTTAAAAACATTTATTCGTTTAGAATTCCGATTTGTATGTCATTTTCATTTTACATATGTATATAAAATAATAAGCTAAACATGAAACAAAATTCTACGATAAAAGCTCAATTGGTAATTATGTACGACCGCGAAATGTGTTAACAAAGTCAACATTCTGAACAACTTTTTCCTGTACATACAACCAATGCCTGCAGAGAGATAAAGATTTTTGCATTTCCGCTACAAAAGGTTAGTCGTCGTTTATACTGTAAAATGTTATCGGGCCAACTTTTATGGATTTCATGTTAAAATTTAAATCCACAGGCTAAGACTCTTTTTACCCACGATGTAAAAACTCTCCAGCTCGCTTTCGGCTTTGTGAAAGCTGTTTGAGAAGATAAAACTCCGTGTTCACCGTGCTATTAACACATGAAAAGCAATAAAACCGTCCTTAGACTGGCTGAGGAATTTCTATCGTACATCAACTTCTAACTTCTCTTCGTTTTGCTACAGCCAGCCTTCGTCGTCCTCAAAATACGCGTTCTAGTACCATTAACGACGCGCAGAAAATTTAATTAACAAACTCTTGGTTTCCTTCCAACCTACAAATCATTAATTTTTTTCTTTTTTTTTTTTTGTCGGAATCGTTCGAGAACATTTATTAATCTGTTAACTGGGGAAGAATAAATAACGAATTATTGGATTGGCAACTAATTGATTGCGGATTTTGTCAATACTACCTAATGGCAAAATCAGCAATCACTTAGTTGCCAAGCCAATATACAGGGTGGTTGGTAACTGGTGGTACAAGCGGAAAGGGGGTGATTCTACGCGAAAAAAGAAGTCGAAAATATACAATACAAATTTTTCGTTCGAGGCTTTGTTTTCGAGAAAATCGACTTTGAATTTTCGCTCGGTACGCGCGCACTTTATCACGTCTCGTTATAACGGATCTCACTGTAGATCGTTGTCTCGATGGAAAAATTAAAAAAAAAAATTAAAAAAAATATTTGTTCTATATTTTCGACTTCTTTTTTCGCGTAGAGTCACCCCCTTTCCACTTGTACCACCAGTTACCAACCATCCTGTATAGTAATTTTGCACTGATATATTCAAAACTACTATATGTATTACTTAATATAATACTGTATTTTATAAATTTTTATTCTGCACTGGATTTTTATTCTTACAACTTTTTATTATCGGTAGGTATGCTTGTAACATTTGTCAACAATTGAAGATCAGATAAACTGCAACATTTCATATATCAGACGATTCATCGAAAATTATTTCACGTCAGCGTCACCGGTTGCCTGATGGCGGGCGCATGCTACTCCGCCTCAACTTGTAACCAGCGATTTTTCTTCTTTATTTGTACAATTTTAAAAACAGTTATTTTTTTATAAATGGGTTAAGTTTAGATTAGGATATATAAAAGTGTAATTATAACTTAAATTTAATTCAGAATTTTTGTGAATATTTTGGAAACTAAGACCGAGCAGCAGTTACATGTATAGGAAAAAGTTGTTTAGAATATTTCAAAGTCATTAAAATCGGTAAGATCTCCGCTATTCCCAAAATTGCCTAAATATGATAGCTAATATAAAATAAATATTACGAAATATAAAATAATAATTTTTAAATTTTACGACATTTCTATCACAATCTCTGATAATATCGTTCGAAGAAAATCGAATTTCTTATTGTATTGAATCTTAATATAATGTTTTATATAATTTTTAAAAATTCATATAAAAATGAAGTAAGTATAGTGGAAATAGTAGTACAAAATTTAGAAGTAATATTTGTAATCTGTACGTGATTAATAATAAGTGGCCGGTTCGCTGATAATTATATAGATTTTTGTAATATTGATTAAATAAAAATATTATCGATGAAGCCATGTATTTTATAATTCATTATGCACTCCTTTCTTATTTGATTATAAGATAAATTTCTCGGTTGTTAATCAAATTGTCCCTCAGTAACTAATCTGATTCTTACACGAATATAAATAGTTTGCAGTTAATCTTAATCTATTTCTAATTAGTTCATAGTACTTATAAATGATAGTACTAATAAATGATTACGTTGCTAATTGTAAACGTTTGAAATTTATCTCTTGCTTTCTTAATCATAATTAAAGAAATTTTAGAGCGTTACTGTATACAGATAGTAATATTGTATTTGATATAATTATATTAATTCTTTGTAGTACAGAAAACAAGAAATGTTCGTGAACCAGTGTCGTTCCGAAGCTTAACAAACAAAAATAATAAATAAATAATTAAAAGAAAGATTTGGTTATGTGTGTATAGTACATACAAATATTTTGCCAACTATTGGCGAATTCTTGATATTTGGCTTGTGTCTTGATGTGACTTGAACCATTTCTACTTTAAAGGTCGATGAGCTTTTCGTCTTCTAGCTATAAATGATAAGTGACTAAAATGCCACAGGGGACATCAAGGGGTTGTTTGTGTTTCAGTGGTTTAGGAACGTACGTGGAATTTTCAGAGCTAGTAAATGCATGATATGAGTCTAGTATGTGTATGACGCTGGTTTAAAGATACGGTGAAACTCCTGGAGTAAAAAAAGGTCAAACAAAGGAAGAGCATAGATCAGGATTGAAATTGTGAAATTAAAATTAAAAGTCAAGACGTTAGCACAGAAGCGCGAAAGATCTTTTAATTAAAGTTCTATGTTATAAAGTTAACCAAATATTAAAAAATACATCTTTAGACCTTTCAATCATGTTACTAATTTTTGTTCTTTGGCCCTATGGCAAAAAGCAATCTTCGATGTTTAAATGAATCTCATACTGGTATTGTAGAGGAAAAATAAATTTTTATATACAGTAGGAAACGAGAATGGATGGACAAGTATCAATGAAATATTGTTAAATGGTACTTGTTTATGCAAAAATATAAATATCAATTTCAATTATGTACTAAATAATCTATGTACTGTAAGAATATATAACAGATAAAATTTAAGTATACGCACAACACTAGTACTAGTCCAATTAAATTTCATTGATGCAGTACTTCTTTTACATCGTTCTTTTAGAAGTTATTGGCTAATTGAGCAAGAAATGTATTTATTTCTCTACAAAAAGCCTCAGAAGATAAATATTACCTACTATTATTAATAATTGATCAAACAAAATTTGTCTTACATCTCAAAAGGAAAATTCAAAAATTTCTTAAAAGAAATAAGAAAAATATACCTCGTATCTTATATTCTCGTTTATAACTTTAAAATATTTAAAACTTTTATTTCAAAATTACTATATTCGCATTAACAGCAATTGAAATTTTCTCATATCTACAAAACCTGTATTTTTATGATAAATATAAAATTACCTTGGTACTTAATAACTGAATTACGGATACTGGACTGTAAAAATAAGAAAGTTAGACTTAAATAAAAATTTCTTTCACCATCTACATTTTATAACGAGTACTCTACTTTGAATATTTTGGATATATTCACATATTGCATTCGATTTATTTTCGTACATTTAATTTTTCCAAACAGCAATCTATCAATAATTTCGATAAAAATAAAAAATATATATTTACTAAAATATATACATATAATGTAATTACAAGAATTTATCAGTTATCTCTTATTACTGATCTACTCGCACAAGAAACTTTCATTATGCTCCCTCGAGAAATTCCCCAGTGAATTATAAATTAGAGATCTAGTTCAGATGTCTACATTAATTATAAAGGAGCGTTGTTTTCGAAGAAATATTTTTTCTCGTGATAATTCCTGTGTTTATGAATATTCAAGAACAAATTGCACTTAAACGTAAGTCATTCGCTGCAGTTTATTTTGTGCTTTCTTGGCAGCTTCCTAATATTAGTTATTTCAAACGTTGGACAATTTTTTTGACCAAATGTTTATGAGAATTAAGTGATGAACATGCCTTTTCATTACGAGAGCATATCTTTTCAAAAAACTGAAGGATTTTTCTACGAGGTAAGTATAATCTGTTTGTTATAAGAAAAAAGATTATAATTTCAATGAAAAATTATGAATTGGTCATTTCGGCTGCTGTGATAATCCTATTGTATTTATTTATTATCTTGTTTCTATCTTGTTCTGAATAGCATGATCTGAAACCAGATCTACTCATCATCATCAGGATAAAAATTCAAATTGTTTATATCGAGTATATGTATAACACTTTAGGCATTAATAAACTTTTGTATCAGAATGTGCCCATGTTATCCATTTTATTTAAAATGAGTGAAAAATATTGACGGATTGTCTAACTTCTTAGTTAAGAACTATACAACAGTAGACCTGAAAAGAATTTGATAAAACCCAGATTCCTCGCCTGCTTAATCCCTTTTTAGTAGCAAGACTTTCAGAATACATACTTATATAAGCCATAGTCCTAGTATCAGAATAGCGTGTACAGCCTTAGATCCCACAATACCAAGCAGTGCTGTTTGCAACCATTATATTGTTCCCACCAAATGTTCTCAACTAAACCCAGTGCTCTTAAACTCTAACTCTCTCTTTGTTAACACTGTGTTTACAAAGATGTAGAAACAATAAGCAGGAAAACAATAAGTGTAATAAAGCATCCTCGCCTGATCTTGAGAAATAAGGATCAATTTTATCTAACTGAATGTCCAACGTAACAAACATTAATGCGAGTATATTCATAGTAGATATACATACAGGGTAGGGTGGTTAATCGTTTCTGCATATGGATGATCCAAGTAATCTATCTAAGTACATACATATACAGGGTGATTGGTAACTGGTGGTACAAGCGGAAAGGGGGTGATTCTACGCGAAAAAAGAAGTCGAAAATATAGAATAAAAATTTTTCGTTCGAGGCTTTGTTTTCGAGAAAGTCGACTTTGAATTTTCGCTCGGTACGCGTGCACTTTATCGCGTCTCGTTATAACGAGTCTCACTCTAGATCGTTGTCTCGATGGAAAAATTAAAAAAAAAATTTTATTCTATATTTTCGACTTCTTTTTTCGCGTAGAATCACCCCCTTTCCGCTTGTACCACCAGTTACCAATCACCCTGTATATGTATGTACTTAGATAGATTACTTGGATCATCCATATGCAGAAACGATACGCGAGCATGCTAACGGAGCCGCAATTGGTTCTCACACGATTGGTCGACTTAATTGCTCGTGCCGGCGATTCCATTTACCCGGCATTAGCTATTATCAATTAAGACTGACTAAATCGCGATTGTCATGAGTAATTAATACCGGTGGCTTGATGGAAACGGTGATTCAGCGTTCCTTAACATTGTCGATGCCGGGTGTCGTGCAACGACGCGCGTCACGACGACACATCCTGGAAAAAGCTCACACAGTCTCCATTCATCCACTGATAATAGGTCGTGAGCATTACGGTACAACGGGTCGCTACAAAACTTCTGTCTTCAACTATTTACCGTTTCACGTCTATGAATTAAAGAGGAACTACACAAGGCCAGCCATAGTTTCCTCTGGAGATTTCGCGTCGTCTACCATGCTCCTCTTTCGACAATGGCTATACGAAAACGATATAGCAGCTCGTTTCGGGTACACCGTGAATTACGGGCACATTTGCAACGAGCTGCTCTCTCTGTGTTCGTTCTTGGAAGTGATCCCTTAAGACGTACGTTGAAAGATAAATTATTATAGGAGATAGAATATTAGATAGCAGTAATTGGTTATACAACAATGTACAGTACAATAATTTTAAGCTGTTTATGTTATTGGATCGAATGAAGATATTTTTAAGAAACGTTTTCGTATATGCGACTAAAACTTTAGATATTTCCCCTATAGTGCTGGTTTTTTTCTGATTCATAAATGTATTGAACATGGTGAAATAAATACTATCTTGCTATCTTAATATTATCTTAGTATTGTAGAACAGATGTGGGAAAATATGTAAAAAAATAAAAAGTAGGGTTTTAGAATAAATGAAAATAAATAAATGAATAAATAAATGAATTTAATAGAAAATTATTCAGCAGCATCTCTCACAAAACTGCTTTTTTATCAGAGAATAAATACCAAATTATTCTATTGTAACCAATATCTTTCGATTCATTGTAATTACTAATGCGTAGATTAAATATTATACTTTAGAAATAATAATAAAATCAAAATAATGATAAATATCTTCTTATATACATATTTTCTTTTCTCAAAATACTTATGTTCGAAAACAAGAACAAATAAATCTAAAAATTGACCTATCACTTAAACATTACCTAATTAAATAAGAGTAAAAGAATCAAATTATAATTATAATTGTAATTGTAATTATATTTCCCCATCTTGTGTTTCAAAGTAGGTAAATATGCGAATTACTCGACATTCCGTAGATAAACAGTACTTATTATTATATGCACATTTTTACGTGTTTCACTTTTTTAATTCTCATTAAAAATCTTTATATTTCAATGGTTTTAATCTGATATATGCATAAAATTCAAAGAATGACGTAAAGACTTAAGAATATACAGGGTGGTTGATAACTGGTGATACAAGCGAAAAGGGGGTGATTCTACGCGAAAAAAGAAGTCGAAAATATAGAATACAAATTTTTCGTTTCAGGCTTTGTTTTCGAGAAAATCGACTTTGAATTTTGGCTCGGTATGCGTGCACTTTATCACGTCTCGTTATAACGGATCTCACTGTAGATCGTTGTCTCGATGGAAAAATTAAAAAAAAATTTTTATTCTATACTTTCGACTTCTTCTTTCGCGTAGAATCACCCCCTTTCCGCTTGTATCACCAGTTATCAACCACCCTGTATATAACATCCAAAGATAGTATATGAGACGTAAAAATTATATGAGAAATAACTTTTCTTTTTAACAGAATTATATATTTTGTTTATATATTAATAGATGCATCCCAAAATTTGTTATAAATAATCAATAAGCTATTTACGACAAAAAAAGTGATTAATTTAGAAGATATCTGAGCTTCTATATTGTAAAATGTTAAACTAGTATACTTATCAACACTTACATTTTTTCTATCACACGTGATATTTTATTTTACAAAAATGATACAAAGCATCAAAACAACTTTAAAAACATTTACTATGTATTTCCTATTCTATAGATCTTATTTTGAAAATATATGTATAATATTTGTTGGTTTTTTAATGGATATGTATGAGTAGCTATGCAATTTATATCAGAGTTGAACAAGTAAGTCAACCAATGGTTTTGGTTGACATGTGTTACAAAGGTCGAAAAAATTTCATAGAATCATACAATAAACTCGAGCTTAGGTAATTTAGTCAATTTCAGAATTGGCTTTCTCTCTCTGATAAAAGGTGAATTTTTAAAAAGACTCTTTTTGATAGTATCAATCAATATGCACCTGTTAAAATGGAAATTGATGATTATAAATAATTCAATCTAAATACTTCACAACAGAGATTTTTATATGATATAAAATTACTGATTCTACTAAACGTTTTCTTATTCAATCTATATATTTTTGTTATAAAGTTTGTTAATCTTAAATTCATTTTATTAAACTATATAATAAAAACACAAATTTCTTCACTTCTTTTTCTTTAATTTGAATTTGAATTTAACTTAGGTCTATGTTCTCAAGAGGAAGTATCAAACCATTTTTTAACACAAGTCATACTGCAAATCGTTTATAATAAAATGTTAACTTTACTCTCCTTATTTAAAATATCTTCTCTAAACCCTCCATTTTAAAACGTCTCTGAGGATTGAAATTGTACTACTTTTTTTATACGATATATGTTTTTCTTCATTCACAATTTGAGATATTTGTTCGCAACAGTTTGTATAACATAACTTTATTTGCAGAACACGAAGAACTTCAAATACTCCGACATATCTAGAAAAATGAAAACAATGCTATAACGAAATAACATCTTTCTATTTCAAATTTTTACGTAAATCCATCATTTTATTAACAGACAATATAATACTGATATGGTAAAAGTACTTTACTTTTTTATGGTAAAAGTATCATAAAAACCTTTTATGTCCATATTATATGTATCTCCTATATAAAACATTTTGAAATTTCATTAGCATTGCAATGAAACGTAACTATCATGATTATATTGATGAGATTTTAGATTAATTTGAAAATGTACATATATAAAAATTACAAAAAAATTTATTGTATAATACATATGTACATATTTAATAAAAAAATTAGCATACCGCCATGGACAGCTATCTTAAGCATAAAATAAGTGCTAGCAAGTGTTAAGTCCATTAATTAATATAACGGATAATTAACATTAATTTTGTGATCTCGTCGAAATACAGAATCGTGATACAACTGGCTGAATGATGATTCTACATGCAAAAATAAATCGAGAAGAAAGAATAATATTTACTATATAAGGCTTCGTTTCCAAAAAAAAAAAAAAATGAATCATCAGCTACGGTCTGCTTCCTGTTATTGCTGTTATTTCCACCATATCGATCTGTACTATTACTTTCCTTTATTTTGCATTTAATTTCAATGGTATCATAGATAAGGATAAGATTAGTGCTTTTTGAGAATTTGAGAATCATTTTATTAGTGTAACAAGTGTTTAAAATGTTGACCGTATTGCTGCATACAGCTCTGCCCGTTAAACTCAATTGTTGCACGCTTTTTGTTTTCTTCACTTCACTTTTAAATCTTTTAATGCTAAAATAACGTTTACTTTTAAGTCTGTTAGTATGCTTGGATTACACTTTAGACTTGATAAGACCCCATAACAAAACGTCAGCGAATGGGGAGGGGAATGTTAGATCCGGCAAAACGAAAAAGATTAATAGTACAACACACGACATCGCTGACATAAAGTAACAACAACAACCGGAAGTAGGTCGTGACATCGTCCATATTTTAATAATATAAACACGAGCAAAAACACGAGTTTCATACCTCAAAATTTGCATTTAATCCACGAGTACCTGAGGGGCTTTCAAACTCTTTTCTTCGAAAAAGAAGCCTTAAATGAACAAATTGCATTTTTTTTTCGACATTTTTATTTTTGCATGTAGAATCACCATCCGATCGATTGTGCCACGATCTTGCAGACACCCTACATATGATAAATATTCGTACTAAATATGTATTTTGTAATTTCTATATACATTTTTAGATTTATTCCAGACTTTATCTATATGATATAATAGTACAATTTCAATACTATTAACAGTTGTAATAAAATTTCAAAATGTTTCGTATAACACACCTAATATATTCATAAAAGATATCTGCAAATGTTCGAGTATTTTCGCAAAATTGTGTAGTTCAATCCAATTAATAACAGAAACATATGGTACTTTATTTACAAGTTCCACGTAAACGAAGTGAGAATAATACTAGAGAAAGAAAAAGTGGAAAGGAAAGGTAAATATACATGATCGTCGAGAGAGTTTGTCGCAAACACAGAGAAAAATGAAATTTCAAGCACGAAAGTCTCAATAGGCAAACAGTAATTGAACAAGATTTGCAAGAAACACGTGGAAAACGTTACTACCATTTCATTCTTGCGATATTTCTATCTTGGTGGTATCACTGGTAATTCATCTGCCTACGATATTTCAAAAAAGTACGAATATGCCATCGAGAATCGTCATGGCTATGGTATCAAATAACAGGGATCGGTGGTAGCAAAAAGAAATATTTTGCAACGAGATCATTTTCCATTTGGCCGTTTCAACGACACAACGTTAGAGAAAATATTTTTCCGCAGCGAGAACGTGAAAACCGTAAGCGAAAAATACGCGACGTTAATCCACGCGATTTTTCTTCTTCCCGATCGACGCGCTCCAATGAAATGATACATGCAGACCCGGTGAAAATGTTTGGAAAAACTCGATTGCCTTAAAGTTCTGCAAACACTGGGGAGCATCACGGAAGAACGAACATTCCAGCAACATTTCGAAACATTTCGGTGAACGAAACGCGGACGTCCTCGATGCCCTTCTTCTCCGCTTCTCGTTTTTATAACGTCGGGAGATTCGAGCTCGTCTATCGCGCGAGCCCCTTTAGGCGCACTAAATATTAATAGACGGGAATTGCTTCGAGCTCGTTCGCGCTAAGTCAGCGAACTGGACGGTTTCGATTAAATGCTCCTATACCTGCATTGCTGGTAACTTCCCCCATTTTTTTTGTACTTTGATACACAATTAAGATTGCTGTTATACTCAGAAAAATTTCTTACTGTTAGAGTGATTTTGCAGCTTTCATAGGTTTGCTTCTGTAGCTTTATTCTATATACACAATAGAAAGAAAACAGTTCAAAGATTAAAACTTCAAGGATCACGTGAGAAAAATTTAAACGCGCAAGAGAGCATAGATATTTTCTTTACAAAATTATACAAGGTGGTTGGTAACTGGTGGTACAAGTTGAAAGGATGTGATTCTACGCGAAAAAAGAAGTCGGAAATATAGAATAAAAAATTTTTTTTTTAATTTTTCCGTCGAGACAACGATCTACAGTGAGACTCGTTATAACGTATCGCACGCGTACCGAGCGAAAATTCAAAGTCGATTTTCTTGAAAATAAAGCCTCAAACGAAAAATTTGTATTCTATATTTTCGACTTCGTTTTTCGCGTAGAATCACCCCCTTTCCGCTTGTACCACCAGTTACCAATCACCCTGTATGTATTCGAAGAACATATTCCTATCATATATTAAGCCTTTTGCAGTATAGTCAAAGGAAGAATAGGACAAAACTTTTAAATATAGTATACTATAAATTTCACATCTTAAATATCATTATATATAAGACAATTATTAATATCCATTGCTTATAAAAATTTGAAGGTAGATATGTATTTTTTGTATGTGATACCAGGAACGCAGAAAATCTTAAAAGCACTTAATTTATTCGCCAAAGTTACCCAAATCATTGTTGCTTTTTATTTCCTTTTTTTCGTCGTCCTTACTTATTTGTCATTTGTTACAAATAATAACAAATAAATATTTTAACGGTAAGTTATGACACATACAACGATGATTATAAATATTTTAACCCTTGACAACTTTTTCGTTTTCTCTTAATATAAATTTTTGTTACCTTGATCTTATGTAGCAACTTATTATAATTAATTCCTACAATAATTTTTATCTTAAGCAGTATTATTTAAATAAAAAGTATTTTCGATATAAATTCATGATCAGTTTTAAAAATTTAGTTTCCAGCTCTGAAATCCAAACATTTTAAGTTTTACGATATATTTTATGAAATCGCTTGGCTTCATGTTAGTTGTGACGTTTTCTTACTGTTCGTAATATTATAAATAAGGAAGAGCGTATAAATATGTACAATCTCCTTACAGTATGAATTTATCTTGTTTTGTTTTTCATTTAAAATGATCACCGTTTATAGTTGTTTTCACAATTACACATTCTACAATCTTAAAATAAGGATTATAAAACAACTAAAAAATGTGTGCATCCTGAATTATTATCTTTCAGCTTATTCTTTATTCATTTTAAAATGTAATTAACATAAAAATGTGGTGTACCATATCGTATTTATACCTATATATACTATCACACATATTGTAATGATGTTAGTTCATGTCTTCGTAAAGTTTCGGTTTAAAAATTTCATAAAATTATCTTTACGCAAAACTGAAAATGTTTTAATCTTTTAAGAATACACGAAAACTCTTTATAACGTGACATACCATAATATACCTAGGTATCAGATCGTGTTCCATTGACACTTTGGAGATTTTCGTTAGAATTTTTATAAAAAACTTTAAGATTTATATTTCGAGCATGTCACACTATATTTCATATTTATATTTCAAGAATATCAAAATATAAAGTAGAAAGTAATTTTAATATGAATTTTAATTTTAATTTTGAATTTTGAATTTTAAATTTTAATTTTTAAACTTTATATTTAATTTTAAAAGCTTAATGCAAGTTAAATATAAGATGCGCTATATGCTAAGATTTAGATCGACTACGAATTTTATAATAAAGTAAAATAAATAGGAAAATAAAAAATATATAATCATTATTTATTTTGTTTGTGCGACAAATTCGACAGATGCAGAATGAGCACGAGATAATAAGTTGAATATCTCCAAAGGCTGATGAATTTTTTAATTTCATTACATAAGTATAGAATTAATGTTCAATTTTCAACAAATTAAATTACTTGGTTTCATGAGTTCATTTATAACAAGAAAATGACATAAATAATAGTAGACTTGCAAAATAAATTTAAAGAATAATGTTTACAACATCATCACCTTTTCCCGGTCTTTAATCTATGAAGTTGTCAATGTGACTTCTAAACTCATAAATTTTTATTTCGTTTATTCCAGGTCTCGATTATTCGGTGAGACTCGCTTTAGTCGAACTATCTCGGTTCCAATGAATCTGGTTAATTCTATATAGTTTTTACTATATTATATGCAATGTAAATATCTTAATATATGTATATATGTATATATAAATACTACTAAGATGAATTACATTTTTTAATAGATGATGGTGTACATAGTAAATACATAAATTTGAGCTATATTTTGCTTCTTTTATAAATGAGATACATACATTCAGATTATTCCCCAAAATACAAATTTAAATGTACATAAAACTAATTTTAAGGAAAAGGATCTAAACATAGTTAAATCGTTAGTGTTTAATACGCATATTTCTGCGCATATCAGAATCTCCATGAAACAATAAAAGTTTAGAGTTACTAACGATGGAAATTTGAAATTTATTTTTATTTTCTAAATTATCAATGCAAAGTAAGCAATCAAGCTTTATGTTCGTCTATATAAAATCAGCAATTTATACTAACAGAAATTAAATACTTAAAAATTGTAAACAGAAGCTAGATTATAACCTCTTAGTACTATAATTAATAATCGAGTGTCTAATCTGTGTAGCATATTTAAGGTAGCTATTAGAAAAGACATAAGTTTAATGTCTTTTACGAAATATAACAAGTTCGATTCAATATCGAGTACCTAGGCAATAAGCTATACTTTTTAGGAACGAAACACTTCAAAAACTTTATTTCACAAACTGAATATTTAATTTCCGAGGAATAGAGTTTTGACGCATTTCCATAAATACATTCAATATACATAAATATACGCTAAAATGTAATGGAAGAAAATAATTTTTAAATGTATTGTATAATAAACATTGCATTAGAATTCAATATATCGCATTTAAATAAAATCCTTTTCATGTCATGCCTTCTGAACGATTTACTTTTTTTTTTAGCAACCCTTTTATATGAACAGTTAATATTTACTGGAGAAATAGCAAAAATCTTTTTACATTAACAAAAGAAATTATTTTTTATGTATGTTCAATAAACTGAAAAACATTTAAATTTTATTAAAATGTAATTATGTTATAATGCAAAATACTCGTACGTCAAAATTATTGAAATTCTACTTTGAATATGATTGAATATGATATAATAAAATATAGTTTATTAAGTGTATTTTATTAGTTATACTATTATATAGTAATAAATAAAATAAATGAAAAATGTAAACTATTAATTGTATAAAAGGGTAGTATAGAATAATGTTCTATGCCATATATTATGGCATTTTTAGTTACAAAATATTTAAAAAAGAAAAGATACATACAACCAACGTTGACATAGGTAAAATTTTTAAATCGTTCTAAATTAAATTTTGAAGAATAATTGACTTACCAATCGCAGTACACACGCCCAAGATCCTTGTCAACGTTGACAGATGAGTGCCAGTACTTCTAACGTATGTAGACATACCGCCAGGTTCCGAAGAGACGTTAAAATCCTTCATGTGCGACACCATATGATAAACAATAAATTTATCAATTTGTTATAGTATACAATGTAAAAAACACTCGTGAATAAATAGAAAGGAATTTAAAAACATTTAATATATAATAAACAACGCGCTATATGATTATCAATTTCAATACGCTATGCATTACATCCATCCTCTTTCGGAGACCACGCACAACTGAAAGCATAAGTCCTTTCAGAGAAAGCTTTTGCTGTCCCCGCGCTGTACTTCACACATGCGCAGTTTGCATTTTATCCGAATTTTTCTCCAGCGCACATACTTCTCAAATTAAATATGATATAAAACTAATGTTGAATGTAATATATAAATTTCATATAACGGAAGTATACGGTTTATCAAAATTTATGTTAATACTTTATATGAATATCAAATTAATCAAAATATAAACTTGATAACCAAATGAAATAACATGGACAATGAACTAAAATAAAGTTTAAAAACAATATTATTATTTTTGAAGATAAAGTTATTTTTAAATGATGAAATTAAAAATATGAAGTATTATCGAGCTTAAAATTTGTGTTACATATGACATGTGTATGAAATGTAAATACATTTAAACATATTAATTATTATATATTTACAATAAGCACGTCCAATACAGATATGTGCATTACAAAAATATATTCACCTGCGCACTTAAGCGTGTGCATCAATCAAATAACACATAGAACTGAGTGAGGTAGAGATAGTTACAACAATATGTTCGCTTCTGAAACAACAGGAGTATTTAAAATATACATTTTTAAAATTGGAACACTAACTCGTATCATTTTTAATACAGTGTTTAAATATTCTTTCTGTTTATGGTGCAAACACTTCTTACAATTAGAGCACATTTTAATACTGTAATACAATAAGATTTCTTATTATTATATAACAATAACGATATATTTATATATCATATAAAATGTTACTTTTTACATCACTTAGATTATAAATGTTATCTGAACTTTTAAATCATCAATTTTAGCTCAATTGTCAATAAAAAATAAATAGAATTTTTATCGTACATGATTTTTATATCACAAACGCAATCACGAATGTCTGCTTTAAATGTATAAATGGTAAGTAACATTCCTTCAGTTACGTCAGCCGCATTTTACCGGATTATTATTTGTGTAAAACAATGAAACACAATTTTAATTAATAGAGATAAAAATAATTTTATGAGATCAATTTTTGTAACTAACATAATTAGTTGTAATTCATTGCAGTTTTGTTTTTGATTGGCTTCTTTTTTCTGTTTTTGCTACTCCCAGCATTCTCCGAACTTGTAGTAGGCGCACTTAACTTAGGAGATTGTCCAGGAATTATATGTTTTCCTTGAATTTCTAAACCTTCGTGATTATTATTATGAATAGTTTGTACTGGTGGAGTAGATCGAAAAATAGGACTTAAAGGTTTCCTGTTACGTGATACTGGTACCGATGATGATGTTAAAGATCTAAAATTATAAAAATAATATGAAAGATATTCTTCATAGATAAAAAGAAGTTTAATGCTTTCATCATACCTATTTTTGCTACTCGAAAATCGTGTCGTGTCGAGTGGAGCAAGCTTTATATTTTTTGGCCACACAGCAGGAGAAACAGGAGCATGCCAAGCAGAAATTTTAGCTGAAGTTGAATTTTTTCCCGAATTTTTAAAATAATTAATATTTTTACTTGAGCCTAATACAAAATAATATTCACACATAATGCTAAAAATATTTTTAACATTCCATATGTAATACATAATATTAAAAAAAAGTATGACATGCCTTGAAAGGAAGAAACATCTAGAGACTGTGCCATAAACTTGATTGGAGTAGTTTTTACGGTAGAAAAGCTTTCTCTGGTTGATAAAACATAAGGCACAGGACTAACTACAACCTTTTCATTAAAAACAGTTCCAAGTTTATTTCTACTAGTGTGTGGCCTTAAAAGCTTATCTTCCATAGTAGATTCATCCTTCTGATTTCTTATTTTGTCATTATTCATAGGATTATCATGTTTTCTATAAGTTGATAAATAATTAACATTTTGAATTTCTGTTTTTGTTTCATTATTCTAAAATACAGTCTATACGTACTTCTGAATTTCTTGTGTATATGTTTGACCACTTTCTTTTCTCATAGGTAAGGTATAATCTTCTCTTCCTTTACTATTACTATTTGAAAATCTACCTTCGAGAGATATTGTTTCCTCAAAACAATTTACCTTTATACTTTTTGCAGAACTTTTATTACTGTGAATAGTAGCTGTATGTATTTGTAAAACATCATTGAAATCATCATATAATGAATCAATTTCATTTCCTTTATTTGGAAACAGCTTGGATATTACATATTCATAAAGCATATCAAATATCTCATCTTGCGATGTTTTCTGTAATCTTTGCTTAGATGAATTTTTCCTTTTCTACAAATAATATATGTATATAGTCTTTTCAAAGATTGAATTTTTTTACTAAATAATTTTCTTTCTAGGGACAAAGGAATTTTTAATGACAAGTATTGTTATTTTTAAGTCTATTAGGTTATTTTAATAACATGTAAAATATTCGGTACCTTTAATGAAGTACTATGTTCTGGAAATACCTCCTCATTATTAGAATCAAAATTATTCTTTATCTGACTATAATTTACGTTCAAATCTTGATAGTTACTTTTAGGTGAAAGAAACGGATTCTTCCCAACTATTCTTAAATGAGGTATTTGCATTCTCCATTGTATACATTCTTCCAAAACAGATGTTTGAGTTACTTGATTACCATCTTCATACAATGTACTTTCGATAGCTTCCCACTGTTCCATAGCTTTCTTCGTTGCAATATTTTCAATTTCTGAAGAACAGGATATATCTGTTGCAGTACTATTTCTATCCCAAGTTGATACATTGTCATCAACATCTTTCCAAGTTTTCTTCTTTTGTAAACTTGGTAATTGAAAATAATCACTTGATTTATTTTGATTATCTCGAGAATTATTCACTCTTGGTAAAATTTCAGAAGTTCTTATATTTTGTAGTAATCTATAGAAAATAATGTTTGAAATTCTTTCACAATAAATTATATATAACATAGAAATTTAAAAATAAAAGTAATTTACAAATTATGTTTATATGTAAACATTTAGGTAAAATGAATAGAATGTTATTACAAAACATACGTGTTACGTTTAAGTTTCCTTTTATGCATTTCATGCTTCTTAAAACGGGTCTTTAATCAACTGAAGTTACTTTTAATCATTTATCTGGAAATCTTTTCGTCGTACTTATTACACGAAACCTACACTGACCACGGTAATTTTATTGATTATTTCCTTAAAAGAAGATCTTTGGTTTAAACCTTTAATTTGAAGCATTCTACCGCCATCATATTATGAATGATTTATTATTTTCTTTGAATAATTAAAAAAACACAACTTTACCATGAGGTAACATCTGATGGATTAAAATTTATGATTCGTCGCACAGTTTAGGTATATCTTATTTACTTTCGTATAACATATATTCTAGTTCTAAATAGCATATTCACTATTGGTCAATAAATGAAATGATACATTTTTCTATAAATTTAGTATGAAAGACATTGTATCGTGTTGATATCGTGTTTAGGATTATATAAGTAATTACTGTAAAATGTATAATAATATTCTAATGTATAAAATCGAAAATAAAACTAATTTGTAATATTACGCTATTGTATGAACTCGCTTTTGACATAACTGCGTGAAGTTTGCTTCGACGAATGTATTTAGTTAGAAATATCCCGTATGGACCGAGGGTGAAACCTAAATTAACTTATATAATCATGTATAAGATATATCGCTTATATGTGTATGTTTATTGTTTTCCTTCAGATTATAGACTTTCTACAGCTTATGATATATATATCTTGCTTATAAACTATTGTAACACGGTGCATCTATGAACTTTTGTAAACTGTTATATATAAATAATAAATCTAAATATAAATAATAATATATTAGTATATAAACAATAATGTATGTTATATATAAGTAGTACAGTATAACTTAAAATCGTAAATGATGCAAGTTATAATGTGTGTAGCCGTTCCATTGCGTGGATTATTACAAGACCCATGTGCTTCCCACCTGAACGTACAGGTAGCCAAGGTCATAAAAGCCTCGTGTTCTGCCATGCTCATCGCTGATTGCGAAGCTGTCTCCAAAATGTTATAAATACAGGTTCTAATTAAACAAAAGGGAATTCGACTTTACAATGGAGAAGACTAGAAAGACTCTTACTATTCTCGGTTCACTGAACTTTTCTAATCTCTGCAAAGAAGATCTCGTACTCAAGTTCTTAGAATAAACCACCGCGTTTAAAAGTATTGACTGTTTTCAATTCTCGCGCATTTCGCTTCACAACTAGCACCAACCCACTCGTCTTATCCCTAAAACTGCAAGGTAAAACATAACAGTAATAATTACTTCTTTTACCGTATATAACCTCTACAAGACCGTTTAAATATACTGTGGAATAGTTGGCGAAACTGTCTAGTGAATGCAGGATAGCAAAAACAACAATTTGAAGAGTTGTATATAATTTATGACAAAAATTGAAAATATAAATGGAGAAAGATACGTATTTTAATTTTTTAAAATACATGTCAAAAAATACTTACGGTATATTTATGTTTTATATAATCTGAACATTATTTTGTTGTGTTCTTTTTGAGGATTTTTTCAGGAAAAAGGTACGTGGGTTGGTGCCCATGAAACGCTGAACCACCCTGCTCGCAGAATTGCGCGAAAATTCAAAAAGACTTCGGCGTTTCTAAACGATCGTTTATTCCAACTTGTACGTTTCGATTACGACAGAAAGAAATAAACGCTTAGAAGTAAAAAATTGAATTGAATTGAGAACTCACTTTTCTGTTTTCGATCATCGGTTCCTGCCCTTTCTTCTTTGTTTAGGATCCCCTTCCTTTGTGTTCTTAATCCAATGATTCAATGAATCACACAGTTATAATACATACAGTTATTAATATTCAATAGTATTAACATTAATGATATACACTTCTCGTCAAAGAGATAGCCCAGGTGTGCTATCTTTAATTTCTTAATGACGCGTGTAAAGTTTTTCGTCCGTAATGTATAATATCAAAACATTATGAGCTCAGGATATGCGGTTCGTTGAAAATAATTATAAATATTATGAGATTTAGTGTGTAACAAAAAAGAATCGTTTTATTTTAAGAACGAAATGATAGCACATGTACAATAAGAAAATAATAATCAACATAAATTGTAACTAACAATAATTAACATATATACTTGTTTAATAATGGGTACATCCCCCTTTATTTTCTATTACTTCTATTGTAGGATTTGGTATCGATTTATATAGTTTCTGGATATAATTTAGACTTAACGTATTCCATTCGAGTACAATTGCATTTTTTTAATTCTTGTACGTGTTGATACTGCTTTCCATTCGCGTATACGCCGTGAACAAGTTCTGCCCAGCAATTTTCAATAATATTAAGGTCCGTGGAGCGTGCAGGCCACGGCAAAATAGATATATTATTTTCATTAAAATATGATTGTACCAATCTTGATGTGTGTACAGATGCATTATCTCGTTGAAAGATGTAATCAGGTCCAGAAATGCGTTCTGCATGATTATTTATTTGTTTTTTGATTAAATTTATGTATCGGACACTATTCATTCTCCCATCGATAAACTTGATACTTGTCTTGCCGAAGTAACCGATGCCGGTCCAAACCATCACGCTGCCTCCTCCTATTTGTCGTCGAATTGCTGACATTGTCTCTTTTCTTATGTCATGAAAATAATATTACAGTCCATCAGGACCATCCAAGTTTAATCTTTTTTCGTCTGAAAACAGTACCTTTCTCCATTTCTTTTTCCAATGCACTCTTTCTTTTGCATAGCGTAAACGTTCTACTTTGTGTTTCGTTGTTAACGAAGGTTTCTTTTTCAATTTTAGCCTCTCAATATTTTTGCAGGATAGTAGAACTCGACGAACACTTGAAACACTGGCGCTAACATTAGATTTCTCCATTATTTGCTTCGTTGTTAACTGCGAGTTGGAAGCTACACGCAAAATTGCTCGCTTATCACGATCGGATAGCGATGACGGCCGACCAGTACTTTTCTTTTTGCCATAATCTTCAACGTTTTTTAAGAAATTGTGTATTACTCTACGACTTCTTCTTATTACTTCCGATATTTTCGCTACTGATAACCGTTGCTGTTTTAGTTCAAGAATTTGCTTTTTTTCAGACTCGCTTAATCTTTTTCCGCGTCCCATAGTTACAAATTTATGTAATATTGTACTGTAATCTTTACTCGCTGATAGATTACGAACTACTGAGCAATTTCTAAACACATTTACAGAGTGTGCTATCATTTCGACCTTAGTATTGTAGTATCGTTGACGAGGGGCCTGGAGAGTGTCGCGCGAATTATAAACAAGCGGTTGCTGAGCATGTGCGTGATGGGACAAAAGATATGAGGCTAAGACAAAAGATAAGGGGTTGCTAAGGGACATAAGAAGCCCCAGAGAGGGGCCAGAGAGTGCGAATGGCGTTGTCAAGATAGCGTTGCTAGCGTTTTTGAGAGAGAGTCGAATCCGTGGTGACGAAAGTTACTAATTAATTATTTGGTTGTCTTAATTATAATATGTTGTCGTGATTAGTTCATGTTAAATAACCATCGTTTACTGTTTAATCAATATCTGTTTAATCCATTTATTGTAAATAAAATAATTATAATAGTTTACAATACTACAGTATGGAACAATTTTTCTTTGTTGTATACAAACATCTACGACATTGTGACTTATTTCCAGCAAGTCGCGTATCCTGAGCTCATAATATTTTGATATTGTATGTTACAGACCAAAAACTACACGTATCATTGGGAAGTTAAAGACAGCACACCTGGGTTATGTTTTTGACAAGGAGTGTAATTAGTAATATAGATTTGTTTACATTTTTGATCACAAAATTTGTACTTTGTTCTGTTAATTTTAATACTTTTATTTTATTATAAAGAATATCAAACAAATTTTAGTAAATAAGATCAGAATCGTTACTATATATTTAATAAATATTAAAGTATTTAACCTGTATAATAAGGGATCTTAACAATATATTATACAAGTATACTATAAACAGCTAATACATACTTAGATAAAAGAACTTGTAAAATATGCACTGTCATGTAGGATTTTGTGTAAGTCTTGCATGTAATGCTGTGTGAACTTTTGTACATTTTCCACTTCTTGATTGTATGGGAGATTGAAACTCCAATGATACTCGCTTGGAGCTGTTATTAAGTGTAATTGGGGATAGACTAGATGGCTCACCATAAGATTGTAATTTTTCAAGCCGTTTTTGTATGGCAACAGATTTTGCTAGTTGATTATTTATTAAACTCCTTCCGTGGAATTCCTGATATACATGATCATTAAATTGCTTATTAGCATTAATATTTTCATTTGATACATCTCTGTTGAAATTATTTCTCATCATTGATTTCTTTTGTACTTTCTCCGAAATTTCTACCACACAGGTATCTATATACGTACTAATATCCTTTGAAAATATGATTTAAAAATGATTTAGTAACAAGATTATAAAGTTATTAAATTTATCACACCGATATCTTCCAATATATTCAAAACATTTACCGTTATCAAACGTTTTAAATTTTCTAAAGGTTCCTGAAGGTGACTGTCTCGAGGATTATGCGTAAAAATACTTCGTTCTGTGCAATATGCCACTGGTATATTCCATGATGTAGCTCGACGCCATTCTAAATTGCCACAGGCAACAAGAGATCCTACAGTCAAAATTTCTGCATACCCAAAAGAAGATATCCCATGCCAAAAGAGTATTGATAAATATGAAGACACAGAATCCGCATGTGGATATGCTAAATACACAGCTTGAAAATTTTTCATACCCTAACAAATAAATAGAAAAAATTATCATTGTAAATCTTCAATTTCAGATATATATTTACAATAACTTACATAGGGTTCGTTTCCAATAGAAGCAATAATTCCTACTGTATCAAATTCTCCATAAGCTGGAGTGAAGGTTGGCTTACTTATTTCACATAATGCTGTATATGTTCTCAGACGAAAACTATTATCAGAAATGTTTACTTGGATAAATGATGCATTTCGATTTGCAGTTAATAGCAACTCATTACCTCTATTACAATAAATATTATTATGCTACACTTGATTAGCAATAAAAAATAGTAGAGAAATATAATATAGAAATTAATACCTTTTTGCCGAGGGCATAACATTACAAAGTGATATACAATTTCCTTCTTTTAAAATATCTATAACTTCTTCGCTGGGAGACCAAACTGAAAGAATAGCATTTGTTTCTTCCTCAATTACGCGAATTTTTAAAAGAGGTGTAACCTGTCGCGGTAGAGGTAAGTTTTCTTGTAATCGAGACTCTAATTTTTGTCTAAATTTCTCCTGTTTCATGAGACAATCATTCTTTAATTGCTCTAGCTCTTGTTCCGAACGAAATTCCTATGACAAAAATATAAATTTGCAAACAGTTATAACACAGAAAACAATTATTGTATATTGTTGTTGTATTAGTTAATACCTCTTTAAATAATCTGTCGCAATCTTCATTCCATTCGACTGCTGCTAAATCGATACTGTCTGTATTTAAATTACTTTTGCATTTTCCAGTATGAAAATATTTCTCTGCTTTAGCATAAAATGCTTCTATCATTGACCGACATTCCTTTTCATAGATAATGCTAGCTTTTTCTTCGCATCTAGCATTTCGAAAAACTAGAATCAGGAAATGAAATGGTTTAAAATGATTAGAAAGAGCTGAAAATATTAAAAGCACGCATGCATATCTTACTAGATTCTCCTGTTGAAGTTTTCTCATGATATAACATTGGATATACCCTCGCAACTATAACTTTAATTTTCCCAATTAAGCCACCATTTGGATAAATGGTCTTTAATTTAGTGCACATTGGTCCCGATGGTACTGTATACCCTAACTTCATATCCCATCTTGCTCTTCTTGTTGAATTTGTATGTAATTTTAAACATACATTCTCTGCAATCTAAGAGATAACAATTTTTAATGTATTAAATATTCTTCACTAAAATTTAAAGAAACTTTTGAAACTATATTTACTTCCAAAGGTGAGCATCCTTGATCACAATTTAATAATTCAGATCCATATGTTAATAATTTTGTTCCCTCTTTTATTTTGCCAGATATTATATGTTTCATCATTGCCTGATCAATTGAAGCTTGAATACTATACCATCCATCTGTTAATATCAATTTTTGGGATGATATTTTTAATTGATTTTTGTTTTCGATATCAGAATCATCACACTATATACAAAAAGAAAGAAAAACCTAAATATTGATTCTCAATAAAAAAAAAAAGATTCATCTGCATTAAAAAAAATTACTTTATTAATAGAAGATACACATAAAACCATTCTCTTGGTTGCAACATCATCTTTCTCTAATATTTTTCTTAAAGCCGATCTTTGAGATCTATCAATTTCCCTGTCATAACGATATTTCAATTCCATCATTACCCTGGCAGGAGTTAGAGCTCTAAAAAGTAACTCTTTTTTATAGTAATTTATATTTTTTAACATGTTCAAATTATAAAAATAATTCAAAGTTCTACCTTGGTAGAATGATATAACCTAGTTTTATTCTATCCATTGATGCTAATTTCCATACAATCCATTTGTAATGATTTTCTACCCAACCAATGGGAAGTAAGTTAGGATCTACACCTGGACTTGCTAAAAAAGATCTTTTAATTTCTGTTATTCCTACATAACCATTTTCATCCAAAATTAAACAAGCTCCATCTTCCAATTTTATACCATCAATATTATTTTGCACAATATTTTGCCTAAACAGTGTAGACCAAATTTGTAATCCAGTATCTAATGAACAAAAAGTCATTTTTGACCAAAATATGTCTCACCCATAAAAATCTGCACAATGAAATTTATACATTGTCGCATTATCAGCTCTTAGATCCAAAATTTCAGGTGGTAATTTTCTGTTAACAAGCTAATAAATAAAGATCAATAATTAAAATTTAATTGTTTAATAAAAAATTATATCTTTTTTCTTAAACCTTACCTCTTCATCTGTACATAGAATAGGTTTTTCTCCCTTACTAATTTCTTTCCATGATATACGATTATTGGTATTACTCTTTCTGTGAAAATATAATTTACCGATTGTTGGTTTAGGCTTACTTTTTTGCTTCATACTAATTTGTTTTTCCTACAAGTATAAATTAAGATATCGTTTTTTAAAATTTCTTTTAAAAATAACATTAATAGTAACAATAAGACATATTATATTGAAGCTTACTTGTTCTAAAGCAGCTTCTAAACGTTTCTCTAATACAGTTACAGATTGATTTATAAAGTCTATCATTAATTGAGAGTCACCAAAATCATTAACGACTGCAGAGTCATACTGATCCTGTTTATCTGTTAAATCTTGCTTCTCTGTTAAACAATTATCTTTTTTATTTATATATTGGTTCAGACTTGCATAATCATCATTTAACTTTTCTACATTATCTATAAATTTATCTGCTTTATTACATAAACATGCCAACTTATCTACTTTATTTTTTGAGGTATTTGTAGTTTCTCTTCTACCTGTACTCCTTCGCTTTTTACGAATAAATTGTCCTCCTATTACTGGGCTAGATGGAACACTTACAGTTTCATCATTTTTTTCAATTTCCTTAGGAGATATTTGTTGCTCCGTGAAATCTAAATCCTTTTCATCAGCTAAAAGTGCAACTGCACTAGCTATTTCATGTGAAATTACATAGTTATCTATTATTTCATCACTTTTCTTGCTTGTTTCAGTAATATTAATCATAATATTATCTTTTAATTTAAGTTCAACATCACAATTTAAAGTTACTTGCATAGATACTGAAGATGTGTTTTGATTTCCTTTTTCTTCATTATTCAATGAGTTTCTATGAGTAGATTTTAAGACTTGAAACTCATTACTAAATCGTAATTTCTTAAACTGACTAGATTTTGCTTTGTTGATCAAAGATACACTGTCATCTACATCTTTAATTTTTCGCTTCTGCAATGGTTTAGGTAATGCAAGAATAGTTTCAAAATCTTTGGAGACTTCTTCTTGAAACATTGCTTTTGCTTTTGATAGTGCTTCATTGGTCACATTAACGCATTTACCACTTGCAGTTTGAAATCCAACATCTGGTATTTGCGCATTAAATGTATTAATTTCATTTTCAGCTTTGAATTTTTGTCCAGAATTGTCACTTTCTTTAAGCTCATTATTAAAAAGTTCTCTTGCTTTTGATAGTGCTTCATTGGTCACATTAATGCATTTACCACTTGCAGTTTGAAATCCAATATCTGGTATTCGCGCATTAAATGTATTAATTTCATTTTCAGCTTTGAATTTTTGTTCAGAGTTGTCACTTTCTTTAAGCTCATTATTAAAAAGTTCTTTTGCTTTTGATAGTGCTTCACTGGTCACATTAATGCGTTGACCACTTGCAGTTTGAAATCCAACATCTGGTATTTGCGCATTAAATGTATTAATTTCATTTTCAGCTTTGAATTTTTGTCCAGAATTGTCACTTTCTTTAAGCTCATTATTAAAAAGTTCTTTTGCTTTTGATAGTGCTTCACTGGTCACATTAATGCGTTGACCACTTGCAGTTTGAAATCCAACATCTGGTATTTGCGCATTAAATGTATTAATTTCATTTTCAGCTTTGAATTTTTGTTCAGAGTTGTCACTTTCTTTAAACTCATTATTAAAAAGTTCTCTTGCTTTTGATAAAGCTCTCTCAGACACATGGATTGAATTACCACTGGCAGTAGCAAAACCAAATGAGAAACCATCACTTTTATTATGCATATTTATATATATTAAACTTTTAAAATCTGCACGAAAATATATTTACTAAATAGATTGATATTAAAACGATGTCAACACTGAAAATCATTCGTTCTTACATTTTGATTGATGATATTTAAGCATTTTTCATAATTACCATTTTCCAGGTATTAAGACGAATTTTGCGATAAACACAAGTTGTCAAAGGATGCCATCTGTAGAAGTATCTGACAAATTAAATTTTTTTGTAGGAGAAAGCCATCTATATATTATATTATAAAGTCAGATTAATACTATCTGATATTATTTTAACTCTCATAAACTATTAATCGTACCAAATTTTATAGGCTAAAATAAGTAATTCATTTGAGGAAGATAAGTTGTTATTTTGCCAAATAAATTAAAAATATAATTTCAAAAAATATTTATTGCTTGTTAGCAATATTTAAGCGAAAATTAGATATATATAAATATATAGAATTATTTAGCTAATCTATTTTAAGAAAATTTATATTTTAGAAATTTCTAATTTTCTATGGATATAGTCAAATTAAATTGCATTACATATCAGTATATTATAAGCATAGCATGTATAAGCTGATATAAGTATCATACATCAATATATTGTAAAGAAAATAATTCTCGTAGTTTCTTAATATAGATAATCAATGTTCTAATTTCAAGTTTTCTTCGGCATTTTATGAGACAATAATTTTGAAATTAATATGAATTATAGATATCATAATGTAATACTAAATTTTTATTTTCTTTCATAAAAAAGATGTTTTTACTTTCCTAAGAAAATAATTATATTACAATTTTATGCTCTGAATAATCAAATATTAAATTTTATTCTATATTTAAATAAAAATTTTAGGCAAGATCGTGTCTTGGGAAATGTGAATATTGTCAATAATCTATAGAACCGGCAAAACACTGGTTTAACCTCATTACGTTTTTTGTATTAATGCATGTGATTTTGCGCGGGAGACTAAGATTAATATATTTATTATATTAATCAGTTAATATGAAATTTAAAGCGTATACCGGAATTACATGGTCCGTTTTGGAACTTACGGGCCTTATAGAAGATGAAGATTCTTGCGTTTATTTTGAGAAATTTAAGAAACATATTGGTTTACATCCATTTCACTTAACGAACTTAAATACCGCGTTAAATGAAATTTTAAGTTCGAATTTGAATTCCTACGATCCTGAGTATGTATATAATTTTCATTAATTGTAATAAGATACATACTTTATACAAATTTTTATTCAACAGTATCTATTTAAATTAAATATAAAAAGCAAATATATTTTTTGGTTATGTTTATATTCTGATGTTAGAAATATTTTTTTCAAAATTATATTTATTACAGCTTGAAAGGATTTTTATTGGCTTATAAAAACCCTAAATTATTAACACCTTTGGGAGAAATATTTTATGATACATGTTTTATTCATGTTGATACTGAAGCAGACTTCTATATATTTAGACCAGAAGTTGGATGTACATTGAAAGGTAAAACTATTTTATCACAGCATAGTTCTTAAATTGTCTAGTTGTTATTAATGAACATAGGGTTTGTAGGAATAGTGAATAAAAAGGGGCTAGATCACATTGGGATTCTCGTACATAAGGCATTTAATGTATCAATTCCAAAACCAGATGACGAAGAAAATTGGCCAGGTGACAATCTTGAAATTGGGCAAGAAGCAAGATTTGTAATAACACTTCTTGATTTTAGTAGTAAATTACCTTTTATTCGTGGTGTCTTAAATGCAGAGTAAGTATATCTAAATTTTATTTTGTTTAGGCTTTAAATTCTTTTCATTTGTTTTTATACATTCAAAACTTTCTTATTTCAGTGATTATTTACGTGGTTGTAGATTAATGCTAAAAAGCATTAGTAACAAAAGATTATCTTCTGAGAATACTATTCAAAATAATAATCAGGTTTTAGAAAAAAATGTTAAGCATACCAAAAATCATACATTTTTTGCAACTGATTCTGAAAATACCACTGATGAAGATGTAGCAGAAGTAAAGAAAGAAACTGTCCAATGGAAAAAATCAGAAAAGAAATTAAAACATGAAGAATCAATCACATGCGGTGAAAAGAAGAAGAAAGATAAGAAACGTGATAAAGAGTTTAAAGAATTAAATGAATCTAAACCTAAATCGATCAAGGTAGAAACTGTACATGATCACTATACGAATAATCTTTCCTTAAATAGTAAATTAATGGAAAATGAAGAATTAGAATCTATTAATTTAAAAAGTAAAGTTAAGAAAAGATCCAGAGTTCAACATTCTCAAAGTTGGATAAATGAAGATAATGATGAAAAGCCTGCACAACATTTACCTAGCAAAATATCCAATAAATCTATTTTAGAATCAAAAGATGATATCATGAAAATTAAGGTCGAACATAATGTAGTGATTGGAAGTGATATTGAAATTATACCTGAAAATAAGCCCAAGCTAGAGAAAAAATCTATGAAAAGAAAGAGTTTAGATGATAGTGATACTTCCTTAGCTGATTTGAATGCAGATAAATGCATAGTAAGTTCAAGGAGTATAAATAAAAGAAATTCAAAGAAAATAAAAATGGAAGAATCGAATGATAAATACACACATGAAGTAAGCGATGATGCACAAGATTCCCCAAAGAAGCAATTTAAGAAACATAGAAATTCTTTAAAGTTGGAAACCTCTGAAAGTGACCAAGTCTCAATAAAAAGATCTAATATTTTAGATTCTGAAGTTGTGTTTCAAAATATAAAAATTAAGAAAGAGAAAATTATTAGTGAATCTGAAAACACCCAAGACGAAGATTATGCAGAAATAAATAAAATGTCAGAAAAGGATCCTGATTTAAACACATTTAGTTCTACTTATGATGTAGAAGAAGATAAAAATAATGCTATTAAAAAGAAACGGAGAAAACATTCGAAGAATGTTATTATAGATACAAGCACAATTAAAGTAGAACCCGAATCTGAAGACGTAATTAAAATAGAATGTGGATTTGAAGAAACTGCAATTAAAGTGGAAAATTTGAATAATAATGATGATATACATGAAGACGTCTATTCAGAACAAGATGTAAAAGCAACGACTAGTTCACCTAGGAAAAAACATAGTGTCAACTTGAGTGATGATAATAATAGAAGTAACATAAAACGTTCGAAAAAGAAAGAAGTAGATAAAGAGATACACAGCGGAAAAGTAAAAACGGAGAAATTTGTAGTAATTGATGGATCGGATATTGACAACAATGATGCTAATCTTCAAAATACTGAAAAAAAGAAAAAACATAGTAAGCGATCATTACATAAACAACTAAATAAATCTAGGGAATTTGAATCAGGTAGTGAGTCTGAGTTTGATTTTAGGAATGTTAAAATTAAAACCGAGAGGCTTTCAGATAGTTAGGAAGATAAGAAAATACATATATAATTACTAAAAATTAAACTGTAACACATAATTTCATTTTATCTTTCTTTTTTTAAGAAAGACATACTAAAGTCGCATATACGTACATAAAAAAGGTTATAATAAACATACAATATGACATATTTACAAGAATATATAATATGTATATATATGAATTTTATTTTGCTATGCTAGCAGTGACCATATTGAACATATTTTGTACATGTTACTGATAGATTATTTTTTTATTCCATGAATTTTAACCTGTATATTTCATCCTTTTCTTATATGAGTAAATTTCATTTATTTATAATGTATCATGTTGCAATAAGACTTTATGGCTCAATAAATATATCATTATTTTGCCATATATCATATTTTGGAAAATTGGAGTACAAATGTAATTTGTAAATGATATGATGATAAAATTGTAAACCATAAGAATGTAAAATTTACAAAACTACTTTAAATAAATACGTGAATAGATTTTTGTAGTGTATACCTTATAAGTTTAAGAGAATGTGCAAGAGTGAATATTGTAACAGTGAATATTAAGAAATATAAAAATATGTTTATTAGTACATACAGATTTATTATTTTACATCACAACTGTTGCAAATTTTAATTCTTGTTGCGTACTAAATTTTGAAAGATATCAGGGAATTGAATTTTAATCTCAAAGTAATCACTAGCTTATAAAAAAATATAACCACAACTTTGTTTTTAGAAAATATTAATGTAATTTATACACGTATGATGCTCTGTTCCTTCATAAAATATATAAAAAATTAGGATAATAGATTTATTATAAAACAGAAATTTTTGGCGAAATAAATAACTAATAAAGTTATTAGTATCTTCATACGTATGGAGTTCAATGCAAGTTGTGTTTTAGCATTTACCTTGTACGTTATGTCATATGATGATAGAAATACATATAAATTAGATACTTTTATGCAATGCCCATACCTTATTTTTTAAATGAGTCATTTAAACATATAAAAGAAGGTACTGGTAATTTGATTGTTTGAAACTTTTTTTTATTCCTCACTTATATCAAGGAATTTTTGTAAAAGCAGTAATCTGTTTATTTCGGAAAATTTACAATGAAAAATTTTATATAAAAACAATTACAACTTTCAAGCATTTTCCTACGCTTAATGGTGTGATCAAATATTTTGTCCTTACATATTAACATTTATTTTTAAAGTACCATTTATACTATATTGTTTGATGATATATATTTATTTACATATACACGCTTTATGTACATTATTCTTATATAACATACGTAAATTATTGTTTTTATTCGATCGGTTCACCTAGCTGCATCGTGAAATAATTTCATCAGTTTCATCTTTCGGCATAAGAATATTCTTATCTTCCTGGTTTTTGCACAAAAATATAAGAAACGGTATGGCCAATATTTACGTGAAGAATTTACGTCGAAATGTTTATAAAAAATGCAAATCAAGTTCACAATCAAGTTCTGAAAGAAAAATATAATTGAAAAAGAAGCTCATAGGAATGAGATCTGTTCAAAGGAAGATTTTAACATCTACTTTTATAATAAAATTGTAATATGGAATAATGAACGGTCGAAATACATTCAAGAGCATTACAGAATGTGATATTCAAAAATGTTTCTTAACTGTATTTTTATAGTTTTCAGAAATTCATTTTTCATCACTGTGTAAGGATAAAAAAATAATTAGTTATCTTTAAAAATAAAACTTCGCTTATTATAATAAATTAAATATTGAGTTTTGTTTTAATCTTGTAATGCTTGCAAATAGTTGGAGAAAATTTTCAGAAATTCCAGCCAGAAAATTTTAGTATTGTCATAAGATATCGAGTATTTTATATTCAAAATAATTTCATATTGTGTATATTCAAAATAATTCATCACAGTATACGCTGACGAGGTTCTAATCCCTATATACCTGATTCGTATCATTGTTGTATGCCCTCTTAAAACAACATATGACATGTAAAGAGATTGTGTGTTCACGTTGCAACGTGCACTGCTTGTAGCTGCTGGAACGTTCGTTATCATTCTGTGGTTTCTTATAATTTAATTAGGTACGCTTTGCGTCATATATCACGCGTTCTGTGAGAATACATATATACACGCAACGTTAATTTGTCGCTAAAACAACGAACAGGAACTTGGACCTTAACGCCTGCTAGCGTTCGTTCCCTGATGTTCGCCGGAACTATCTAAATTTCATCCGATGCGTTCAATAATTGAAAGATGCTCCGTTGATCTGTATGCAGTGGCACGATAAAACATTTATACTGATTACTGTGAAAAAGATTTCAGATACACGTATGTATGTACAGTATTAACTTAACTGCTCGCCTTACGAAACGGACAGTGTACAATGAATATATTATATACATATAAATATCTATGTAATTGATTCTTGAAGCAATAATCGATGTACGATATCACTGTCTATTGTCTTCTAAATGTCTTCGAAACTATGTAAAACAATTCATTAAATACAAGATGCGTCGTTTGAAGGAAAGACTATCCTATGTGCGATGATTTTATTGTAGATTCAGTCACTCTTATTCTTCTTTTTAATAAAGTTATGTATTTTTTGTATATACTTCTGATACTTATGCAACAAGAAAAGATTTTTACGTTTGTATAGAAATTAATTTAATTATTTCGTAATAATAAATTGAAAATATTATCATAGGAAGTGTACTTTTAAAAGAATTAAACTATCGTGATGTTAAAGTCATAGATTGGTCCATTATAAACTGCTTAAATAATATTCTTAATAAATGATTAATAAATGTTCCCCTCTATCTATCATAGTTTCGATGAAGTTTAGAGGATAAGAGCCACCGAATGATCCTGGGTATTACTTTTGATGGAGATGAAGAATAGACGGAAATAAATCAGTGGATTAGGATGAAATACAAATTGAGGTAGGAGACCTAATATAATCGCGCGAAGCTCCTGAGCGAAAAATTCGAAATTGACATCTCTAAACAACTAGTTAATTAACAATAAATTGAACTAAAATATTGAGATAAAAATAACATTCTTACAATATTTAAATCGTATTTAATCTTGTACAAAAACAGCAAACGTTTAATTATAAAATTACGAAAAAAGCCATTTAATGATCTATTTAAGTGATAAAAAAATATTGATTTGATTCTCAGATGGCTATAACTCTATGTACGAATTATTCTGAATTATCCTTGTTTACAATGCTTCATAATCGTTTGACGACCATAGCTAAAGAAATTCTGGATCAGTCTCTGTTTACTCGTTTTCAAAATGAACGTAGACATTCATTTCAACTTAGTAGTAGATTATAATCGTTCTGTACGTTCGATATTCCATTTTTTTGATCACAGAAATGATATGTCTATAAAACTAAAACGTACAACGATTTGACGCGTTTTCTAAACAGCACCATCTCAGCACCAAGAATATCTATTTTAATTGTTTCAAAACATCAATCAAAAAAGATTTGTAGTGATGTTCGTGCACTAGTTTCCGGATAGTTGAAACATGGACACAGCTGGTGAAGTTTGATCAAGTACTCAAGCACGATGAAAATAAAACAACGAAACGAAAGAACGTCATCTTGATCCTCACTTGATATCATATGTACACACACTTCTAGTTTCTGTAAAACAGTTGGCGTAAGGTATCTTCATTGGACACTTGGAAATACGACTCAATTAAAACGTATGTACTATGGAAGCGGCCAGGGTAAACCAGAAAAGTCCACGGGACCACCTAAACCTGCGTCCGCCTCTAGGAGGCTCATTATCACGGCCATTGCTGCTTCGTCGTTGCCATCAGATGGCACTGGGTTCGGTGATTCGTTAATCGTCGTACCACCGATCATGTCCATCATATCTTCGTCTGGTGACGCTCCTAAAACGAGGTGGATATTATGTTATACGCCACGATCATTCAAAATAGTTCGCGCGGTGTTGCTGTGCACGCTACTATTGAAATTATAACGTTATGCTAAAAATATGAGTACTATACTGAAGGTTCGATTGCTGTATGTTCGAACCTTTGGAAGATCACTAATGCTAACATCGTTTTACCATTCTTGTTTTCTTTCATCGAAATTGTTTTAAAATACAAAATAGCCCTTAGTGGTGAGATGTACAACGAAGTAAAGTATTCGCAATAAAACTAATTCATTTTGAAAGAAATTAAGGATTAAACATTTCTATTAAATACTACGTTCAATATGAAAATTCTTGAGGTATCAGAACGAACGCCCCTCACCCAATTTCGCTCAGAGAAAACCATTGTTTCGCGTTTGAGGACGATCGATCAAATTTTTGATCTTTTCTCTGAGCGACCTGATCTTTTTTTTTGGTAAATCCGGCAATTACACTACACACCAAGAAAACGACTCCTTAGAGACAGTAATAGCTATGACCTTGGTCGTTCGCGATGCTGTTCAGCTGCAAGTTGTTTGCTATGTGGTTGTATGTTGGCGTAGGATTACTGCTGCTGTTGTTGCTGCCTCTGGTTGACTGCGTCATGTCTTGCACTCTCTCTGGCGATGCGGTGGTAGTGATCTGTGTCTTGTAACGAAAAGAAAATATTGTAGAAAAACATCATCATCAAATATTGTTTATTAAAATATTACAAAATGGACGATTAATGTTGAAACGTATTAAATTAAATTTATTTTAATTTAGCTGTTCTTATACAGATGATATTATCGCTTAGCTGTTATATGTATATGTATTCAAAATAGAGTTACTCGATTTATAAAAATTCTTCCCCGTGTAAAAAATTAAGTTCTATAGATTAAAATAAAAATATTATTAAATATCCTTGAGATCTAGATAGAAATATAGCACAATGCACAGTATATTTGAACATTATTTCCATTGCAACTCCGAATACAGTCGATATTTCGCTTATGTCTAAGGTATACAAGGAAATGTTCTACAAATGAAAGTGTATTATTTTAGAATATTCTCATTTAATTGCTTTATTAAATCGATTTGATTTACGCTTCTATTATTGTACATATTATATAAAATATTAGTATTATATTAGGAGTGTGAATTAGTTTTGGGCACTAACAAGAATGTGCTTTAGTTGTAGGTTTCAGCGAGTGCATCAAATTACAATGTGGCAAAGTGTTGATATTTATGTTTGATGTCTAGTATGTTAGAAGTAACAGACGCGTAAACAATCGAATTTTAAAAGCAGCAAAAGGGAATTTATAAATTTCTCAGTCGAAAGGTAATACTCTTTATTTGGCGAGACCAAGAAGGTGTGGACTACGAGCTATGAAACTGAGCGAAGCTGTTACTGAGGATCGTTATCGACGATAACTGTATAACTTGAGCGTACTTTAAGCCAAGAATGTCCACAAATATCAAATAAACGACGCAAAGTCATTCTGTTGCGTGACAATGCACGACCACATGTTGCAATAACAGTGAAACAAACGTTGTTGCAGCTCGAATGGGAAGTCCTTCCACAACTCGTATATCCTCTAGACCTGGATCCATCGGACTACCATCTTTTCCAGTCATTGCAGCACGTACTAGAAAGTACACACTTCTCAAATCTCGAAGAAGTGTAAAATTCGTAAATGAATAGATCAATCCGAAAACTAAACCGTTCTATCATCGCAGTATCCATTAGTTGCAAGATGGGCAAAAGTTGTAGAAAACGGAGGAAAATATTTTGATTAATGTAACTCCATTGATTTTCTTTAAATAAATAATAAACCTTTTAGTCAAAAAAATCCCTCGAGACCAATTCATACTCCTAATATTACTATTTCATATCAAATAGGTTCTAATTAAATTCATTTTCCTTCTTTTAAGATTGTAGTAAACAAAATTCAATACGGCTATATACACTGGCAGATATCGATGATAACTTTGTCATTTAAGGTATGATTTCAGATAACAAAATGACTGCAAAGATAGAATAAGCAAAGATAGAGAGATAGAATATTAAATAACGTATGTTACATACATTATGTACATATATATTGCTTTTACTATACGCTGGTTTTCTGTTAATAATCATTTTCTAAATGACAAAGAAATCGAGGGTGCAATTTCTGTGGCTATAACTACCTCGGTGCTTAACAAAGCAGGTTCCGGTCCTGGTCCGGGACTGCTACCGGAAGAAGAATCCTCACCGCGTCTTTGAAGATCCAAAACTTCTTCAGCTATTTGCCTTCCGATTTTACTTACCTCTACGTGACTCGAGATCAATCTCTCTAATCCGCCGTTACCTAAAATTATTTTTTCAAATATTAAGACTATAAAATAGCAGAAACAATAACAGAACAATAACGTACTAACAGTTAGTGAAATTACAAAAATTACAACAATAAGAGCTTCGACGAATATTTTTTACTTTGTACTAGTAAATGCAGTTGAATCCATTCGTTATGAATAGACTGCGGATGTTCACGCATTTATGGGATATTTAAAAGCGCAAACATACACTTTATTACTTTACATTATATGGAATAATATATGAAATATTCAAAATCTAGTACTTGTTATTCAATTAATAGATAAAATAATTCTTTGTATAGGTTCCATTTCTTCATTTCTGTTCATAAAAAGATGCATAAATATCCCCAATTTAGATATAACGGTTTTCCAAAGTATTTGAACATTCATAGGAACATTGTCTAAGAGTTTGTATAGCATACAACCTGATACGACTATTATGTCTACATTAGTGGAGTACAAAACAAATATGGAAATATACGTGGAAGTTACAAGATATTTCTTGCAAACATACACTTCCCAAAGGTTACAAAATTATTTAAACGGTTTTAATATCTAATAGAACCACTTTTGCCATTAATTATGTGTTCAAAGTAACCATTAATGTTCTTTTTACCAAGTGCATATTAACAATAGGTATCTTGTAATTTTCATATACATTCTCAAACTGGTTCCAAATTTTGTTAATGTAATTATGATAACTGTGCCTTGTTATTTTATATATCTTTTTTATTATATTTATATAATTTATATAACGCAAATAATTTATTCATATAAATTTTCTACAATAAATGTTCAAATATTTTTGTATCAAAGGATAAACAGTTAGAAACTCTGCAATTGCTATGAACTATGAATTGAATTTAGAATTAAAAGTGAAGTATTTCGTCGATTTACACTATAAATTATTTTCATATGTAAATCGAAATTAGTATTTACATGGAAGGATAGGTTTCAAGGTTTTTGTATTTTATTGTTCAGCGTAAAGTGAACGATTTATTTATATATTACATATAATTCTTATACATGAAACTGTTTTTAAAGCTTGTTTCTTTCTTTGATGATCTTCTTCATCTTTTATTAGAGAAAGATGACACAATGTACATATACGTATTTATCAATGAGAATATATTCTAAAATACTGCATTGAACCGATTAATCTTTTCATATTTTTTCAGCAATATCCGACTGAAATCATGCAATTGATATATCGTGTAAATCGAGAATTAAATGTTTATTAAACATGTACGTAAAATTACATCAAATATACATGTATCTATGTATATTTTACTTACTTTGTGTAAAGTAGTCGTAATTGCCTTGAACACTGGAATCCTCAGATCTGTTTCCACTGTTTGTGATCGATCGCGAGTCACAGCTAGATACGTTTATTTTCATTAATTTCAATGTTTCATCCGAATGTTATAGAATTATTACATTATGATAAAAGACCAATACTGTCAGAACTTACGAAGTAACAGAGTTTTTTGCTATTAGGTACTCAATATCTTTGGTCCATGGATTCCTGAAAGATTTCCATTCGGATTGAAGCTTCACGAAACTCGCACCTTTGGTCCTAAATCTGTATATCTAAACAGAAATATCGTTCTTGTTGCAAAACTCTCATTCTCCTTAGACATAGATGCGATAATTAATCTTTAAAAGCTACCTTGGATGGAAGTTTACCGTAGAAAATCTTTTTTGAAGTGAACGATTAATAAAGTTATACAAGAAGAATTAAATCTTTTATTATTATTCAATACTGTATGGATAAAGAGAAGAAACATTATTGTTTGCAGCAGTTACAAATAATATTAATATTTGTTATATTTAATATTGTTATAAGACGATAATATTAAAATAAAATTCACATGAGCTGTAACTTCATCCATGATAGCGTTTGAGGATTATTTTTGATATTGTTGATAATGATTCTTTATGTAATTTTATCAAATATTGTGTTTATTCTAAATTTGAAATAATGATTAGGAAAGAGAAAATGTATTTTGAAACTCGCACAATAAACGCTATTCAAACGATGATGGAATCTTAAACTAATTGTTATTAAGTGTATTCGTTGGAATCATGTAAAAAAGAAATCACCAATTAAATAGTGTTCTTTGTCAGTGGTAACTGTTATTACGAAAACTGAATTGTTGGCAACAGAGAATTTTTTGTTTTCGAGATAGATTCAATCCTTAAAGTCAATCATTTTTGAAAAAGAAATATACAGGGTGGTTGGTAACTGATGGTACAAGCGGAAAGGGGGTGATTCTACGTGAAAAAAGAAGTCGAAAATATAGAATAAAAATTTTTCGTTTGAGGCTTCGTTTTCGAGAAAATCGACTTTGAATTTTCGCTCGGTACGCGTGTGGTACGTTATAACGGATCTCATTGTAGATCGTTGTTTTTATGGAAAAATTAAAAAAAAAAAAAGTTTGTTCTATATTTTTGACTTCTGTTTTCGTGTAGAATCACCTCCTTTCAGCTTGTACCACCAGTTACCAACCACCCTGTATAATAGTTTACTAGTATGTGGAGATATTGTTTCAAAATATAATTTGTTGTAGTATATCGTCTAAAACATTTTGTGATCATTTTTCTATATGATTAACAAGAATTAATACAATCTTGACTATGCAAGAAACATTTTATATTTAATATTTATTTTTACTAAATGTTTGTTTCATTTCAATTTTTGCGATTATATGCCTTATTTTGGCATATAATCAATATATATATTAGATGCATAATTAGTGAGCTGTAAAGTTTTATAAGAATCTATATTTTTATGAAACCCAAATAAAAAAATGGAAGCCTAAGTAGAGATTTGCTTCATTCAACACATATTTTTGGATGTCTAAATTTCACGGAAATGCATAGAAATTCTCAGTCTAATTATTAGCTTTATCAAACGTCGCCTACTATTGGCTTTAAGTGCTTTATTTAAAATTTACTAGCAGATGGAAGAGTAAATATCCAGTTGTAGCAATTGAGAATGCATGTAACGGGGAATAACGACTGCATCGATAACGTAACGGAAATTAAAATTTCAAATAGCGATCATTATCATTGCAAAAGACTCAGATAGGAAAGAGTTACATGAATGTGGTGACTTACTTGCGTGGTGGCGCACTCGGATGCTTGAAGAGCAGCTTTATGAGATTCCGCTAGATGAGGGATATCATCGTGATGATAATATTCGTACATACTCGTACCAAGTAGCTCTTGTGGTAGGAAACCTAACACTAAAGTAGCCCTGCGAACGTTTCTTATTTATCATTAGGATCGTTTAAACTCTAAATCATTATCATTATTGCAATATAGTATAACTCTATTTATCTGAACCCATCGGAGAGCAAACACCCTTATTCTCCAAGAAACGCTTTTCTATTTTCTATAGGTTCTACTAAGCAATAAATTTTTGTAGTCATAGATACTACTACGTGATGAGAAATTTAATGCATTTGGACTAAATTAATCAGTATGTAGATGTTATAATAAATACAATGATGTGCCAATGCTTACAGCCATTGTAATTACGTACAGAAACGTATTAGATACATAATTCACTGATTTTCCCATTCAAATAAGCGAATTCAATCTGCAGGAATTAATTTAACTTGGTAATTAAAATTTTGTACCAGTAAATGGAGTTCTAGTAAATGGGGTTCTGATAAATGGAATCTTATTATATTGTTAGTATTAGACTGTGGATACCTATGCAAATTCATATTTTGATGAATATAATTTTTTAAGTTGAGTCTAGGTAAATAAGTATTTTACTAATTAAATCTTATAATAAGTGTTATAGATATTTTATATACAGAGTGGTTGGTAACTGGTGGTACAAGCGGAAAGGAGGGTATTCTACGCGAAAAAAGAAGTCGAAAATACAGAATAAAAATTTTTCGTTTGAGCCTTTGTTTTCGAGAAAATCGACTTTGAATTTTCGCTCGGTACGCGTGCACTTTATCGCGTCTCTTTATAACGGATCTCACTGTAGATCGTTATCTCGATGGAAAAATTAAAAAAGAAGAAATAAATAAAAAAATTTTTATTCTATTACATATTTTCGACTTCTTTTTTCGCGTAGAATCACCCTCTTTCCGCTTGTACCACCAGTTACCAACCACCCTGTATAATATTTTTATATATTATGTAGATTGTATGCAATTTTGTATCTTACAATTTTCAACTATCGTATACAAATCCGCAGTCTAGATGTTATTGTTAATAAACCTGGTATATATACGTATGTGTAACAGAGTGTATAAAAAGTAAGTTTAAAAATCACCATTCGCTTAATTCTACACCTCTGGATCGGTGGAGATTTGCAAAAAAGAGTCTGATGCCAAATTAATCTTGAGCATGATTTTCAAGGTCAACATTTTTTTACCGCAGTGTATTCTACTCATCGCGAAGAGCAAAAGTCTCGAAGAAATCACGAATCGCAGATGACTTCTTTTCTCGGAAAAAGATGTTAAAGTTTTAATAATCCTTACAAATTTCTTTTTACAAATCTCCAACCACCCTGGTGTACAGAATCACGCCACGATAGCTTTTACACTTTTTATACACCCTGTACATATAAGTTTATAAAATCTTATCGTAAAGTTTTAATTAAGAAAGTACATTGACGAAAGAAACTTGAGATTAGTGTGAAGCAATCAATTTAGATAAATATGAAACAATATTTGTTACATATTTTAGAATTCTTTTTATTTGTAAGTGTGATTTTAGAATACGTACAAATTTAAAAGGAATATAAATCTTCTTTTTGTTGAATTATTGATATGTTTGAGTAATATGCGAAGAAAATTGCGTTTTTAATACTATCAATGAACAGAAAAGTTAATTATGTAATAGTTATATTTATCAAATCATGTTTATAGCGTAAAGCCCAAACAATATTCATATTATAGGCAAATAATATTTTATAAGTCGTATTTAGAAGCGATATATAGGTTGGAATGCTCATACATATGACGTATAAATGTGAAATAAGTTGGTTGATAAATTCAATATTGAAAATAAAAATGCAATATACCAATTACATGTTGGAGTGTAAAATGTACAACGCTGCGAGAAGAGCAGTTAACGAGTGAATTTGTCAAGCAATATGAACAGTATATTTAAATGCAGACGAAAATTTAATAAGTCCCGGTCAATTTCTATCCGAAACAAAACAGTACTAAAAATTATAATTTTAAACAGTGTTGCTAACGATTTTCAATGTTGAAACAGCATTAAAACCAGAGAAAAGAAACAAAATTTGATTACAGTACATATAAAAATTGGATAAAAATTGGATAAAAAGTACACATATAAGAATTATCGTTGAAATATTTATTATCATTTACCTCTGGTCGACGAAGAGGAATTTGCCATCCATCGCGTGTCGCGAGACAAACTTTATCGGTCTCAAACGTGGCTTTTTAGGCAAAGATGTAGGTAACGTTGACTGTAACCGACCAACTGCTACTAAACACGACAGATTACAAGCTTCTCCATCTCCGTCACCTTCGTGTTCTTCGAGGTCGATTTTTGCAGGCGCCCAGGACTTCAGATATCCAGTACATTGTATTACACAATATTTCCAATCTGTAAAAATATGCGACAGGATTCATTTATTGGAATTATTATATACGGTATACAATATTATTAGTTTGTACGATTTTCAACTGTATCTTCCTTTGATATTTAGTGTTACGTACACGCAGCATTGCATCCTCATAATTTATTAACTAACTAAATGGTAGATATTTTTGTTTCTGGTAAAATTAATTCTCAATTTTAGCAGATAGTTCTTTGCACAAAAACATTCAAAGAGATGTGTTTCATGTGTTTCTGATTTTAATGATTAGCGAAAAACGATTTTCAAAGGACTAATAGAACAAACTGACATAAAGTTATGTAAAATTGACAATTCATTTTCCTTAAGAGATTGAATTCTCGTAATATTTATAAAGATTCATGAGATTGATAGAAAATTTATTCTTATTAATATATAATTCTTTTATTGAGATTGAAAACTTAGTTGCATATTATTCCTATGAAGAATGAAGGATGAACGGCATATACAAGATGTTTTTTACTTTATTTGATTAAACATATGATCTGTGGTTATGAAGAAGGAAAATATATTATATAAACATAGGTCGTTTGAAGCTTTATTAAAAGGTTACAAAAAGAATACCGAATACGAGAGGAATAATTACTATTACCATGCAATATAATTAATGTAATCACCAGTTATTAACACCCCCTTTCAAAATGTTTAACGTTCACATTCATAAAGTTGACAATGGTAAAAAGTCGAACTTATTACTCTATAAAGCTTGTATTAATTGTAATTTGTTTTGTTTTAGTAAATCAATAATCAATTGTTTCATACTAATTCAGCATGTATATTAATAATAAATTCGCAATAGATGCCTCGTACTATGAAATATTGTCCTTTTTATTTTTGTTATAATCTCTGAATATTTGTCTTATTTATATAAGTTATATTCTTTTCTTACTTATACCCACAGAACATATGAAAAACACAAGCTGGGAGAAGCTGAACGTTATATATAAATTTGTGGCGGTACTCGAAAAGAAATGCCGCCACTTGACATTAATTAGCACCGGGCGACGGCAGCGCAGTGGTTAGCGCCTTAAGTTACCAACGTTCGGGACCCAGGTTCGAATCCCGACGCCCATGTCCGATTTTTCTTCCACGCATCTAAATTAGAAGAAAAATAGAGCAGTGCGCGCCAGCAGCGACATCTCTACAGCCAGCAGCTTACACTCAAACAACACTTTACACCTCAAACTGGTGGTGACCCCGACGTGATGGAAAACAACCAGCATGGACGGTGACTACGAAAGACGATGTTAAGGCTACGACGGGTAGTGGTCGCGGTTACCATGCTTCCGCTGCAACCCTCCAACATGTTTGGTTTGCATTGTTGGAAACGCAACTAGCCTCGACCGGCCAGCTCCTCCAGCAGGTTAGAGGAGGAGCGTTATGACGGACCCGCCAGCCAACACGGACGGTATACGAAATTAAAAAATGAAACTGAGTTCGCATCTTTACGGATTCGGATGATAGCGATCGCGCAAAAGAAGTTGGTGGAAGTGAGGAAATGGGCGATAGAAAACCGTCCCAATTTTACCATCAACTGAAGAATCTCGCCACCAGCCCCTCCACACCAGATGAGTCCAATCGTTGTGGAGAAATCGGTCCTCGTCCGCATCAGGCGCATACTCGCCGCTGTCGACGATTCCGACATACACAAACCGAAGCTATCAAATGCCCTCATCGCGAAGGAGTTGAAAGGAGGTACTTCGCAGGTAGCAACGATAGCGGACCACCCGGCGCACGTGGAACCCGCTGAAGCTTCCTGGTTCGCGCTTTTTTTTTTAATACGTTTAACGATCAGATAACTAATTAAGGGCTGAGTGCGATGAACATTAACCACCGTCCGCGTCGACACTGGCGATCAAGAAGTCGGAGCCGTTCCAGGTCGCGAGAAAGGACGCATGATTCCGGCCTGTGTTATTATCACGAAGTATTCCGCGAACGTGCGAGAAGGTGTCGATCCCCGTGTAAGTGGAAACAGGGAAATGCGACCAGCCGTCCGTAAACGCGCCCAACGCCGACGGCTTAAAGACACGCCGCATTCTCGTTAAAGACATACGAACGAAAATCTCGTATTTAGTGGACACCAGTGCTGACACTTGTGTTTATCCGCGCAGTAAGATCTGCGGACATACGAACAAAACCAACTACGAACTGTTCGTGGTCAACGGAACGCGGATCGCGACATACGGTACCGTTACAGTTTCCCTCAATTTATCGCTACGCCAAGCTCTCAAATGGCGTTTTGTAGTGGCCGATGTGCAAATAGTGGCCTATCATCGGTGTTGATTTTCTGAGCCATTACGGGTTGCTCGTAGACCCACGCAAGCAGGTGACAGGATACGAGACGATGACCAAGCCAGGAGTTACGTAGCCATTGCACACGTCATACTAGAAAAGAGGAACAGAGGCCTACGACCGTACGCGGAACGCTCCAGACCATACGACAGGTATCCACCGCCACATCGAAGACAACGCGCAACATCTACACGGGCTTGACAATAATCGGCTGACGCTTTATCACGCAAAGAAGAAACGTTATCACTGGTAAGGGGGTACTGTGGTGGCACTTGACAACAAATACCGTCACTCGACACTAACTAGCACCGGACGACGGTAGCACAGTGGTTAGCGCAAACAAAACTGTCTGCACATTCTCAAACAAAAACACCGCAGACAACCCCAAACAACCAGAACCAGAAATAAACTACGTCACAAATTACAATCAACTAAACAAAATCTCCAAACTAAACAACAAAAAATCCTCCGGCTTCGATGGCATCCCAATCATTTTACTCAAGCGCCTACCGAACAAAATATAATGGTATTACACAGTACTCTTCAACAATGCACTAAACAACTCATATTTCCCCAGAAAATGGGAAAAGTCAAATTGATAGCCATTACAAAAAAAGATAAAGACGGCTCATCGCCCGCAAACCTACGACCCATAAGTCTCCTCCCCAACATAAGCAAAGTATTTGAAATAATCATAAACAACCCCCTAACCTTCTTCTGCACAAAAAATGACGTAATCCCAGAAAATCAATTTGGCTTCCGACACAAACACTCCACAGTTCACGCAATAAACAAACTTACGTCGGACATCTGCTGGGCGTTAAACGCAAAACAACGAGTAACCGCCTGCTTAATAGATCTCGAAAAAGCTTTCGATACAGTCTGGATCCCAGGTCTCATATACAAATTGATCAAGAAAAACTTCCCTAAATACCTAATTAAAATAGTCTGGGACATGATCACAAGCAGAACATTCGTAATGACCGAAGGTCCACACACATCAAGCAAAAAATTCTCCATAAAAACGGCCTACAACAAGGTACAGTAAATTCTCCGTCACTTTTCAGTATTTACAATAGTGACTTACTGAACTTTTTTAATCTCAATACATCCAGCCATAAACGCTCTATAGCCTTCGCAGATGACCTAATCATCTACGTAACAGGCCGCAAAACCAAAACAATAAAAACGGAACTCCAAAAACTTTTTGACAAAATTAACGATTACTACCACACACGGAAACTAAAAATCAACACGAGCAAATGCGAAACCATACTGTTTAGACCCAAGTGAAGTGAAATCGGCCTAATAGAAAGAGAATACTGCAAAAAATTCCAACTAAGAGAAAAACAAACAAAGAGGCACTCATACCACACAAAAATGCGTAAAATACCTAGGAGTAAATATAGACTACAAATTAAACTACAAGCAGCACACCGAAATTCAACTTTCTAAGGCCAATAAAGCATTCTGGAAAACAAAAAATCTATTCTACTCCAAACATCTCAACAGCAAAGTAAAAATACTATGCTACAAAGCACTGATCAGATCGATCATAACCTACGACTGCCCAATCTGATACAACATGTCAGCCTCCCAAATGGAAAAAATTCGCATATTCGAAAGAAAATACATCAGAGCTTGCTTGAGTACTTACAGATGCGAACATAGCGGATTCAAAAAATAAGTAAAAAAATAAAAGAATCTTCGACCTAGCCAACGTTCACCGCATAGACTGTCACATCCTAAAACTAATAAGAAACCACTTCGCGTAAGCTGCAAAGATAAAAGAAAACAGCTTAATCTTCAGTTGCTTATTTCCAAACGACGCATATTACAAAAGCACACTGACAACAGGCTTCATCCCCCCAGAAGCTTTCCTATACCTAGACGAAAAAAACTACTTCCAAGATCAAAATAATATCCCAATAATCTGTCACATAAAAAGAAAAATAGGGATCAGAACTATACTCTACGAAGAAAACTTAAATGGACAGACAGTAGACACTAGGTGGAGATACAACATGGCCCTTCCTCTGAAAGACACTAAAGACAAGCACAGAAAAAACACAAAAAAATATTGGTGGATACCGAATCCATGATAAAATAAGAGAGAAAACCATTAAACCGACAGAACTCAATTCCGCCATCGTATAACACAGGTGTAAACATTGTAAATATTGTAAATTATGTAAATAAACCTATTTAACTCCCCCCTCCCCCTCCCCCTCCCTCTCATTCCACCCCAATAATCCTATTTAACATCCCCCTCCCCCTCATCCTGCCCCTCCTCAAAGTTACACAGCACCCAAAAAGTAGACTACCGAAGCGTCCTGTTTCGCGACCAAGTTTTCAGGACAGAAAAAATCAACTAAAAACAAAATCGCATAAAAGCTCCGCTCCATAGCGGCTTAAATCCAAAGATTATATTAAAATACAAAAAAATGTAAAACGCCGACACATAACATAGCATGGCTACGCGTATCGGTACCTTTGCCTAACACATCTTACCAAAATTCATAGTTTATTGTGAATACCCAAATGTATTAAAATGTATCTTGGTATAATAAACATTATTTAAAAAAGACACAGTGGTTAGCGCCTTAGGTTACGAACGTTCGGGACTCAGGTTCGAATCCTGGCGCCCGTGTCCTATTTTTCTTCCACGCTTATAAATTAGAAGAAAAATTGCAGTACTCCAGCAGCGATATCTACAGCCAGCAGTTACAATCAACACGGACAACACTTACACCTCAAATTCAAAGAAACAGAAGTCGCGGAGAGTGGATAGTGATAGCGCGATAGTTTATTTGAATCATTAAAACGACGACATTCTTTAGTCAATCTTCCTACGATTATATTTATTCAAATAGCTTCCTCATTCATTATAACATCTTTGAGAAAATGGCCTGAAAGTTTCTACAAACATGATGCAACTATTTATTTATTGTAATTTTACGATCTCTTTTTTCAATTTATAGTCTAAAACATACCTTTGTTATCATTTTTACGGCATAACAAAGAATTAGCTATAGTTATAAATAATTACTTTGACAGACTTGAATTTTAGTTGTTTGTATGCAAATGGTTAATGGCATCTAATTGTTTACAGCAAAACTAGTTTATGATATTTAATGAAGTCAGCCTTTTTAATTTTAATTGTAGATGTATTTCAAAAGTGAAGTCACTCGGCAATTAAAAAACCTGTTTTAAAAATGAAAATAGATGTGCACGGTCAACTAATCATGAGTAGTAAATTAAGGTATTATGTAAAACGAAAACTTGACAAGAGATATCGCAACAACTGTTAAATTCTAAGACAAAACTTCTATTTTTAGTATTAATCATAATAATATGGATGCTTGTATCACTTTTAATTAGTGTTAAACCAGAATACGAAAAACAGAAGATCCGCCTTGCAAACAGTAATAATATGATAGAAATTCTTAAATATCTAAAATTATCATCAATTCACTTAGTTACAAGTATATAATCTTACTTCTACTGTGCTATAACTGACAGAAAGAAACAATTTTTATTACAGAATATATAGAGTTTATGATCTCGTATGTGGGATTATGGGATATATGGAAAATTTGTATTCACTATAGATTGTATAATGAAATACATTTCTTGAAAAATTGTATAAAGAACACGAATGATATGTATTTATAAATATTTTAGTTAAAGGAATAGAAGAACTTAAATAACTATTTAACTAAAGAAATTAAGAATTATGTAAAATAAATTAGAAGTATAATAAGTGTAATAGCCAGGAAAACAGAAAGAATCCTTAAAGAGAACATAAGGTATTTTCATATAAATGCTGTTTCTTTAACCAAAGAAACTAAAGAAACAGCATTCTTTCTGTTTTCCTGGCTATTACACTTATTATACTTCTAATTTATTTTACATAATTCATAATTTCTTAATCTTGAAAAGTAGAATACATATTTGTATACGGCTAAAAATATAAAGCAGTGAAAAGGAATGAAAGGAGAAGGTATGTAAAGCGACTCTTTTACCCGTCTTTGAAGTAGTGTCTACTTCTAGCCTTTGATAAATCACGCGGCAAATATTCAAGTCGTAAGATCTTGAGGACTGATGACAAAGGACTAGCGATACTGTACATATTTCACTGATATGTTTTTAACATTCTTTCACAGCAATACATATCTTTAACAGTTATGATTTTATTTATATTTCATTCTTTTTTATGTAAAGGAATAAAATATCCTCTTGTTAAAATTACCAGAAGTATATGTACACAATTCTTTCACAGCAATACATATCTTTAACAGTTATGATTTTATTTATATTTCATTCTTTTTTATGTAAAGGAATAAAATATCCTCTTGTTAAAATTACTAGAAGTATATGTACACAATTCTTTCACAGCAATACATATCTTTAACAGTTATGATTTTATTTATATTTCATTCTTTTTTATGTAAAGGAATAAAATATCCTCTTGTTATAATTACCAGAAGTATATGTACACAATTCTTTCACAGCAATACATATCTTTAACAGTTATGATTTTATTTATATTTCATTCTTTTTTATGTAAAGGAATAAAATATCCTCTTGTTAAAATTACTAGAAGTATATGTACACAATTCTGTACGAATAGATTTTTCAAAATTGTTGTGGTCGTATCTTTTACTTCCAGAGTTATCAATTTTCGGTGTATAAATATATGTACATGTAAATAGGAACATATCTTACCATGTTTATAAATAAAAATAAAATAAAGTAAATATACAATGTAGTATAAAATTGGATTGAAGTGTAAGATATAAGTTGGCACGTATAATTATCATTTTACTTTGATGAAGGACAAAGTAAATTTTGCACAAGTCCCCCGATATATTTTTGATTAATTGCAAAAAAGAATATACATTTAGTAATTGTAATCTAATTATTTTACAACGCCTTATAATGCATAAATACTTACCGACATTTTGTTGCTTTTTTCGTCGATGACATCCGCCAGCAGTATCAGTCTCCTCTTTCACTTGTAATTCACTGCAACGAACCCCTTCGACTTTTCGTTTCATTCTACAGAAAAAAGATCTTCGTGCACCAGGACATAATCTTGATACACCCTGAGGCACATCAGTTTTCACCGGTAACATCGCTAAAACAATGTTAAACAAACTTGAATATATTATACTTTAATGCTAATTCATTTGTCTAATATTGTACTTTGTTCAAAAGGCAAGTTTAGAAAATGGTTTGAGAAAGATAGAAAAAGGCAATCGTGAAACATAGTATTATACAATTTCACATTTCAAATGCCATTACGCATGACGCGAATACTAATATTTATTTTCTATAAGAAACTGAAGATGCGTGCTTATCGTATCTGATCTTAGAAATGCTAGAAATTTTGACTGGCAAAGAAATAATTATTTTCTATATCGTTCATTCTGAATTCCTCGTTATTTTATCATCCTGCCAAAGAGTTAAAATTAGCGATTTAGGTATTTACTTCGTGTCTCGCTCAATTAAAATTTTTTCAGGTAATGATTTTATCTTTCCAAATAATTTTATTGCATTCGTGTTTTCAAGTTACTCAAAAACAGATTTCCACATTTTCTTCAGTTTAATCAATTTCACGAAGGAAAACATATACCTGTTTTTATGAGCAAAACGTATAAAAGAAATTGAAGAAGACTGCATAAAGAAAAATTAATTCTATTCAAACGAAGATGCGATAACGAACACGTATCTGTTAGTATTTTATTTAAATTCTGTGAAACATTATATTTTTGAATATAGTCATATCAAAATTTCGATGACTGTGTTACAGAGAATGATAAAATCCGTTTTCAAAAATATAAAGCTGCTTTCGTTTCCTTTTTCTATTCGCGATAGTATTGACGCGTGCAAATATCAAGTTCTTCGCATAATTTCCCGAGGGGAAATGTTACGTGTGCATGATGCGTGTCGCATACTTGTAGCTAAATCGGCCTTGACAAAAGGAAGAAATGTAAAGTTCGAAGACGTGATTCATATAAGCAAATATTAAGTCGATAGGTAAATGCATATTAATCGACACCCGAAAGGCCGAAAGATGTGGCTTAGGTGAGTTGGGTTAGGGCTGGTGTTAGGGGGGTTGTCTATAGTGTTTCCAAATTTTAAGCTTACAATGCTCATCATGTAAAATTTTGCGAATATAACTTTAGTTTTGTATTAATATGTTTTGTTTTAATGTGCGTGTTAATTATTATTTATTATTATTTAAACTTTAATTCTTTTCATTACTATGTTCTATTGCTATGTTCTACCTAATTTTCCTATAAATTACAAAAATGACATGTGATGAATGACATGACGCGAAGACATTATACTGGCACACCATTGCTATGTTTCAAATAATAATTTTTTTCAAAAAATACATATACATTGCTTTTTAAATGACGTATCTAGTTTTATATAGAAATATTTCTTTTTATTATTAGAACACTTGTAAAATTTCTAAACTTTTTAAATTTATACTATATTGTAACTTCATTCTTGAGTTTGATTCGAATCTGATTAAAAATTCTGATATTGAAATTTATTATTAAATAAATGTCCATCTATCACATACAGGTATACATATGTGGCTGTACACCAGCTGGAGGACAATTCAAATCATGTTGTTGTTTTGCCTCGCAGTATCAATATCGTTAGGATACACATAATGTAATAATAAACTCCGGGCAAAACAACGTCGCCGCTACGCGCAATCGTCGAACGAAGGCGAATTTGAATTTTCCGGCTTTGCCCCGACCAGTATAAATAAACGGACGCAACCGAAAAGAGTTCAGTTATCAACGAATTATCAGCGATCTAATTAACGAGTCATTGGCGACCTTATTTTGCGACTTATACACTGTTTTAGCGAACCCGTTAGTACGAGCGTCTCAGCGAATATTGTCTGTATGTTAATTTATTTAATTATTCGAAATATACTCGACGGTTTCAACAACAAACTATCTCGTCATTAAACCTCACCGACTAACCATCCTCTACACATAAACCTCTATACATATTTAAATGAAAACTTTTATAAAGTTGATAATATCCATACAGAAGCAGAAAAGCTTTTGCCGATACAATACGCAATAACATATAATATAGTCTGGAACTCACAGTCATAAAAGTATCATGACTGTCTAAATGTCTATATTGTTGACGCTCGTGCTTGAGTATTATGTAGTTAACGCGTTGTATACAATCTTTTTTTTAGTCAAGTCGTATTCATCGCTTTCCATAATATTATACATCGCATGCATCATAGTTATGAAATTAATCTCTTGTTAAACCGTAACGGTGTTATACTCCAACCAGCTAATTGCCTTTCTTAAGAATGTTGTTCTACAATTTGAAAACAATTTATTTGTTTTCTTTCGTTCACGAGACAATTTGAAAATTTTTAATACGCAACTGGTTACTTTAAAATTTTTTTATTTTGAATTTTATAAAACTATACCAAGTAGGTACTTCTAGTTAATAAGTTTGATTGCGACATGAAGATATTGTAAAAATAGTTAAAAAAAAAATAGTTTGCCTCGTTTTGTCTAATCTAACGTACAAGCATGATTCGCGATTCTAGTTCATTATAAATGTAAATTATAACAGAGACGATAACAGAAGAGCTTTTTGAAAAAAGGATCCATAAGAGAAAACAACGAATTAAGCAAACTGTGTTGAAAGTTCTAGTTCTGATTTTTTAACATTAGCTACATTTGAATTTACAATTATAATCTAAGGCTTTTAAAGAACATTGTTCTTCCTATATTTACAAAATAAGTACAATAATTCGACTAGTTGATGAGCAAATACTTTCGACATTTATTTTACAATTTACAATTATAATCAAAGGCTTCTAAAGAACATTGTTCTTCCTATATTTACAAAATAAGTACAATAATTCGACTAGTTGACGAGCAAATACTTTCGACATTTATGTTTCCTCTACTTTACTATTTATGTTTACTTTTCCTCTAAATGTGTGTAATGTACATGGTAATAATTATGTACATTATATTTGATTAGTTTCAATAATTACCCTTACACATTCGTTGAAATAATCTATTTGAATAATTTACATAATCACCAGACTAAATGATCTTTAATTTAAACAACAGGCAAAAGCTTACATAAAAAATTTCAAATTAATTATTTAACTCTCTATTATTACCTATACCTAAGCTCCATTATATAAAATTATTGTCACAAACATAAACAAATGTTACGACGCATACAATAAATGTTATGACGAACAGACACTTCTTTTACATGCCTTCTAGAATTTTATATCGTGTATGTTATTTTATGTACAATATTTATGCATTCGCTGTTAAACCAGAAGTTTCATATGATTGTACGTTATTATAAATTTATATACTTCACTTTTGTTAAAAACCGAGGAGACTCGATATTTTCTAACATTTCATTATTAGGTTGAATAACAAATTTTTGTGAACTGAATATGAATTTTCGTGTATGAAAATATTCATGGGTGAATATATTGAAATGAAGATTATCAGAATCGAAAATATATTAATTGAGAAAAATTTGCTGGACAGTATCAAAATAATTAATTGGAACAGACGAAGGAAGTCTCATCTTTAAATGTCTAAACAACATTGTGCTGAATAAGGTTAACTATCTTTATCCATTTTTAATGAGATTGCGAGAGTCATATTCTACTTTAAACTCTTATTCGACAAACGAACAGATAGTGTTAATAAGCATTGCCTAATTATCAATGCATTATGTAATTATAACAAAAAAGAGGAATAGACAACATAATTGTCTTATAAAGAAATCTATTGTTAATTAACTTTTTCTCACACGATGAAAGTCATTACAATTTAGCCTGCTTTTTGTGATATTTAGAATCATCGAGATATTTACTTATACTATTATTTACTAAATACTCTATCTTCATCCAATTTTTAATCTTTTCCAAGCTTGGAAAATAATTTACGTACAAAATACACATTTGAATTTTTTTAATGAAAATTCATATAGGAATGTAGTGTTGTATCGTGGACGGATTGCCTGGGAGATATCGGGTGTGTGTTGTCAGTGTGACATCAATCCACATCAGAGACCAGGCCACACACCTTACTGGGTACTCTCAATAGTCTCAGGGACTCACCATAAATCTGGGCATACAACTATGGGCATAGCCCGTAGTACGATGATCGGTGCAAACGTAAATATTACGGGCATAGCCCGTAGTAGATGATCGGACCAAATATAATATATAATATAATATATAATAGCTTGTTTACGTTTTCGGCCCAACATTCTCAAACGTAAATCGTAGGTTAAGGGGTTAAGGTCCTTCAGACCAAACAAGGATCTTTTATTTCAAGTGTCCTTCACATTTGTGAAGGGAAACTTGGTTTTTCTCACGTTCGGTATCTTCTGTTAGCAACTTTCTCTCGAGGGCGACTAAGACCCTTCCTAGTACACCAAACTTCTTATTACCCAATCAACTCACTTTCCTAGCCAAAATTGTCCTTAACGAATCAGCTCATTTCGTGTCCTTAGACACACCCATCACTAGTTTCCCTCCGCCACAACATCGTCACTAAACTTTACTTATTCTCTATCTTTAAAATAGTCAAAATCTTTCTACCGAGTTTCTACCCTTGGACCAGTCGCGTACTTAATTTACACATACGCATCAGTGTAACTAGGTTCTATATAAAGTTGTTGGAGTGAACTGTGATTTATACGTGTCAATTCAGTGTATGTTCAATTGTAATTACTGAATTCATAACAAAGTTTGATAAAAAGAAAGTTAATAGTTGTGTTACGGTTCAACCTTCTTGTTTTTATCATCTAAGCGTTAAGTTTACGTGACATCAGCGTTGTCATGGAGTGTTATCGGCGTATTTAAAAAAGAACCGTTGTAAGGAAGTTAGTTAGTGACGAATAATGATTGCGTAAACATAGATTAACGGAGCATCAAACGTTATTATAGCAATCATACCGTTACCAAATCTACTAGCACTATACCATTTTCCTACATTTATGAAGTTTAATTGATAAATTGGAACTGCATGTCATGCTCATCTTCATGACTAATTCAAAACAACTAGCGATCATTTTGCAATTACTTTGCAGCATATCGAAGTATTGCCAACAGAAAATTACAAAACACGTAATTGTAGTAAACGTACGTAAACTGTAGTAAATTATCAAGTTTTTTGCGTTTTCGAATGTACTGATTTTATTTTCTATGGTTCCCGAAAGTATAGATATTATATCAATCAATAAGTAAGTTAAACTCTTCGTCAAAAAGATAGCCCAGGTGTGCTATCTTTAATTTCTCAATGACGCGTGTAAAGTTTTTCGTTTGTAACATATAATATCAAAACATTATGAGCTCAGAATATGCGGTTCGTAGAAAATAATTATAAATATTATGAGGTTTAGTGTGTAACAAAAAAGAATCGTTTTATTTTAAGAACGAAATGATAGCACATGTACAATAAGAAAATAATAATCAACATAAATTGTAACTAACAATAATTAACATATATACTTGTTTAATAATGGGTACATCCCCCTTTATTTTCTATTACTTCTATTGTACGATTTGGTATCGACTTGTATAGTTTTGCTATCTTTAATTTCTCAATGACGCGTGTAAAGTTTTTCGTTTGTAACATATAATATCAAAACATTATGAGCTCAGAATATGCGGTTCGTAGAAAATAATTATAAATATTATGAGGTTTAGTGTGTAACAAAAAAGAATCGTTTTATTTTAAGAACGAAATGATAGCACATGTACAATAAGAAAATAATAATCAACATAAATTGTAACTAACAATAATTAACATATATACTTGTTTAATAATGGGTACATCCCCCTTTATTTTCTATTACTTCTATTGTAGGATTTGGTATCGATTTATATAGTTTCTGGATATAATTTAGACTTAACGTATTCCATTCGAGTACAATTGCATTTTTTTAATTCTTGTACGTGTTGATACTGCTTTCCATTCGCGTATACGCCGTGAACAAGTTCTGCCCAGCAATTTTCAATAATATTAAGGTCCGTGGAGCGTGCAGGCCACGGCAAAATAGATATATTATTTTCATTAAAATATGATTGTACCAATCTTGATGTGTGTACAGATGCATTATCTCGTTGAAAGATGTAATCAGGTCCAGAAATGCGTTCTGCATGATTATTTATTTGTTCTTTGATTAAATTTATGTATCGGACACTATTCATTCTCCCATCGATAAACTTGATACTTGTCTTGCCGAAGTAACCGATGCCGGTCCAAACCATCACGCTGCCTCCTCCTATTTGTCGTCGAATTGCTGACATTGTCTCTTTTCTTATGTCATGAAAATAATATTACAGTCCATCAGGACCATCCAAGTTTAATCTTTTTTCGTCTGAAAACAGTACCTTTCTCCATTTCTTTTTCCAATGCACTCTTTCTTTTGCAAAACGTAAACGTTCTACTTTGTGTTTCGTTGTTAACGAAGGTTTCTTTTTCAATTTTAGCCTCTCAATATTTTTGCAGGATAGTAGAACTCGACGAACACTTGAAACACTGGCACTAACACTAGATTTCTCCATTATTTGCTTCGCTGTTAACTGTGAGTTGGAAGCTACACGCAAAATTGCTCGCTTATCACGATCGGATAACGATGATGGCCGACCAGTACTTTTCTTTTTGCCATAATCTTTAACGTTTTTTAAGAAATTGTGTATTACTTTACGACTTCTTCTTATCACTTTAGATATTTTTGCTACTGATAACCGTTGCTGTTTTAGCTCACGAAATTGCTTTTTTTCAGACTCGCTTAATCTCGTTCCGCGTCCCATAGTTACAAATTTATGTAATATTGTACTGTAATCTTCACTCGCTGACAGATTACGAACTACTGAGCAATTTCTAAACATATTTACAGAGTGTGCTATCATTTCGACCTTAGTATTGTAGTATCGTTGACGAGGGGCCTGGAGAGTGTCGCGCGAATTATAAACAAGCGGTTGCTGAGCATGTGCGTGGTGGGACTGAGACAAAAGATATGAGGCTAAGACAAAAGATAAGGGGTTGCTAAGGGACATAAGAAGCCCCAGAGAGGGGCCAGAGAGTGCGAATGGCGTTGTCAAGATAGCGTTGCTAGCGTTTTTGAGAGAGAGTCGAATCCGTGGTGACGAAAGTTACTAATTAATTATTTGGTTGTCTTAATTATAATATGTTGTCGTGATTAGTTCATGTTAAATAACCATCGTTTACTGTTTAATCAATATCTGTTTAATCCATTTATTGTAAATAAAATAATTATAATAGTTTACAATACTACAGTATGGAACAATTAATAGTTTACGATACTACAGTATGGAACAATTTTTCTTTGTTGTATACAAACATCTACGACATTGTGACTTATTTCCAGTAAGCCGCGTATCCTGAGCTCATAATATTTTGATATTGTATGTTACAGACGAAAAACTTTACACGCGTCATTGAGAAATTAAAGATAGCACACCTGGGCTATCTTTTTGGCGAAGAGTGTATATTATCGCTCTCTATTTATATTATATTGAAAAAGTTGATACCGCTCATTTCCGTCTTGGTATTTAGTTGCAAGCAGGAGATTATGTTCGCATACTCTGCGACACAATTATACAGGGCAAAAAGGGCATGTAAAAGATTTTCTTTAGAACTCTTCTCTAGCAATAACAGTAAAAGACAAAGGTTGATGAATAGAAAAATTAAAGCAAGAGAATCTAAGCGAAATAACAATGAAAATCACTTTTGCTTACCCACACATACTGTTACGAGAAACATGAGGGGAAATATATAGTATTTATACATATAACAAGAAGTATATAAATGACAATTGCATATGAGGTAGTGTATAAGATGCGATGAGTGGACTAACGATTGACTATGAATACGAGGAATTTGATGAGGGTGTAGGGAATTTTTGAGAATTTACGCAGTTCATGGACCGAAATCGAAAGAAGAAGAAATTTGATCTTATCGTTAATTTGATTTACTATGTTTGATCTCATGAATTCCATTTTTGTTATCTTATGTTTATTATGAAGGAATTTAATAAATACGATTACAGAATTTTCTCATAAATTAAAATGTTACAAACTTAGAATTTTCAGTATTCGGCTTTGTATAAATTTCTCACGTTATTTTATTCTTCAATAATAAAGCCAAGTTACTATAAGCAAGAATATTGCAAAACCAAGTCACACGTACACACATGTATATACATAATTTCGACCAATTACTTTATTCGAATTTTTATTCGAAACGCAATGGATGGCAGATACTAGCGTGTCATTTGCATACAGATCTTGCAATTACCGGCATTCTTACGGTGTTACCGTTATAATGACGCTTCGACACTTGATCAATTAGCCATCAAAAGTGTCAGCGAATGCGCGATACCGACCATTTTCCAGCTCAGTCCACGGTTTATTAATTCCTTTGCAACAAGCATCGATGATTAACGACCGTGAGACCTCGTCTCGAAGTCCTCCGCGCGTAAATCGTACCAGCACGTAACATCCTCGAGATCCTGGCCGCGTATAAGCAGTACCGCTTTTCTCTCCTTTAAACGAGTTTCTTTCGTAAGCCGCTTATCTCGCGGCGCTAATTCGAAGATGTTTATCGACAGGCAGATGCTGCCGAACGACTGACATTTATCAGAATGTAACTCGCATTGACGAGCAACAAGTACTTAACGGTCCTGGAACCGACCGACGGAATGTCGAAAGGTGTCATAATTAATGGATTCGTGAAGGGAAAGTCGACGCATGTAGCTGACTGATAAAAGTCATTTCGTCAGGATTGTGATATTTTTGAAGGAGCATTGCCTTCTCGCCTTTAACGTGCTTCATGTTTCTCTGAAATGTTTCTGAGCAATATATATCGAGTCGATTGGAAGCTTCTTATTTCTTTAAAATGTTTCTGAGTAATATATTGAGTTGATCGGAAATTTTGTAGCGATTTAAGGAAAACCTGTAAGCAATGTGAGCCTCATACAGACCAAATTGACCAATTAGACTTTTTGTACATTTGTCAATTTTACTATAGAAGAACTTCATTTATCTGAATTAATCGGGGCATAAGCAATGTAGATAATAGTAGTTCATTGATTCTCACCATTACGTATGATCTTTCGTTTATGATAGGAGTTTACGTTCAAATAATTTGATCTAATCATCAGGAGTTCATTTATGGATACTAAGTAAGATTTCTAATAAAAAGAAATCTACTATATTAATCATATGAGTATGTCGGAGATGAAAGGAAAGCCGAGGCCTTTCCTTGGAAATTTTGGGAACATCCTCTAGTACTCTAGCCTAGATTTTATCATAGCTGTAATTGTTCGAGATTTGTGATAGCGAGATTGGGCCCGAGGTGACAATTGGTCACGGGATAGACGTTTTGCCTAACGGAGGTCTGGAGTGGTTGTATGGGTTTTCCGAAAAATGTGGTTGTGGCGGCATGCGGCCTCGAGAGCGGGCCTAGCCACGTGTGATGTTGTCTTGGAGGTGCCGATACAATGGGACATACATTGTATTAATAATCAAACTCCAGGCAGAAACTGCCTAGCAACGGCATTTGGAACTTTCTCGATGCTTCCAACGAGTTCGTATCAAATTCCAGGCAGAAACTGCCTAGCAACGGCGTTTGGAACCTTCTTGATGCTTCCAAACGAGTATAGAAAACAAAAGGCAATCGTACAGCGAGAAAAATCTCCACGAGGCTGGCATTCGTGCCAGTGCCTTGGAGAGTGACACATCGAGCATCAATCGTATTTTTTTGTGTCTAAGATTAGTTTACGCTTAGTGAAGAGTTATCCCGTTGACCGTGGATTCGTTTGAACCCAAAACATTGTTAATAGCGTTCATTAAACTTATTATTCGTAAATCATACTATTCATTAAACGTACTATTCGTTAAACTTATTATTCATTAGACTTATTATTTGTTAAACTTATTATTCGTACAATTTATTATCCACTAACTTTATTATTCGTCAAACTTATTATTCATTGGGCTTATTATTTGTTAAACTTATTATTCATTAGACTTATTATTTGTTAAACTTATTATTCGTACAATTTATTATCCACTAACTTTATTATTCGTCAAACTTATTATTCATTGGGCTTATTATTTGTTAAACTTATTATTCATTAGACTTATTATTTGTTAAACTTATTATTCGTACAATTTATTATCCACTAACTTTATTATTCGTCAAACTTATTATTCATTGGGCTTATTATTTGTTAAACTTATTATTCATTAGACTTATTATTTGTTAAACTTATTATTCGTACAATTTATTATCCACTAACTTTATTATTCGTCAAACTTATTATTCATTGGGCTTATTATTTGTTAAACTTATTATTCATTAGACTTATTATTTGTTAAACTTATTATTCGTACAATTTATTATCCACTAACTTTATTATTCGTCAAACTTATTATTCATTGGGCTTATTATTTGTTAAACTTATTATTCATTAGACTTATTATTTGCTAAGCTTTGTAGTCTTGTATATACGTGTAAATATAATTTCGGCTTTGTGAAACAATGACTAATTCATGTGAAGAGTTGTTACGCGCCCAAAATTCTAATCATAACCCGACAAGTATATGAATATTAAAAATATACTAATTGTTATGTATAACATGAATGTATGAATTAATAGACCGAAAATATTTATGTAAATTTGCATTTTTACAAACGCTAACAAAGCAGTGAAGTTTGAATAAATTTGTCCTATCTTCTACGTATTTTATATATTTTTGTATTTGATGTATTATCCGAAAACATTGAAATGTACGGATGGTGCAATAAATGCTAATGCCAATATAATACTATATTTTTATATGTGCGTTTATCTTCTCCAGTTTTGCATATTTACAGAAACATTGGCAACTAAGATTCTATTTCAAAAGATAATGTTTGTTACGTCGTTAGTTTCCTGTATTCTATAATTTATCGAACGGATCAGCAGACTTTTGAGCAGCTCATATCAATGATATTTTCCTAGAATTAACATTTTATCGAATAATGTATTTTTGCCATTTATTGCTGAACTCCACGATATTCTTTTAAAATATTTTGGCTTTTCAACAATGAATTGTTTGAAATAGATTTTGTACACTTTCAGCTTCTTTTTCATGAATTTAATGACCACGATAAAAATTGAAATTTTTTCATATTGTAAATTGTGTTTTCATATTGTAAATCATAGTGTAAATTAAGTTCGTCGAATTGGTAATTGTTCTATAACAGAATAAGTGGTGTTGATCATCGATTGTAGATTGTAAACGTTATAAATGGAAGATTTAAAAACGCATTTCAGGCAGTTGCTACTTCGATCAAAGCTCGGCAAAAGCTTAATAAAATTTTAGAGAGATATTACTGATAATAATAAGACCATTTCAACTTTTGTACTTTTGTTTATGGAGAATTGCAACAATGGATCGTTATAAATAATAGCAAGCGTGTTAGAAGTCGTGATCTACCAATTTATTGGAAACATTAAACCAGAAGGAGCGTTTAAAAGAAGTGTATGATTAAGCTGTTAAACCTATCATAAAATTATAAACGCATCAAGCAAGGTATTATTAAATTGCTCTTGCAATAAAGATACTAACCGCATCTCTTGGATTATTCTACCTAATAATTTTTACCTTTTAACATTACTAAACGGCACACTATTATCTTAAGAAACTTTGTATTTTTAAATACTGTCAGGTTAAGAAGATATGTGTTGTTAATTTATATCACTATTGTAAATTTCTCTCGATTAAATTATCCAAATTCTACGTGAGAAAATACTTTTCAAATATATGATACAAGTTATAATAAGTAATTTTTACTACATATAAATACGGAGGATCTTAAAATAAAGTCAAGAGATTATTTAACAGTCAACGCGTGTTAACACGTGGACACAGACAAATCGTGTTACATTGGTACGTACTTTTGGCATCTATTAATCGTTCGCGTGGACTAAGATCCGAAGAGGACAACTGCTCCTTTACCTTGGCAACATCTTTTGGATGCAGGATATCGAACCAACTTTGACCCAACAGGTCACCCTGTGCAGACATAAAAAATTCATTTCTATAATATACAATCTTTCTATATTTAAAATTTTCATGCTATCAAACTATAAATTTTACTAATTGTTTCATCCCCAATTGATTTTATTTAGGAAACTGTGGACATATAATCATTCACAAAACTGTTTGTACATCCTATAAAAGGACTATCTATATAAAAAAGGTATTGCATCTTGTACATGTACAAACGCAAACAATTTTTCTACATAATATCTTTCAATCAAATTTTACAAGCATTTGTATAATAAAATAACGTAACATCCTATAAAAGGACTATCTATATAAAAAAGGTATTACATCTTGTACATGTACAAACGCAAACAATTTTTCTACATAATATTTTTCAATCAAATTTTACAAGCATTTGTATAATAAAATAACGTAATAAGGAAAAATCATTTATTTTGATACGTTTTTAAAAAGTTCAGTGAGATCTTAAATTTAGCAGGCTTCTAGACTTTTTTCTATTTACTTTCAATGTTACCCGACATGTACATGGTACATTTCGTACACTATAGTTGCGCAATATAGTATAACTTATTATATACTTATTATATACAGGGTGGTTGGTAACTGGCGGTACAAGCGGAAAGGGGGTGATTCCACGCGAAAAAAGAAGTCGAAAATATAGAATAAAAATATTTTTTTTTAATTTTTCCATCGAGACAGCGATCTACAGTGAGATCCGTTATAACGAGACGCGATACAGTGCGCATGTACCGAGCGAAAATTCAAAGTCGATTTTCTCGAAAACAAAGTCTCAAACGAAACATTTTTATTGTATATTTTCGACTTCTTTTTCCGCGTAGAATCACCCCCTTTTCGCTTGTACCACCAGTTACCAACCACCCTGTATATATTTATAATATAAATATGAAGTAATAATAGTCATTTTATAGCATTATGTGTATAAATGTAAATATTTTACGAAAATAAATAAATGAGAAGAAAGAGATTATATTTTTGCAATCATGTTATTTCAATCTGTAGACTAAGTTAACATTTTCTGAGTTCCTTGGTTTACTTTTAAAGTAATTCCTATGTTGCTTTGAAAGTAATTTTCCAACATTCTTAGTATCATCAATCCTATCTGTGTTCTTAATTTTAATTAACTTTTCAAATACGTCAACTTCACTGTGAAATTTGTTGGAAACGTATTTTAAATAAAGATAGCCTTGTTATAGAATATAGATAGTTTGGAAAAATTCCTGGTGAGCCAGTAAGGATTTGGAGCTGCTCAGGAATTTAATTTTTATAAGAAAAATAATGTGGATAAAATTACAATTGTAAGTTCTTTCTAATTGTCGCGAATAATGAGAGAACATATATGCTAGACATCATATACGTTACGGACAGTATTACACTGCACAATTTACAGATCACAGAGAATAGATTTATTTTATTACTAGGTATACTATTTCTATTTTAAATATAACGCTCGAAGAAATTTATTTTATTACTCGTGTTTTATTACCAGTGCATCGAAAGAAACAGAGACTGGATACCTGAGAATAATTGAGTGTCTGCAAAACAGACTCGGATACATAAAGAATTCTTCCACGATCACAGCCCACCACGAAGACAAAACCCTCCGCAGCCTGAAACAAGAGAAGGCGCCTTTGATTACGTCACCTAGATCAAATATTAATTGCGATTATGCAATGAATATCATGGGAAATCGATGGATATTGTTATTGATAATTGTTTGAAGTTATTTCAATTTTCTGGGCTTGAAAAAAAGCAACCAACGAATTAGTAATTTGATAATTGTTTTAACTTTAATGAACTCTACAAATGGAGAAGCGTTTTGTAAATTATGTAGCAAATTTTCTTTTATAAGATAAAAATAAAGTAATGTAAGATTGGAGAGATTGTTTAGATGATACACTTTGAGAATACAAATATTTTTCTTTTACTCATATCGGTTTTAATTGTTACGAGTTCAGAGAATTATTTAGCTTTCATGTAAAATTTTTATTTTTTGCTGTTTCTTTTTCAAACTTTAGAAAATTTTTTATGTTTTTTATATTTACCTTTATATTTCTATTTTACGTAAAAAGTGTATATCATTTTTTTTGCATATTAATAAAGCTATAGAAAAATCTACACACCTGATAATAATAATCAACAGAATTTTATAAAGAAATATTTTCTTACGAATTCTTTATATTATACGCGAAGCACAGATGTTTCTATAAATTCATATTTTTATTAATGCCATTCAATCTAAATAGAGATTTATTTCTCTTTTTAAATATTCTAACACATATTTACTTTGTTCTATTATGATAAATATAAAAACTATTTTTTCTTTTTACACAGTTTATCGACTATACAACGTAACTTCGATTAAGAGTGTTGAAAATGCACTGAGTAGTTAGTAGTAAAATTGAAAATTATAAGATAAGGAAACCTTGAAGTAAGTAAAACAATTTAATCGGCTAGTATAGGAATAGAAAAAAGAAAAATATATAGAATGAAATAAATAAATAAATAAATAGATATATAAATCATGTTACTTTTATCTACATAATAATAATGTTTCATTCAATATATAATTTAGAGCTTATTAACATGTACTTGGGTATTTGTTTTATTAAAAATCCATCAATCTTTTAATAAATTCCAATTCCTTAAAATTACTTTTGAGAAGGAATCTCGCCAGTGTCATTTAAATAAACCTATTTACTGTTTATTTGTGGCTTTTTGATCAATACCTTGACACAGAGTGAAAAAGAATTTGCACGTATGTAAATACTGTCTAACTTGTGTCGAAACTTGTCTAATAAATTACAGAATTAGTAGCCTATAATTACACTATCAACGACTAAAACATAAAATTTGTACCAAAGAAATTAAGATGTAAATTGCGCGAATATATACACATTGAAAAGAAGAAGTATGTAATTCATACTAAAAGGAATCATTTTTTAACTAAAAACCGTATGGTGAGTTTGCTGTGGTGGTAAATTTGACACTGTACTTGTGATTACTCGTCAGGAACCGACAACATTTTCTATGGAAAAACTCAAAAATAAAATTAATCAAATTACATGATTATCGAATTTTCCTTGGGAATATCCTTTATTCTTCTATGAACAAATAGATATCATCTGATGCGAAGGGATTAAATAAATGAGTATATCCAATGATATCTTTCGTTAGTAGCTAACTCTGAAAAAGGCTTAAAATGATACATTCCTGAGTTAGGAGGTTTTAACATTTTTTTAACATGAGACCATGTTGGTTAATCGTGTTGTTGCAACGTTAGTAATCAATCAATGAAATTTGTTAAAGGTTACAGGAACAAGATTCGAAAGTAAAACTATTTTACATAGCTGTAAGATTTTCCCTGCAAATGTTTCATCCTTCTACTATCCCACGTACATTATTTGATGGCTAATAATTTGTTAAATAAACAAATACACGATAACATCTTTCATTCTTGACTCGATGGTAAAAGTCAATCTGAAATTCGAATAGGTTCCAGCGACGAGTGTTTCCAAACGGATCACCAGGATACCCGAGGCGACTCATCCTGATCGCAAACGTGAAATTCGATCGCATGTAAATTGTGTAAATCTCGTAACGGCGAATGGACTGGTTTAAGTACATAGGGGCGTACGGACGTTAATGAATGTTGTATAGAAACGAAGATATATCGTCACAGGCTTCGCAAATGTCGATTACGCAACGACAACGCACTTAGTCTGGCTGGCTTACCTGCCAAGGAGATTGACGATACGCATACGAACATTGACGCGCTGCTGCTCTCGCACTATCGCGATCATTCGATAAGGATCCATGCGCGTCGGGCTTTCAGGATAACAAGCAAAAGTTGTACACGTCGTACCGGATGTCTGATCAATTTCAACCGATTGTTTCTTGCTAAACCTAGTCTCCCTTGTTTTATTTTTGCTCGTTAATGGTTGTAGAAGGTAATTGTTCAAGATATTAGTTTGTCTAGTGGAGTGAAGAATGTCGAAACGAATGTTGAAATTAAACGTTATTTGCTTTTCATGCGATTAAACACAGGAAGACCTAAGTTGAGATTAAAATTACATTTTAACGTGATTGTATTAGGTTGTGTAACAAATTCATTCTACCGTGTCATGAGAGATGAAAGTCTTGCTGTAATCTAATGTATCTGCTAATAAACAATTTTGTACTAACCACACATACCGTTCATTTTTTCTCAAATGGTATTATTAAATAACGTAATGTGTCTATTCATACTATTTGTACATATTCAACGTGTCACGTTATTCTGAACATTTAATAAAATAATTCTGAATGCAGAACATATTTATTTTTACAGAGAGTATTCGCCATCATAATTGCTTAATTATATAGAATAATAAAATATTTCAAATAAATGTTACTAAATGTGACAGTAGCCGGATAAATAATAACACAAAAAATGTCACTTTACTTAAAGAACTTTGAACGCAGAGTTTACTCATCTGGCAGTTTATCTGATCAAAATTGATTACCCAGCTTTTATTCCATTTTATTAAAAAATCGTGGATTGATATCTGGCATCGTTTCGAGACATGCAGGGTGTTTGAAATAAACTTCCCTAATGCGTTCTTTTAACGAAGAGCACCGTTGCCATACGACATAAAATCGCGTCAAGAATATCTTACACTGCAAAGACGTACAGTGACTCACGAGACTATACGTGTATAGGAAAGCTTTATACAGGGTGGTTGGTAACTGGTGGTACACGCGGAAAGGGGGTGATTCTACGCGAAAAAAGAAGACGAAAATATAGAATAAAAATTTTTCGTTCGAGGCTTTGTTTTCGAGAAAATCGACTTTGAATTTTCGCTCGGTACGCGTGCACTTTATCGCGTCTCGTTAAAACGGATCTCACTGTAGATCGTTGTCTCGATAGAAAAATTAAAAAAAAAATAAAAAAAAATTTGTATTCTATATTTTCGACTTTTTTCGCGTAGAATTACCCCCTTTCCGCTTGTACCACCAGTTACCAACCACCCTGTATATTAACGCATTACATAACTCACCTATTATAGTACAAATATGAAGTATACAATTTAGTAGATTAACGATAAAATTTGCTATCGAGGTTAGATGTGTTTCCATAATTTAATTAAAAAATTATTGAAAAAATGGATCAATAATTATTGTGATTCGATTCTCATTATCATCGTAATTATTATTGACATATCGTTTGCTGTTTGCACGATTTCTGTCTTTAAGTATTAATCATATAAATGATTTTTATTGAAAGTAACATAAAAGATCCTGTACAAATTTCCCTACCAACTTTCTTAAAACTTTAATTTCGAAAACAATAACAGAAACTGAGTTTTAGTACAATATTTACAATAAAAATAAAAATTTGCAATAAAAAATAAAAATAACATATAAAGTAAGATAAAGATATCAGAGTTGACGAAAAGAATCATTCGTACAATGCACAATGATTTTTTTTCTGTAATAATTTTCTGTAGCAACTTTTTTGTTACGCAATTAATATCTTTGAATAAAATGAAAATAAATTTGTTTCGTTTAAACACCGAACAATAAGAAAATCTCTGTAGAACTTAAATGGCATCGCAGATATGGTTATGATGCAGTATCAATCAATTTAATCGGCAGATGTCCCGTGAGATAAGTTGCATTCCCTATTACTCCTCGGAAAGATGTTGTAACGTTTATGGGCTGAAGATGCGTATCTCTATAATTGCATGTTATGATGCTGTTTGATATAAAACGTTAATAAACAAAAATGCCTGGATGAAAGAAACTTAATTCCCGTTTAATACTTTGATGTCCAATGAATCCATATTTGATCACGATCCTGATTAAATATCAGACGTTATTTTTCTGCCATTAACTGAAAATTCTGTCTATTGATTATCCCCTACAAACCTATCGGCAGGGAATATACATTCCCTTTCATTATTATTATTAGAATACCTGCTGGTTCTATATAAAATATGAAAATTAATCTACGTTACCATGAAAATAATTATTAATTAGTTAGTAGTTGTGATCTAATATACTATGTAGGTATGTAGCAAAAATTAAAGCTATTTGGAAGAGTTATCGTAGCATAATAAATCATAATAATTATACAATGTGGATTCCTGCGATTGTTTAACTTGAATCCTATTAAATAGGTAAATTATATAAAAATTGGTCAAAGTAATGACACGAAGATGAGGCAGAGATAATGAAAAGAGAAAGATAAATTTTGTTATTATTGCAAATTATGAAATTATTATTATTATAATATTGTATTATGCTATTATTTCGAATGAGATAATAATTCTTGAAGGTTTTCATAATCTCCTAATGATTCTTTTAGTTTATTTAAGTTTCTGTAAGTACCCTAATATTTATGAACGAGAGTATACATCTAGAAATTGTATTTTCATATTAATATGTTTAAACAAAATTAAATTCGCTGTATCCGCGACAATTTTTATAAATTTTTCTAGTGCTGTACCTATAAAACCGCAACTCATATGTTGTAGTTTAGATGTTATATGTATGGTAATTCAGTTACAATTCTAACTTTTCATTCTTCTAACGATAAAATTTATAATTTGCTCGAATTCATTAAAGAAGCCAAAATAACAGACAAAAGAATATAATAATATAGCAATAGCTGTATCCTAATAAAATAAATATCCGTTACTAATAACCATACAGTTGATGAGATGTAAGAAAAAAGTACTTATTGCAATATGTAAAGGACGAAACAACTCTCTATCTACCTTCTATTCTTTTTCAGTTACATTCACAAAGATATCAAATTGTCATGCTCGAATGCAAACACGCATTATACATTAAGAAGAAATCTTCCAACGATTTTATTGTCTTTAAAATCATTGGAAATGAAAAATCATTTGTCGTTCAACAGCAGGACCCTAGCCGTTTAGACCCTAACGTCTAAATATTATAAAGAATACTTTTTTTTATTTAAAGGATCGAATAATTTCCTATTTAGGTTTTATTCTTTTTCCTTTTTGGGGTGTTATATTAATAAAAAAATGATATTGCACAAACATCTGTGGTCCGATCATCACGCAATACACGATGATAAAAAGTTTTTGAACGATTTTATTGTCTTGAAACTTAACGTCAAGATCTCAACCGTCAAGGATGCAGAGTTCATAATTAACGTCTAAATATTATAAAGAATATGTCTTTTTATTTAAAGGATCGAATAATTTCCTATTTAGGTTTTATTCTTTTTCCTTTTTGGGGTGTTATATTAATAAAAAAATGATATTGCACAAACATCTGTGGTCCGATCATCACGCAATACACGATGATAAAAAGTTTTTGAACGATTTTATTGTCTTGAAACTTAACGTCAAGATCTCAACCGTCAAGGATGCAGAGTTCATAATTAACGTCTAAATATTATAAAGAATATGTCTTTTTATTTAAAGGATCGAATAATTTCCTATTTAGGTTTTATTCTTTTTCCTTTTTGGGGTGTTATATTAATAAAAAAATGATATTGCACAAACATCTGTGGTCCGATCATCACGCAATACACGATGATAAAAAGTTTTTGAACGATTTTATTGTCTTGAAACTTAACGTCAAGATCTCAACCGTCAAGGATGCAGAGTTCATAATTAACGTCTAAATATTATAAAGAATATGTCTTTTTATTTAAAGGATCGAATAATTTCCTATTTAGGTTTTATTCTTTTTCCTTTTTGGGGTGTTATATTAATAAAAAAATGATATTGCACAAACATCTGTGGTCCGATCATCACGCAATACACGATGATAAAAAGTTTTTGAACGATTTTATTGTCTTGAAACTTAACGTCTAGATCTCAACCGTCAAGGATGCAAAGTTCATAGTTAACATCTAAATATTATAAAGAATACTTTCTTTTTATTTAAAGGATCGAATAATTTCCTATTTAGGTTTTATTCTTTTTCCTTTTTGGGGTGTTATATTAATAAAAAAATGATATCGCACAAACATCTGTGGTCCGATCATCACGCAATACACGATGATAAAAAGTTTTTGAACGATTTTATTGTCTTGAAACTTAACGTCAAGATCTCAACCGTCAAGGATGCAGAGTTCATAGTTAACGTCTAAATATTATAAAGAATACTTTTTTTTTTATTTAAAGGATCGAATAATTCCCTATTTAGGTTTTATTCTTTTTCCTTTTTGGGGTGTTATATTAATAAAAAAATGATATCGCACAAACATCTGTGGTCCGATCACCACGCAATACACGATGATAAAAAGTTTTTGAACGATTTTATTGTCTTGAAACTTAACGTCTAGATCTCAACCGTCAAGGATGCAAAGTTCATAGTTAACATCTAAATATTATAAAGAATACTTTCTTTTTATTTAAAGGATCGAATAATTTCCTATTTAGGTTTTATTCTTTTTCCTTTTTGGGGTGTTATATTAATAAAAAAATGATATCGCACAAACATCTGTGGTCCGATCATCACGCAATACACGATGATAAAAAGTTTTTGAACGATTTTATTGTCTTGAAACTTAACGTCAAGATCTCAACCGTCAAGGATGCAGAGTTCATAATTAACGTCTAAATATTATAAAGAATACTTTTTTTTGTTTAAAGGATCGAATAATTCCCTATTTAGGTTTTATTCTTTTTCCTTTTTGGGGTGTTATATTAATAAAAAAATGATATTGCACAAACATCTGTGGTCCGATCATCACGCAATACACGATGATAAAAAGTTTTTGAACGATTTTATTGTTTTGAAACTTAACGTCAAGATCTCAACCGTCAAGGATGCAGAGTTCATAATTAACGTCTAAATATTATAAAGAATATGTCTTTTTATTTAAAGGATCGAATAATTTCCTATTTAGATTTTATTTTTTTTCTTTTTTAGGGTGTTCCTATCATCACGCAATATACGATGATAAAAAGTTTTTGAACGATTTTATTGTCATGAAACTTAACGTCAAGATCTCAACCGTCAAGGATGCAGAGTTCATAGTTAACGTCTAAATATTATAAAGAATACTTTTTTTTGTTTAAAGGATCGAATAATTCCCTATTTAGGTTTTATTTTTTTTTCTTTTTTAGGGTGTTCCGATCATCACGCAATATACGATGATAAAAAGTTTTTGAACGATTTTATTGTCATGAAACTTAACGTCAAGATCTCAACCGTCAAGGATGCAGAGTT